>NW_026652282.1:94230841-94256174 GCF_009828535.3 Hylobates moloch | reverse complement strand
ATATACATATATGTGTGTGTATATATGTGTATATATATGTATATATGTGTGTATGTATGTGTGTGTGTGTATATATATGTGTATGTGTACATATATAGCCGGCCATGGTGGCTAGCACTTTGGGAGGCCAAAGCAGACGAATCGCTTGAGGGCAGGAGTTCAAGACATTCCTGGGCAACATGGTGAAACCCTGTCTCTACAAAAAATGAGCTGGGCATGGTGGCACGCGCCTGTGGTTTCAGCTACTTGGGAGGCTGAGGTGGGAGGATTGCTTGAGCCTGGGAGGAGGAGGTTGCACAGAGCCGAGATCGTGCCACTGCACTCCAGCCTGGTAAACGAAGTGAGATCCTGTCTTAAAAAAAAGATACATGAATTTCATAGTCCATTCTATTAGATACTGCTATGGACTGAATTGTACCCCCTTCCAAATTCATATGTTGAAGCCCTAACCTCCAATATGATGGCATTTGAAGATGGGGCTTTGGGGTGGTGGTTAGGTTTAGACGAGTTCATGAAAGTAGAGCTCTCATGATAGGATTAGTGCCCTTAGAAGAGACACCAGACAGCTTACTTGTCTATCTCTGCCACTTGAGACAGCAAGAGGTCAGCTGTTTGCAAGCTAAGAAGAGAGACCTTACTGGAGAACCAAATTGGCCAGCACCTTAATCTTGGACTTGCCAGCCTCCAGAAGTGTGAGAAATAAATTCCTGTTGTTTAAACTACCCAGTCTATGGTATTTTGTTGTGGCAGCTGAGCTTACTAATATCAGTGCTTGCTTCAATATATAAACAATGGTTTAAATACTCTAGAAGTCAATAACTTCCCTTTCCTCAAATCTTGGAGTAAAAATTGACACTCCAGGAAGATACACCTTATTTAACCTATTACACAATCCAGGAAGATTCACATCTCAAGAGGAAGCGAAGCTCTAATCTGAAGGGCACTGGGTAACAGAAGGAAGCTTTGTTTTTGTTTTATTGGAATCATCCTAAACCCCCAACCCCTCTGTGTTTCCACACTACGTGCAGTGGCTTATTACATCTGGGGTTTCAACCATACTGGCTCTAAGGAGTCTCTGATAAGGACATCATAGGCTGGCACATTGAATGAAAACCAAGAACAAGCAATCAATGTACAACAGTTGCCAAAACCATTCACTCACCTAGAAAGTTTCTACTATGTGGCAAACAGCAGGCCATGTACCAAAAGTACAGAGAGAGTTTCCACCATAATCTTAAATGGAGAAATCTGACCAGAAAGGTATGTCTGGTATCCAGAAAAAAAGGAAAGGTGCCCTTTTGCCCCTAAGCCCAACCTGTCCTCCATTTCCCTGACTACCATCCTTTTATCCAATCAGAGAGCTACAATTGCTACTTATAGAATATTGTAAAGCTAAATACTAACACAAAGATAGGGCCCTCTCCAACAATAGCTCATTCTTCACAGCACTGACTTCTAAATATTGTTAGCCATGTGTTTTCCTTTGATAGCCTTATTCATTAGGGTAGTGGGAAGATCCAGCCCAGAAATGAAAGGATGATTTTTTAAAGTTACCAGACTCAACCTGGCTTTGTCTCAGAGTGGCAGGTGATTTACTTTGCCTAATTGAATGACACTCTAAGTATCCAGTTTATCTTCTTCCAGTTAGGTAGTAGATTCAAGACCTCTTAGAGGCTTTTCTAACCCCGCTCACCCCATTCTAGTTGTAGTGCTTTAGCAAAAACCCCCAGAGAGTAGCATGATTTTAAGTCAAAATTTAGAGGTTCCCACATAACTCAAGCACTCTTAACACCAACTTTTGCTTATATCAAGTAGTACTAGAGAGTATCTCCCAATTGGAGAAAAGATAGTGTAATCCCTTGCAAGTCACTTAAGCCATTTGAACCTCCGTTTCCTCATCTATCGAATGAGGCTAATACAACTACTACTTTGCCTCATAAGGACAGTATGACAGAAAATGAGTCTCTCTTGTAAGTGAGTGATGATAAGGAAGCAGAAAAAACAGCAAAGGAATTGTGAGGGCAGATATCAGGCAGTTCTTGTTGAGAGAAGGAAAAATAAAAGAACAAGAGAATAAATATCATTACAAGATTAAGAAAGCTTAGTGGTACTCAAAGTTTGAATTAGCCAATCTATAGCACAGTGAGGATCACGAGTGAAAGTTAACTATGGAGACAACAAGAAAAAATGTGCTGAATTTGGGTGAGATGAATGGAAGGAAGGAATGGAGGGAAGATGAGAGAGATTTTAAAATATCCTGGGGATCTTATAAGGTGTGTCCTGTAAGGCCTGTACAGTAGTTCCAAAGACATTGAGAAGGGATCACTTGCAGTGGGAAGACCCGCTAATGAAAAGAAATTGCTATGAAGTTACTTGTTCAGTTAGGAAATAAATCTAACCAGGCAGACTGGGAATCCTGCTTATTGACACAATATCAATGACATAATACAGACTAGTGGACATGCACATAAGCATGGACTTTGAAGTTAGAAAGACCTGGCTGTGAGTCTTTCTTAACCACTCACTGGTTAGGTGACTTGGACAAGTTAACCTTTCTGAATTTCAACATCCTCCACTGTCAAGTAGGCACAATAAGAGTTCTACACAGCATTGCTGTATTAAATGAGATATTGCATGTAACTGCTTAGAACACGGCCCAACCCACAGAAAATGATTAATACATGTTAGCTATTATCAGCTATTTGCTATTATTATCTCAGTTAATGGCAGACACAGAGTCAAGAGCTACTAACAGGAAGAATAGGGACAGAAAGATCTGAAGCAATAAAAACTGTGGAGAATAGTAGGCCCATGGAAGGAATGCCAACATGAAGAAAGTTGGGATCCCAGAGGTAGCATACACACACAAGGTTTCTAACAGATGCTGAGCAGAGGGAGGCAGAGATCCTGAGAGGAGGTCAGGAAGTACCAAGGACAAGCTCCTCATCTTTCAGGATTTAGCTCCTGGACAGTCATGTGAACAGACAGCACTGGAACCAGCTTCCTGCTGCGGCCACTGCAGAAACATTCTCCCCTTGAGAGTAGAGTTTCCCATGGAGGAGGTAAAGAGTACTAAATACTGTGGGAAGACTTTGGGTAGCTGGGAATCTGCATGCACTGCTTCTACATAAAGCCAGCATAGGACAGATAGCACTTGACAAGCTCAGTGCTCACCCAGCCAAAGCAAGGAGCTCTGCTTCCCTCCTTCCATCTTTCCCCTCTTCATAACTGATTACTTCTCATGCTATCTGTTTGAACCAATTAAAAGAAAAGCATGCTAGTTAAGAGCTCTGGAGTCAGCCTGGCTAGGTTTGAAAGCTGGTTTCTCCAGTTACCTGTGTGACCTTGGGCAGATCATGGAATCTCTCCAAGGCTTCGTTTTCTCACTTGTAAAATGAGGATAATAGAATTGACCTTTCTTACAGGATTGCATGATGCTTAAGTGAGATTACACATGGTAAATTCTCCTGGAGCCCTGCATGCATGTACATTCTAGAAAAGTGATAGTTCTGGTTACTCAATTGTCACACATTGTTCTCTTTATGAGCACACTGCACACCGTAGCTTATTCTCAGAATGCAAATGTCATCTGAACAAACTGTGCTTCAACATCAAATATTCATTAAGCAGGGCAATGCTGGGGCTGTTCTGGACAGGGTGAGATATAGAAATGGACACATGAGCACCAGCCTACAATCAGTTTCCACTTGCAAATTTGTCAGTCTTTCCTCTCTCAAGTGACACTTGGTATAAGGCTTTTGAAAACCAGCAATAAGCTTTGAAGGGAATAATCTCTGCATATCCCATCTCATTTCACCCTCAAGCCACCACCAAGGAGCAGCAATCCCACTAGACAGATCACAGAATTTCAGATCAGGAAGGGACGGGCTACTCCAGGTGATACAGTAAAATCTCCTCTGAGGTCCAGAGAAGCCAAATGGGTTGATTGAAGAAAGGCAGCAAGTCTGTGCCTGAGCTGGCCACCAAAACCAAACCACCTAATTCTAGTGCAGCTTCCCAAAGAAGGCAGCACATGACAAAATCTGAAAATTACACAATGTCCCTCTGAGACTACAGCACTGGCTGTACAATGGCATATATTATACAACGAATCACAATAGTGTTTCTTCTCTTCCTGCTGAGCTGTGTTGGCAAGTTCTTAGTACTTATTTAAAAAGGTATGGCTGTTGGCTGGGTATCGTGGCTCACGCCTGTAATCCCAGAACTTTGGGAGGCTGAGGCGGGCGGATCACCTGAGGTCAGGAGTTCGACACCATTCTACCCAACATGGTGAAACCCCATCTCTACTAAAAATACAAAAAATTAGTCGGGTGTGGTGGCAGGTGCCTGTAGTCCCAGCTACTCGAGAGGCTGAGGCAGGAGAATGGTGTGAACCTGGGAGGTGGAGCTTGCAGTGAGCCGAGATGGCGCCACTGCACTCCAGCCTGGGCGACAGAGCGAGGCTCTGTCTCAAAAAAAAAAAAAAAAAAACAAACAAATAAATAAAAATAAAATAAAATACAAAAATTAGCCAGGTATGGTGGTGCACGCCTATATTCCCAGCTACTCAGGAGGCTGAGGCAGGAGAATCACTTGAACCCGGGAGGTGGAGGTTGCAGTGGGCCGAGATCGAGCCACTGTGACAGAGCAAGACTCTGTCAAAACAAAAAAAAAACAAAAAAAAAACAAAGATATAGCTGTAATTCACTGAGTACTCCCCATCCCCTCCATGAGCATGCCATGAGTTCAGTCATTTGCTTGCATGTAGATTCTTATGTTATGGAGAATCTGCAGATCTACCCAGCCGAGATCCATAAGCTACTGACAGCTTCTCAGGGGCAGAAGCAGGGAGTATTTTTTTCACATTTTTGACAGTCTTTGCTATTGTTCTCAATGCTAAAAAAGTTATTGAAATGCTTTTGGTGATGGTCGGGTCTCTTAGTAACATGCCAATGAATGTGGAAAGGAAAAGAGGAAATATAAGGAAAGAGAGATGCAGGAGTGGGATGGGAGGAAAGAAGCATGAGGAAAGAGGGGGCAGGAGGGAGTAGGAGGATAATGAGTGGGTCAGGAGGTTTATTAAATTCTGTCATACCTCATTCTAGAACAACTTAGAACAGTGTTTCTTAAAACATGTGCTGTGGATTAGTGTTCCATAGGGTGCCACACAGAAAAGATATCTGTGAGCCAAAAAAAAAAAAAGTTGTGGGAAAATTCTAGTAAGCAGAGAGTAATCAGGTTGCTTTCCTGCAGTACTACTTGGAGCCTTTTATAAGTTGATGACATCCCCCAGGAAATACTGTAAACACTGTTCCCGGAAATTTCTTTGACCAGGGGGCTTGCCCTTGGTCCTTTCATCAGGAACAGGTCCTTTAAAAAATTTTAAATCAGTAATAAAACTGCAATTCATTCCATATCTGCCCATTCAGGTGCTTATCAACACTGTCAAAATAACCAAGTGCCTTTGCAATACCCTAGGGGACAAGAAAGTCTCACATACACACACAAACACACACACAAAAACACCCACCCACCCACACACACACACACACACATCACCAGGCAATGGCTGGTGCCTTTGGAGTAGGGCATCTTTGGCTACTCTTCCATATGAAGTATTCTTTCCCATTGCCAACACCCTTGGATTTGATGATCTCTGACTTACTGGAGTGGCCTGAGAGCCACAAAAAAGACATAACTGGAGTTGTGCTCTTTATCCTTAGGCAGCCTTGCTTGGGTATCAGCCACAGAAAGGTCCAGGTCCTTCACTTCAAGAATTAGGCCCCACACCCAACCATATGACCACACTCAAAAAAGAGAAAAAGGGCCACATTAGCTACTGTAAAGACTATACACGCAACACTTCGAGACAGTAGTTTGTGGAAGTCAGTAGGCAGCAACTATTAATTTGCAAGTACTAGATAGTGGGTGGTAGTAATGTTGTGTTAGTAGTTATAATACAAGCATCCCTGTATATTCAAATATAAAATGTAATAGAGAATATGTTGCATAATTAACATGAGCAGAAGCCTATATCCCATTATTTTAAATGGAGAAATAACAATACATTCCCAAGCCATCCAAAAACTCCAAACAATTTTCCTAATCATTATTAAAACATTTAAACAGCTATACATCAATCCATGAAGGACTTATGGATAATATAATTCATTTAAAATGCCAATACCTAATTAACATGTAATAAACTCATTAAAGGAGATTTTTTGTGTTTGGTATACAATCATTTACAATTTCAGGAGCAAACTGTTTCTCTTCTAAACTGCAATGAACATACATTGTAATATAAACAATGAAATAATGTGTTAGAGATTCTCAACATGTGCTCTATGTGGACCATGATTGATAGTGTCCCTAGGCACTTGAAAGAAGCAAACACTGGGCTCATGAAGGACTAAACCCTTAAGAAAATGGTGTGGAAGATGAGAATGATCATGCACAAGGCATCTGGAGCCAAGACACTGTTTTATCCAGAGAGGGGTACATTCTATGTCCTCTGGATAGCATTCCTGTGCAACTCAAATGTTTTCACCTGAGGATTTCTTATTTGAATAGTGAAGTTTGGGAAAACATTTTTGTAATTTTTTTAAAATAATGAACCCCTAGATAGTGAGAGTTCAAAAAGCAAGGGATACCTGTTTAGTAGTAGTAGCGGTAGTAATGGTAGTTCTCATTTATTAAAAACTACTTAAGAGCAAGGCCCCTGTTTGTCTCATTCACCAATTTATTCCCAGTGCTTAAGCACAAAGCCTAGCACATTGTAAATGCTCGAAAAATATTTGTTCAATGAATGAACTGAGTACTGAGTACCACATACTGAGCAATTTACCTGTGTTATCTCATTTAATTCTGACATTAACAACCCTATAGGGTGAGGGATGAGAAATTACTTAATGAGTACAATTTACACTATTTACACAATTTACACTATTAATGAGTACAATTTACACTATTTGTAGCCATCACTACAATAAAAGCCCACAAATCACCACTACTTAATATATCCATGTAACAAAATAGCAATTTACTGCCTAAATCTGTAATTTAAAAAACCTATGTTGTAGATAGTTCCCCATTTCTCAGATGGAGAAACCAAGGCCCAGTACTAAAGAGGAACTTGGCTAATATTACACAACGCATGTGTCAGAGCCAGGAACTTAAACTCCTGTCTTCTTAAGTCTTAAGTCCAAAGCTAATGCTTTTTTTTTTTTTTTTTTTTTTGACAGAGTCTTGCTCTGTCGCCCAGGCTGGAGTGCAGTGGCCTGATCTCGGCTCACTGCAAGCTCCGCCTCCTGGGTTCACGCCATTCTCCTGCCTCAGCCTCCCAAGTAGCTGGGACTACAGGCGCCCACCACCATGCCCGGCTAATTGTTTTGTATTTTTAGTAGAGATGGGGTTTCACTGTGTTAGCCAGGATGGTCTTGATCTCTTGACTTCATGATCCACCCGCCTTGGCCTCCCAAACTGCTGGGATTACAGGCATGAGCCACGGCACCCAGCCTTTTTTTTTTTTTCTTTGACAGGGTCTTGCTCTATCACCCAGGCTAAAGCATTGGCACAATCACAGCTCAGTTGTAGCCTTGACCTCCTGGGCTCAAGCAATTCCCCTGCCTCAGCCTCCTGAGTAGCTGGGCCTACAGGTTCAGACCATCAGGCATGGGTAATTTAAGAACATTTTTTTAAAGACAGGGTCTCATTATGTTGCCCAGGCTGGTCTTGAACTTCTGGACTCAAGCAATACTCCCACTTCGGCCTCTCAAAGTGTATGTGAGTTACTGGTGTGAGTCACTGAGCCCAACCAAAGCTAATGCTTTTAGTTACCATCTTCTATACACTTCTCTTCTCTCATTTAGATATTTGTACGCCTGTTTGGGTTCTCTAGTCTCCAGAGTTTCCTGACACCTCATGTCAGAGACCTTGAAAAAAAAACTCTGCTTCTGAGAATTATGAATCCCTTGCACATGACTTCATTGTTACTATTAAACCAAGTTTTTAAATGCTATGACATATGTTTTCTTTATTAGCATTAATAATAATTACAGCTACCATATGTAGAGCATTTACTATGTGCCAATCAGGCACAGTACTATGCCATTATTTCAGTTAGCCTTTCAACAACCTCATGAGGTAGGTATTGTTATAATTCCCATTTTACAAATGAGTAAACTGAGGTTTGAAAAAGTTAAGTAGCTTACCTAGGCAAATATCTTGTAATTGACAGAGATGGATTTGAACCCACATATGTCAGATTACAGGGCACATCCTCTCAGTTACTCTGTAGCACTTTGGTAACTAGCTGACAAACCAGATAATTTGACAAAACAGAAGATCTTATTGATGCCCTACCAACCACTGTCAGTGCCTGTAGGAATCCTACTCTCCTCAGCTTGGCCTCTGCAAATCCTATTGCCCCTCCATATTGAACCCAATTCCCACTTCTCCTGAGAACCAACCCCTAACTCTCATTGATATACTCCATAGGGATTGTTCCCTTGGCTCAGTCCCCCTCAGCACTGTCTGTGTGAGTCTCAAAGGTTGTTGATTCCTACTGCCTTGCCCTGATCTCTGGCTTCTTTAGTGTAATTGTCTTCCCTGCTCTTTCTCACTAGATTGAGAGCTCACATAATGTATGGTCTAGGCTAACTAGTTCTGACTGCCTAGTTCTCCACCAGCTGGCATAGTGCCATAAACACAGTACGAACAGGAGAATGTGGCTGCAGTGCCATACGATGGATGCGAATCTGTTTTTTAAAAAATTAATCTTGTTGTATTGCTTCTTCTCTAACTACTAAAGCAATATACATTTATTGTTGAGAATTTAGAAAATACTCCAGCAAAATGGAGAAAAAATTTAAAACCCTATCTTCCAACCACGTAGAGAGAACCTTTGTTAACAGATTAACAGTTTAGTGAACCATCCTTTCACATCTATACATGCATGCTCACAGTTTCTATCCATTAGGGCCCACACTATTCAAATGAATTTGTAACTTACTTTTTCCTGTAAAAAGACACAGTTAACACTTTGCTGTATCCTTGAATGTGCTTTTACAATATCACCTTTAAAATACATCATATTACGGATTATAATACAGTTGATTTAATGAATTGTTGAATATTGAACACTGAGATGGTTTCAAATCATTTGCTATTCAGACAATTGGAAACAACCTAAATGTTATCACCAGAGGACCAATTAAATAAAATATGATACAACCATTCAATGGAATATTATGCAGCTGTTATAAAGCTTAATGTAGAATGTAAGTGATGATATGGAGTGATTACCAAGATGCATTATTAAGCAAAAAGAGAAAACTGTAAAATCAGATGAGTGAAAGGACCTTTATATATTAGATGGATAGATGGATGGATGGATAGATAGATAGATAGATACATAGATGTTTACTTGTGCAAAGATATTTCTGAAAGAATATATAGATACAAAAAATACAAAACTATCAGCAATTATTTTACCTGGGGAGGCATGGGACTACCAATGGACAGGGAGAGGTTTTCTGTTTATTTTATACCCTTCTGAAATGATTGAATATTTTATTTTGTGTGATATATGTGTGTGTATGTGTGTGTCCACACACACATACAGTATGATGATGAAAAACCTCGTCACTAAATATTAGTTTATATTTATGATAAGTAACTTTTCAATCTGTCGGGGAGGGAAAGTCAGGAACAAGTTATATTGGCATCAAGTTCCTGAGAAGGTTGACAGAGGAACACTGTCAGGAAGAGTATATATGTCCCATGGGAAAGTCCAGGAGGCAACCTCTGCCCCGTTACAGAGTTGCTGAAGGTTGGCTTCACGGAGGAATGCACTATTGCAGACTCCAAAGTCCAATGGGGAGAGCAAGGCTTTTGACTCTTGCTCTGAAGTAGTGCTTTCTCAGCTGTGTTCTCTGAAGCCCTCAAAGTCCACTGAGAGGGATGCCAAAGTTCCAGGGCCCAGCCGCCATTTTACTCAAAGCAGATTTACTTTAAAAAATTGTGGTAAAATGCACATAACATAAAATTTGTCGTCTTAACTATTTTTAAGTGCTCAGTTCAGTGGTATTAAAAAAATTCACTTTTAATCTGATTCACATATTGTGGCTCCATAGTTAAAAGACACTTTTTAACAAATGCTCTAAACATAGTACTTCCCAACTTTTTCAGTACATTACACAAATGGAAGATGACAATGTTTCTGTGGCACACTGAAGTACAATAAGTTTGCTCATGGCCAGAAGCAAAGACTGCTCATGGACTATGGCTGCCCTATTATATATCAGACCACCTAGAAGGATCAATAGCTCAGCGCATTTGCAACCCACTCAGGGCACATCAGTACGCCACAATGTCCCAGTTGGAAAGCATCACTGAAAAGACTGAGGGAGGCAACTCTCAAATCTCAGAGTTAAAACTGAAATACCAGTGTTTAATGCCCTGTCTTGAATGACCTATGATTGGCAAGAGCAGCCTGCAAAAGCGGAGAAGGACATAAAAGGTCTTGGAAACTAACTGATGCAAACACAGTTGAAGTTCTCTTACACAACTCAGAAGAGAGCCCTGGGCATCAGTTGGTACATTTTACAGAGCGTTGCTTTGATAATTAGAAAAGCAATACAAGAAGTATAAGGAAAGGTCAAATAATTCTTTTGTCATTGGTAACATGCAACTCAGTGCCGGTGAAAGCTCACCTTGCTTCTGGGATCTAGAACAGAAAAGGGCCCCCAAATAACCCCACTACCCCCAAAGGGAGGTTTGCACACTGTCACTGGGGCTACAACTGTTGGATTCATTCAAATCAGGCAAAGCCTGGGGTCAGGAACACTAAACAAACCTACTGTACAGAAGAGCAATTATTAAGACCCAGAGCACACATTTTTCTATCCAATTATTGACCCAAGTTCCTGAGGAATAAGGAAAGTAAAAGAACCATGTGGAATGAAAAATCTCAAGAATAAGAACCCAAGGACCCTAAAGTAAGTTGCTCCCATGATAAGGGATTCTGAGAAGAAGAATCCTAATTTGTAGCATTGTAGAGGTAGAACCAGGCTGAACCTCTAAAGCTCTTCAGGATCTAGTTTAGAGGCAGAATTTCATAGCTATGCCCAGGTAGTCTCTCTTTCTTTCATAATAACTAATGTTTATGAGTATTTGCTATATGCTAGACAAAACACACGCTTTATTCAATTTCATCTGGAGGATTAAGTGAGTTAATCTATGTAAAGCAGTGTGAACAGTGTCTATCACATAGTAGACAATAAATATAAGCTAAAACAAACAGAAAGTACTCTGAGGTGGATACAGTATTATATATTGCTTAATGTTTGGGGAAACTCATGCCCAGATAGGTGAGATAATTTGCCTAAGGTCGAACCGAAAGTAAATGGCAAAGCTGGGATCCAGACGCTCTGATTCTGAATCGCTCCACTATGTTATCCCATCTACCCAACCAGCCAGCCAATCAACCAACCAATAAGCATGTTTCTAGGCACCTATTCAGTTTCATGCACTTTGTATACAGACATAATAAAGTCTTAGACCCTGTCCTCAAGAAACCCAGAGTCTAGTCAAGCAGCTCTCAGACAAGTGTCATGTATGAGAAGAGACAAAATTATAGCTTGTACTGACCCAATAGGAGTGTTCCAGAGCATCTTTTCTATGTCGTACCTCTAAGTTAAGTAGGCCTATGAAAAATCTAGTATAAGTGAACTAAGTGTTGCGCTTTAAGAAAATGGTTGAGAGCCACTGTTTGTTGGGGAGACAGACCTAGAAATCAGTCACTACAATGGCCTGTGTGTCAGGCTTGTAGGCATGTAAAGGAGGGAATCATTTGATATGGTTTGGCTTTGTGCCCCCACTCAAATCTCGCACTGAATTGTGATTCTGAGTGTTGGAGGTGGGGCCTGGTGGAGGTGATTGGATCATGAGGATGGTTTTTCATGGTTCAGCACCATCACCATTCCCCTAGTGCTGTCTCGTAATAGAGTTCTCACAAGATCTGGTTGTTTAAAAGTGTGTAGCACCTTCCCCTTTGCTCTCTTCCTGCTGCTCCAGCTGCGTAGGACGCGCCTGCTTCCTCTTCGCCTTCTGCCATTATTGTAAGTCCCCTGAGGCCTCCTCAGTCATGTTTCCTGTACAGCTTGCAGAACCGTGAGCCAGTTAAATCTCTTTTCTTTATAAATTACCCAGTTTCAGGTATTTCTTCATAGCAGTGTGATAATACACCATTAAAACCACTTGGGACTGAAGAAAGATTGAAATTGGGGGTAGTTAAGTTGCTCCCATGATAAGGGATTCTAAGAAGAGTCTTAATTTGTAACACTGGGGAGGTAGAACCAGGTCGAACCTCTAAGGCATGGAGGACATTCCTTCTCTTCCAAAACATTATGACAGATGAGACAGAGCTCCCTGGAAGGCAGGGAAAGGCAGTCAGCACTGAATTAGGAAAAGGGAAAAAGATGGACAAAATCTGTCTTTCCACTTCACCTAAATCCTGTCTTTTTGACCTAAGAATAACTTAGGGAGAGAAAAGGCCAAGAAAGAAATGGCAAAGAAAAGGGATTCTCAGCCGGGCATGGTGGCTCATGCCTGTAATCCCAGCACTTTTGGAGGCCGAGGGGGGCGGATCACAAGGTCAGAAGATCGAGACCATCCTGGCTAACACGGTGAAACCCCGTCTCTACTAAAAATACAAAAAAAAAAAAAAAATTAGCTGGGCGTGCTGGCAGGCGCCTGTAGTCCCAGCTACTCGGGAGGCTGAGGCAGGAGAAAGGCGTGAACTCGGGAGGCGGAGCTTGCAGTGAGCCGAGATCGTGCCACTGCACTCCAGCCTGGGCTACAGAGTGAGACTCTGTCTCAAAAAAAAAAAAAACAAAACAGAAAAGAAAAGAAAAAGGATTCTCAAGAGGGGTAAACCCAGATGGAAGGGAAAACAAAAAACAGGGAAATTATTCTCTGAGGTCATACTGAGACCAACTGCTCAGTATGGGGTTTGGTGGAGGGATGTGTGTGTGTGTGTGTGTGTGTGTGTGTGTGTAGGAAGTCACAGTATCTCTATGAATTAGTGGGGAACAGAATACAGGGTGTAGTGTAGCTAAAAGGAACTTATTTGAGTCTGCCATAACTCCTGGAACACGTTCAGGAATTCTAGAATAGAACCAAAGTTAGAGCCAAGTCTTTGAAAACCCACATTAATTAGTCAAGTAAAGGAGAAATGGGCCAACAGTAAGAATTAAGGTACTAAGGCAACTCAGAGAATAACAGGGTTGGTGAACTCAGGTCCTTTGACTCTGCTGGAGTTTTGGGATGCCTAAGAGAAATGATGAGAGATGAGGTTGGATAGAGAGGAAGGAAGGATCAGCGGCAGTGACAAATGGTCTTATGTCCTCTGAGGCAGGCCCTGGCAGTGGCCCCCTTAGAGCCTCAGCTTCTCTGGAGGAAAAGCACTTTTCATCCTGTCCCCTCTCTGCAGTGTGGTAGAGGACAAACAAGGAAATAGGCAGAGAGTTCATTTTAGTATAAATGAATATATTTCAGCAATATTTTTCAGCAATGTAATTCAACAATATAAAATACAACTGATTATTGTCACTTACCTGACTTCGGAATTGGGACATTTGGGTATAATCTTTAGGCATTTCAATATAAAAACACTCTGTGCAAATTGCACAGTAATTTCGACAGAGAAAAAAAGAGAAATGCAAACTTAATGAGCTGTACTCAGAGTGCTTGATGAAACTGGAGTTATAGATGATGAAGGCAGGAATGGAAATAGACCCATTAAGCTCGCTTTTTCTGGGATCCCTCCCATTAGCTACAGTTGAAAATGATTGGTCATAATGCCCCGGAAGGCTCATAGCACTGAATTTATCTCTAAGGCCTGGAATTGCAGAAGGACATAAGTAGAAGGGGGATGGCCCTTGTGTGAGCTACCAGCAGATCTCAGATCTCATATGTGGGCTGTCCCCATGGCTCCTGATTTGTGCTGGCAGGCAGGCACCTGCAGTGAGAGTGAGTGATGCACTTGGAATGACCCTTTGGGGAAAAGGGCTCACTGAAACCACTTGAAGGCAACAAAGAAAGAGAAGAGAAGCAGATTTCTATACTTCAAGTGGGAGTGGTAAAAGGAACCTCTTGAGCAGGACCAAAAAGCATACTGCCCTAGAAGCCAGGGAGATAAGGAGATGTTAGTAGGATGGGGAAGACAACAGCATCAAATGAGGAGCAGAAGGTCTCAGTGGCAGAAGACTATGAGAAGGGAGATTAAAAAAATACCAGCTCTTACCTGAAGATGTTTAATTCAGAGTCTCTGAGTGGCCAAAATCATTTTGGATACACTTAGAAGGAATAACATTATCCACAAGGAACAAGTAGCTGCTATGTTGCCTCCGAAAAGCCTTCTATAGAGAAACTCATGGACATACTATGGTTCAAATGTCCTAATCTTTGGGAGGCATTGTTTGATGACAAAAAGAAATTGTGTTTTAAAGTTGAATTATAAGAAAATGCATTTGTAGCAATATTTGATTATATTAGTCAAACCAGGGTCTGCTCAGTCAGAGACTGGTCTTTACTATTGTTGGCTGGTACACTATGGTGAGTCTCCTGGAATGTACACATGACCGTTAAAAAGAGGTCATCTATTATTCAATGGTCAGATCAGGTATTGAGCTTGCTAAGTGCTAATAAAATGAACTTCTTAGGAAGTTGGCCATCTAAAAAACACCAAGAAAATTTCAAAGAACATGTTATAAATTCCCAGAAGATTAAGGCTGATTCAAAGTATTGGGTTAAAAGCAGATGCGAGATGCCAAACTACATAGCAGATATGAAAAGCAGTTTTGAGGGATTAATGGTTGATGGTTTTTTGTTTTGTTTTGTTTTGTTTTGTTTTGTTTTGTTTTGTTTTGTTTTTTGAGATGGAGTCTTGCTCTGTCTCTCAGGCTGGAGTGCAATAGTGTGATCTCGGCTCACTGCAACCTCTGCTTCCTAGGTTCTAGTGATTCTCCTGCATCAACCTCCTGAGTAGCTGTGACTACAGGCATGTGCCACCATACCTGGCTAATTTTTTTGTATTTTTAGTAGAGACAGGTTTCACCATGTTGGTCAGGCTGGTCTCAAACTCCTGACCTCAAATGATCCGCCTGCATTGGCCTCCCAAAGTGCTGGGATTATGGGTGTGAGCCACCGCGCCTGGCCATGGTTGATATTTTGAGTAATCCTAGGACACACTGAAAACATTTGATCCACTATTCTCATGTGCCAAATCTCTGCCTATGTTGTGGATCCCAAGGCTGTTGAGGCTTAAGCACTCAGCAATTAGTACAAAATTCATCTAGACCAGAGTTTATAAGATCAATGTATCTCCCATAATTATCTACAAAATATGTGCACACAGGCGTTTCTTTGGGGAAGAGAATCAGTATTTTTCATCTGATTCCCAAAGTGGTCAAAGACCTCTCCAAAATGGAAGACCTCTTCTAGACATGTTTTATTTATAAAGAACAGCTTATTTAAATAAACACTGGTTTATTTACAAACTAGTGAGGTTTTCTGAGTATTAGCACTTGCTATTTCATACCTCTCAATTGACACTAGCCAATTGAGCAGGATGCATGGAAACCTACCTTGGAACATGAAAACTCTCAAACTTCTCAAGCTGGTAGAGGTAGGGAACTTGGCCAAGTTACATTTTAGCACAGTCTAGTATTTTGAATAACCACTGGCTTTCCTGTAGGTACTATTTCTAAGCCAAATAATTTGGAAGATGTCTTATAAACAATGCAACCTTAGCAACGGTTTTGTGGCCACGAAATATTATAGATTAGAAGCTATTGTACTTTTAATTAATCTGATTTCTCTTAGTGCCAGAAAAGAAATTACTTTTAACCAAGAACTATCCCAACTCCCTTTGATCTTCCCCAAGGTAGACAATTCCACCAGACATCCTGCTGTTTAGATGACTGCATGGAAAACTGTTACCCCATTCTTATAGATTAAGACTAACGAAGTTTTCAGCAGATACTATTCAGATAATATTGGCAGATAATTATATCACTCCAGAAATCTCACTGGAAGTATATGATTCATTAAAAAATACTGTGTTATACAAAGTTGGCAGCTAAAGGGCAAGAATAATACAAAAGAAAAATGGAGAAGACAAGGAATATGTGTCTATTAATGGAATGAGTGTTTTCAGAATTACGTGTGTGTCTATAGATGGAGGTCCTTAATAGAGACCTTCTCTGACTTATCCAGCCATGGGAAGGAAGATGAAAGTACTGCTAACAAAGGGGACAGCTTGTCACATCTATCTCTTCAGTCATTTTGCCTACATGGGGAATAATGGCCATCCCTGGCATCACCTTTGAGTTACAAAGAGAAAACAAGAATCATAAGAAGAAGATCAAAGAGCTGCCTGAGGTCCAGATTGGTTGGTCCTTTGATTCTCCACAGGCTGTCTGTGTTGCTATTAGCAATTCTTTGGACGGAAACTTTCACAAGCGCAGTAGGAAGAGCAAAGGTGCCTGCTTTACGCAGTAGATATGTTCTTGGGAAGTTAGATGTAAATTGGAGACTAAAAGTCAGTGAGTCAGTGATTTTCTAGTATGATCTTTCTCAAAAATTACATACATATAAAAATATGTATTTATGTTATTTTTATAATACATATTTTTCCTATTGAACAGTATATACACACATACACTGGATTGAGCTATTGTATTCTAAACATTGAGGGGATAAATCTTTAGGCTAGTTCACAGTTCAAAAAGAAAAAATGTACTGAGTTTTAGTTAGGTTTTGATGCAAAATAGCATTTTCCAATATTTCAGTACATGGAATTTTTTATTTAATTGGTTTTACAAATCAGATCCTATATTAAATGCCTATTTAAAGGAAAGCTGTAGGTAAGGAATCATCTTTTGATCATTGTAATGTTAAACACCCAAGTATTGTGGAACAATATATTCAGAATTTTGCTTATCAGGTGTTCTGGGAAATGGAGGCGCATGGATATTCAATGTGAGGAAGAGGCTTCAGAGGTCCTTGCTTTGCTAGTCATTATCCAGCAGCACTGTCAGTTCTCTTAATTTGATGAGAAGGGTCTATGGGGAGATACTGGACCACAGGTAGTTTTTCATTAATAAGGAGAAAGGAACAAAACAAAAGCAAAGCACAACTAAAGGTCTTCTGTCCTAGATCTTTTTCCTTAAGTGAGAAAATAATTCTGGTCTGAGTTTCCGTCTGGTTTTCAGCTCTCAAGGAGGTGGGAGCATCAGAAGTGACAAACACATTTGGTATTCTCGGAGACCTGAATAGAGGTATAAAGCATGGAAAATACAGAAAATGCACATTCACTCCAGAGGTTATTGACAAGATTAATTACCTCATAACTGCTTTAATAAAATGACTCCAAGCATATCACAATTATAATTAACCATAAAAATCCTAATGAATTCAATTTCTCCAGAAATCACCCTGCTGCAACTAGTGAGTGTAGGAGAAGTAGCAGGAGGAGGCAATCCTGCTCTTAAGAGAGAAGGGAGGAGGGAAGGAGGGGGGAGATGGTTGGTAGAACTAGAGGGTATCTAGACCGAGCACAGTGGCTCATGCCTGTAATCCCAGCACTTTGGGAGGCCGAGAGGGGCGGATTACGAGGTCAGGAGATCGAGACCATCCTGGCTAACACGGTGAAACCCCGTCTCTACTAAAAATACAAAAAATTAGCCGGCCTGGTGGTGGGCGCCTGTAGTCCCAGCTACTCGGAAGGCTGAGGCAGGAGAATGGCGTGAACTGGGGGGGCGGGGCTTGCAATGAGTGGAGATGGTGCCACTGCACTCCAGCCTGGGCAACAGAGCAAGAGTCCGTAAAAAAAAAAAGAACTAGAGGGTATCTGATTAGGTCAAGTACATAGGGGTAGATGGTGTTTCTTCTGGTTTTCACCCTGTGATGTTTCATATTGACCTATGAACCTATGAACCCCAGTTTTGCATGTCAACGTTTCTGTTGAAAACAATTCCAAACATCACTATTATTTCTTTTCCTTTCCACCCCACCACCCCAACAGCGTGTGCATGTGTGTGTGTGTGTACAAAGATACATATATCTATATTCATGTATTTGGCTCACATCTTCTTTGCAAAATTCATATTATAAGAGACAGAGCCAACACTCATCCTGGACAAACTTGTCTGAGACAAACTGAGAGGAAGGAAATGTTGATCTGTGGTGGTCCCCGCACTTTCTGCTTCCTGCTCCCTACTTGGACACCTATCCCACCCACCAATACCTCATCCTACCTCTGGGCTACTTAGGGCCCTTCTCTACTTCCCTTCTCTCAGGCAATAACCTACTCAGAGCTGGTCCTGCCTCCCTCTCCCTTATGCAAAATATTCCTATCTTGGGTCCTAGTCCCACAAACTCCTGCCATCCCCTAGCTGTCTAACTAGAAAAGTAATAATAAGGGAACGTATTTTAGATTGGAAATTACAATGACCACATCCCACTTAATAGCCATGTAGTTCAGGGGCAAATCACTTGGTTTCTCTAAACCTCAGTTTCTCTGAATCTCAGCTTCCTTCTCCCAAAAAATAAGGTTCAATAACGAAGTTTTCACAATGTACTTCATAGACGGGATCCAATGAGATGTAGAAGAAAAGAACAAACATTTGTGGAGTGGTTTCACTATTTTCATAGCTATTGTCTCAATTAATTGCTAAAACAACTCTGTGCTAAATATTATATTACTATATTCAAATTATCAACAGGAAACTGAGAAACGGTCAGCTATGTGTCTAAGCTTATTGAGCTAGTTAGTATGTTATAGCAGTACCTTATGAACCTCGGTCCACAGACTCTCTCAGTCTAGTACTCTTTCTATCACACAATACTGAACAGTACAAGCGGGAATACGCAATATACATGAAAAGCATTAGCATTACTACTGTCCTGATTTTACTGCCATGCTAACAGCTTGTCCCATGACTCCCCAAGATGATCCTCCCTTTTTGGTCAAGACCGTCTGTCACTGTCCATCATTTCTTCTCTACATGTCATGCCTTTGCTTGTTTTTTAAATTTAAAAACATAAATCTTCAGATTCTATCTCCTTTATAGAGCCTTCCATCATTATTTCACCCTGTGCTAATGGCTTCCTTCTTTGAAGACCAAGAAACCTTCTCATGGCTATCAGGAAATATAGCCCCAGTTTATAAATACTTTCAAATCATCTTCTAGTTAGTCATTCCAATGAACAATAGCTACCTTTTTTAGCTTCTACTGCATTCCAGACAATAATTTCAATAATCACAGTTTATCTATTTCTAAAACTCCACAAACTTTCCTTGAGCAGCTCTATAGCCTGCTGCTCTTTGACATACACACTCAGCCCATATGCAGTCTTGGCTACTTCATGTTGTCTGCACATGTCCCACGCTTGCTCACAGTGCAGCATTGTGATTAAGAGTACAGCTGCTAGGGTCAAGCTGCTTGAGTTCAAATGTCAGCTCTCACTTACTATCTGTATACCTTGGCAAGCTACATAATCGCTCTGTGCCTTAGCTTTCTCATCTACAAAATGAAGATAATAACAGTACCTACCTCACTTACCTCAAAGGGTTGTGGTAAAGATGAAAAGACTATGTGTATGTACGTGTATTTGATACACGCACACACACACACACATATATATTATACACACATGTACATACACACACATAGTACGTAAAGTAGCCCAGTCACATGGTGAATGTTCAATAAATATTAGCTATTATTTCTTGCCTACTATGTGCTAGGCTTGTGACATACATTATCTCATTTAATATACACAACAACCATGTGACATAAGGTTCTATTATTACCCCCATTAAACAGATGAGTCAAATGAAGCTCAGAAAGGTTAATACACAGGCCCAAGGTCATACAAAACAAAATGGTCTATGCAGGACTCAAATCCAGATTGATCTGTTTCCAAGTCAATATTTTTTATTGTGTAGTGTTTATTCTAATTGTTGTTATTGTATATGCTTTGTCTTTCCAATCAGACTATAAACTTTCCAAGGACAAAATCTATGTCTTATAATACTTCTAGATCCTCTGTTCTCTTCATTGTAATCCTTAGTTGTTTGCCAGAAAGTTGGCTTTTCATAAACATCCACTGACTTGAAAGGTACTTTTTGAGTCAAGCCTAGAAACTATCATCTTCATGTACAAAAGAATTACTTCCCTTATTGCTGAACTCATGAAAAGGGTTTCCTGCCCGTGACTTACCAGGCACCCTGACCATTTCCTCCCAATCCAGCCTGTAAGCTTTTTACCCTTCAGTCCCTTTGTACTTATTCGACTGGGTGACCCCTATGATAAGAGACGCAGTAAGGAGAAGGCTGAGACTTGAAGGGTCTTAGCATTTCAGATTTAAATTCTATTCATTCATTCAACAAATCTTGATTGAGCACATACTATGTTGCAGGTACCTTTGTAGGTATCAGGGATACAGACTGTCCAGAATAAGACTGCATTCCCTATACTAGTGTTTCCTAACATGTGAATCCTCATCCCGTGGAAAAACAATACTTTCCACACTTTTGAAGTGAGGTTTTGGGCATTAGATGTGTTTGGATGAAGATAATGAGACACACACTTCTAATAGAGCTTAAGAGTTACTACATGCTCAGCCACAAGCTATTTTTCCTCTACAATCATGACCAGCAATATTACAGATGGTAGTTATTCCATTAGCCTGGGTCCCAGAATAAGGATGGCATAGAGAAGAGCCCCAGCCAACCAACAAAATGTACGAGGAGAAATAAACTTCTGCCAACTCAAGTCAATGTAATTTTTCAAGTTATTTCTCACTACAGCATAATCTAGCGTACCCAGATTGATACAAAGTGAAAGGAGTAAAAGAAAACGGCATCCCATTCTTTTACAACCTTTGCTATGGATTTAGTAATAGCTGCTTATTGACTATTGGGGACTGGAAGGTTGAATATTGGCACACTTGAGGGGAAACTGCTACAAACAAGCCATAGCTATGGCAGTGCCCTCACTAAAGTAGGCAGTACCTTTCCTATAGAGTGCCAATAAAAACAAACATCAGGATAATTAAATTGTATACATATATCTGCATAGATCAGGTGAACATATAAACCAAGAGAGCTAAGTTTCGCGTGTTTCTCTCACTAGCAACCTGGCAATCAATCTCTTATGCTGAACTATTTCTTTGGTTTATTTCTATAACAGTTGACTTCTTGGGAAATTATTCACAACACTTGCTCCGAGTAAGTATTTGCAGCCTTCATAAGTCATTGTAACTCCATAGTGGGCTGTGGCAGCCATGAGAATGAGCCTTATAGACTCGTCAACTACAAGAAGAATAATTGACCAAGAGCAACAGTTGTTGTCCTCTGAATCAAGCACAGCATTTGTTCCAAAGTCACACTCTCTACAAGCTGCTCAGAGCTAAATGCGGCAGAGAAATTTAGGCAGGTCCATCCTGGGGAGACGCAAGATTCATCTGATGACTGACTCGCTAAAGCTTTGTCAAATCATCTTTAGAGTGTTCAGAGGTGTAAGACATATCTACTGGACTGTACTTCACTCGGGGTCAGATTTAAATTGTGGTCTTTTAGCTTTTACTGGCCCCTTCTCCATTTTCTCTCATAGGTGTTTTCCATAATAAAATCCTTGGACAGTTAATATCACCTTGATATTGGTTTCTCTTGGGAACTTGACACACATAACACAATTTGCTGGCTGTCAGTCTTTAAGATGTCATACTTGGGGCCTAGACTTGGAGGCAAGAGATCATGTCCACTTATACCATGCATAGCTCTCAAATGAATGCTCCTACTAGAATGCAGTCCCCTTGAGAGTACAGACAGAATACATGTTGAGTCCACAATGCCTGGTCCAGTACCTAGCACAGAGTAGGTACTCAAAATATTTTTGTTGAATCAATAGGTTAATGAATACTTCGAAGATTAGTAGATTGTCAGTTATACTTCTCAGAATCCTACAATTCTAGAAGAGAATTTAAAGATCATTTAGTCTATGTGGGAACAAACTTATTTTATATACAGTACTTGGAAATCTATTCTATAATGAATATAAGAAATGAGATACTATTACTCTTAGACTTACTCCAGAATTCCAGAATATTTTGGTCAGGAGTTTTTTCCTTATGCCTAATCTCATTATTTGTCAGTGCCCTAAGGTATTTAATAATGACCTCTCTTTATATCAGAATTCTCTTTATAATAGCCTGTCCTATATTTATATTCACTGGTGCATGTATTCATTCATCACACATTGAGTACCTTCTATGAGTCAGGCACTGCGCGAGGCACTAGAGACACAAAAATAAGTAGGACATTGTTCCTGCACACATCTAAGCATACAGCCTAGTGAGGCAGACAGATATTAAATAAATAATCAAATGAATAAATATGTATCCACAATTTGCCACGACTGCTATGAGGGAAAATAACAAGGAACTGTGGTAACATGAAATGTGGTAAGATAATTTAGGTTGGGGGAGGAGTTTGCCAAGGTCATTCCATGTGGTGATATTTAATCCTGGATGCTATTACCTTAATTAGTTTCCTTGAACATAGTCTGTGGTCTACTCAATCCTACTAAACATTTTATTTCAGTTCACATTCTTCTCTTTCTACCAGAAATGTTCTTCTCTATGTGGAGAGAATCAATAGACTCTAGCAATGAATTGGCTCTAGGGTTGAATTTAAAAAAAAAAAGAGTCAAGAATGACTTCTAGGTTTCTGACTTGAAATTGGATGGATGGTAGTGGTGCCATTCCCTTAGATAGACAAATCCATTTGGCACTACCTATAAAACACAAGCTGCATGTAACCACTTTTTACCACACCTACTGCTATCACTCTAGTCCATCATTTCCCCTAGACTTTTGGAATAGCACCCAGATTGATCTCTGTGCTTCCACTCTGGGCCCTCTACAGTCTACTCTCATCACAATGGCAATAACTCCTTTAAAAACCTAAGTCAGATTATGTCACTCCTCTGCTCAAAATCTTACAATGACTTATCATCACACTTAAAACAAAATTCCAATTCTCCTATGGCCTACAAGTATGTATATGATCTGGCTCCTGGCTACCTCTCTAACCCATTTCCTAAAACTTTTCTTCTCACCTATTACTCCCCAGTCATTATGCTTTTCCTCAAATGCACGAAACATATTCCTACCTCAGAGCATTTGCACTTGTTATTTTCACTGTGTGAAATATTCTTCTCCCAGATACATGGTTTATTCTTTCTTTTTGTTCAGTTTTTTTCTTAATTAGTGTTTTCTCAGAGAGATTTTCTTCCATCACCCTATCAAACACAGTATCCTCCCCATCACTCTCTATCTCCTTGGTTCACTTTGTTTCAATATACTTTATTTTATATTTTATGTATAAAATACTCATTAGACTTCTTTATTTGCTTTTTAAAAATTATTACTCCCCACCAATAAAATGTAGATACCAGAAGCCAGAAATCTGTTCACAGTTAAATTTTCTATTACCAAGAATAGTGTTTGGTACCTAGCAGGTAGGAGCAGGCATGGGAGAAGACGAGAAGTTTAGCTTTAGATGTGCTGATTTGCAGGTGAATTGGGGACATCCAAGCTGGGATGTCCAGTCAGAAGTTGCATAGTACAATCCAGATCAAGCTGGAATTATAAATTTGAAAGTCATAAGTATAAAGACGGTATTTAAAGCCATGAGGCTGAATGAGATAACCTAGATAGGAGTGTACAGTGAAAAAGGTGAGGATCCAGGACTGGGTCATGGCAATTACCAGTATTGAAGACTGATATGATGAATACCATCCATCTTTATTTTTCCTTCAGCCTCTCCCAATTCTCCCTTTGACTATTGAATGTCCATTTCCTGTAGGGTTGCCTTGATTTGGGAGGATGCTGGATTAAAAAAAGGCAATACTTCTATATATGCAAAATAAAACCCACCTTCAGAGGGAAACTCTGAATATTCTAAGGGATAAGCCATATTTTAAAAGGATCTATCTATTGAAAATATGTCTGAATAATTTTTGTTATGGTTCATGATTTGCAGTTGCTTAAGAAATCTATTAATACAACTGTTACTGGGAATTCCACTAATATTAAAAAGTCAAGCATATGTCACTGTAACCACTGGATCATCCCTGGACTTCATTTAGTCTACTTCCTGTGTTTGTTCTGCCTTCTTTTTAACTAGAGCACATTTGAAACATCCTAGAACAAACTAAACCACTTCTCACTCTTCAGTGTCAGGAATCCAGCTAGAGGCAGATTCAAAGATACAAGCTCCCCAAAATGGTTATTCAACTTTGATAAGCAAATATATTCTGATCACCTGGCATGTTTACTGGGCCATTGTTTTTAGAGGAACAAAAGCATTAATATTGGTCATTTAGCCAGTTTGGCTTAGGTTATAAGAACAATGACAAACCAGGAGCCTTTAACTTTGCTGGACGTTTTGAGAAAATGTCCTTTAAATTATTCAGGGTCCATTTGTCTCCATCTGAGAGTGCAAAAAGTGTCAGATTAGTTTTCCACAGTTAAGAATTAAGGCTCTAGAGTGTCTCTGGGATCAGACTGGGCAAATTGAAACATACTAAATTGATGACACCTGGGACAATATGCTTCTTATGTCAGAGGCACAATGAGTTGTCAAGAATTAAGCAGTGTGAGCAGAGGACTCATAGAGGCCTGGCTGTCAGTTGCTTGTGAGTCATGCCCTAAAGAAAAAATGGATGAGGTGCACCTTCCAGTTACAGAATGATTATAACCTGACCAATGCAAAGATTCCTTTGGGCCACACACAACTACCACAGTCCATAGAATGGTACTTGGGCTTTTCATAGTTTAGAGAACCTCGACTGCTGGCCCCCAAATTTAGCATGAGCAGAGAAGAGGTGGTTTGTTGAAGGTTACAACCACCTGAGAAGTTAGAATGAGAAAGTTCAGGAGGAATGAAAAATAATATTCCCTTACCTTTGGATTCTGCTTTTTCATGACATATAGTATGCTACAGTTGATGAAACTGAGGCACAGGGAGAGTTAAGTGGCTTACCCATAGTCACACAACCCATAAGGGAGAAAACTGGGATTTCAATCCAAATAATACTTTCTTTCACATATACCACATCAAACATTTGTATTTTTAAACTTCATTTTTTGAAGAATTCTTCTGCCAAAGACTTGCCCAGAAGCTAGATATAAAAATACATATTATATATAAATTTTATACATATATATGTATATATAATAAAAGTAGAGGTGATCT
>NW_026652282.1:94219227-94230831 GCF_009828535.3 Hylobates moloch | reverse complement strand
TACTTTAAGTTCTAGGGTACATGAGCACAACGTGCAGGTTTGTTACATATGTATACATGTGCCATGTTGGTGTGCTGCTTTATAGATTATTTCTGCAGCACTCTCTTACTTCGTCATTCTCAGGTGAGGGATCAACTCTGTTTCCTTAGACATCTTTAATTTTATTTTGAATTAGCATAATAAAGTCTAACCTATGGCCTTTCTACAAAAAAAAAAAAAAAAATTTATATATATCCAGGCCCTACCCTAGACCAATTAAATTAGAGCTTCTGAAAGTAGATATTGACACTAGAAAATCATAGCTGATTCTGGTTTGCAATCAAAGATGATAACCATTGATGCAGATCAGTGCCTCTCAAACTTCAATGCAAATGAATCACTTAAGGATCTTGTTAAAATGCAGATTCTGATTCAGTAGGTCTGGAGTGGAGTCAAGATTCTAAATTTCTACATTCTCAATGTGATACTGACACTTTTGGACCATAGCCCACCCTTTGTGTAGCAAAGGTATAGATAACATGTAAAGTCATGAGATTGAATGAACTCACCAAGGGGGTGAGAATAGACAAGGAAAAGGTGCAAAGGTAGCTAGTTTTTCTCTCTAAATAGTTGAGAACTTGGTGCAAGCATCGAGCAGGGAAATTATTACATTTAACCAGGGCTAGGGGTTTTGTGGGTTTTTTTTGATAAATATATGGCAGAATTAAAGAGGGGAAAAGAGTGGAACATTTATGCAAGGGGTGATTACAGTGATAAACTAGGGACTCTAGTTGTGTAACTAGGATGGGGTCAAATAGTTGGTAGAGTGGGGATGTTAAAAAACATGAGATGAAAGAATAAGAAGTGTTGGTCAGGAATGGGAGATTTGACATCAGAACTTTAGTGATTGTGTGTTTATTGTTGATGTCAAGAGTGGGAGCTACAAAGGTTGGGTAGAAAAAAATATATTATTGGAGGTAAAGAAGTCAAAGAGTTTTGAGGCCAATAAATTGGAAGAGTGGTTCACATGATGTTGAAATTTCTAAAAGTATGAAAGAAATAAAAATAGAGAAGAGACTGGGCCAGGTGCTAAAGTCCTTATGAATGAGGGAAGACCAGGAGGTCAGTAGATGATAGCAAAAATAAAGAGAGGGTGGTATGGTGTAGTGGCATCTACAGATTCTGACTCAGTTGAACTGGGATGGACAAAAGCATCAAAATTTTTTAAAAGCTTCCCAGGAGATTCTAATGTTCACCAGGATTAAAAATCACTACGTTAGAATAATCAATGCAAATTAAAATTAATGGGGCCACCGAATGATTAACTCCTTCTATAGTTGCTGAGAATTGTGGAGTCAATAGCCAGTGTTATCTTAGAATGTTAGTAAGCTCAGTTAACTGCGTTGCCCAAGGATACACAGCTAATAAATGTTTGAGCTGAGATTCAAACCTTGATTTGTCCGACTCCAAATCCTGGACAGACTTCACTTTACCATGTTGCCTAGGAGGGCAATGTTTTAGTGCAGAAGATACTGAGATATCTTCGAAAGAAAGTCGAAGTGTCCCAAATGAAATTCTAATAAGCCACAGTGGGAGGAGACACTGTTTCTCTGGACTGGTTCTGATATTTACCTCTTTATTTACCTTTTTTCCCTCTTGAACTTTCTACCAGCTTTGATTCTCATATGTAATTTCTACCACCTCTTCTAATGTCTCCTTCATGTAGCAGAGACACTACATGAAAGGGAGCCAACATCAGGGTCCTGCCAATGTGGATGCTGGCTGGCCCTGATACCCCCCACCCCCGCTACCCCCGACTCCCAAGTACTGTTCTCTGGGCCTCATTTCTGGAGGGGGAGGAAGGAGAAGAATACGGCACTGCCATCAAAACCTAGCATTTTGTCTCCCCCTACTTCTGCCTCCTAACATATCAGCAGCTCTGTATAATGAAAATCTAAATTATTTGTGTGCGCACATAGCAACTGTTTATTTGCTGTTAGCTTTGAGGACTCAGTGGGGGTTTGACGAGTTTAAAGAAGAGATCTGGGAGATCTCCCTGGGAGAGCCAAATCTCAGAAGCAGATGAAAAAATGAAGCTTAAAATGCATTTCTCTACATCTGAGAGAGAGGCCAGTAATAAGTATCTTTCAACTCCAGCCCCACTGCAGCTCAGAAAATGCTCTTTAACCAAGGACACAAGGTAGCTATGATTCTTTGGAAGAGCCCTGAGTGCTGTCTACTAAGAAAGCTTTACTGGGTATGGCTGGAGATTGATTGTGAGTTCTAGAAATAGCACACCTTTCCCCTCAAGCCACCAAGTAGGATGCCTTCCATCCTTTACAAAATATATTCAGTATTAGTTTTCTTGAAAGTTCCATTTTTCCCATCACCAGGCTTCCTAGGGACCAAATACCATCTTGAAACTACTTTAAATTAATATGAATGTTTCTACAGAGAGTGAAGGCCAGACTCAGAAGAAAGTGTCCCCATCACATATTGAAGGAGCTAGAACTTTCCTTAGTACAATTTGTTTGACAAATTTATAAAGCCTCTGCTTCCCAGAAGCTTCCTCATTCCCTCATCCTCACAGGGTTTTCCCTCATCCAGCCAAGACTTCATATTGCCATCTACTTTTGCATAAGCCAGAACTCCTTTCCCAGAGACCAGAACCTTTCCATCTTGGCTCAGGTCACACGCTCACTCCCGCAAAGCAGAACCCACTGCCTGGAAGTCACTAGCAGCTGTAAGTGAACGAAGGCAGCTACTCCTCTGAGAGCAGAGGTAATGAAGTGTGACATTAGAGAGACAGCACCACTGAAGACATACCCTAGTGACTTAACACTTGCTAGCCCAAGTGTAGAAATTTCAATCCTCTAGACACAAAAGCATGCCAATTGGGAAGTTGTTGCCCATCTGAGATTATTTTCTGAAAGGAGTATCTTGCAAAATGGGCTCTTATGAAATATTAAATGGACTGTGAGTTAGCCTAGATGAATCACCTCCTACCTCTCACCCCCTCCCCAAGATCTAAGTGGTTCAGGGTCAGAAAGGGCCCATAGTTAGGCACTCGGCCTGCATGGCCAGGTAAGGAACATGGCAGCCAGCTAGGCATGGGACAAACTGCAGAGTCTCTTAGGTTCTCACCTCATTCATTCAGCCTCCACCTGACCCATGGGCTCTCCTTCCTTTCTGTACAATAGCAGCCTAAGACACAGATTTAGGTTCTAAAAGTTTGCTCCAGGCCATGGGGAAAAGAACCAAGTCTTGTCAGGCATCTATGTAAAAACAAGGCCTGGCAGGAAAGAAACCAGACATAGGCAAGGAGGAATTTTAATTCGAATTGAACATGGGGCTAGATCCTTCTTTGAATATAAGCCCCTGCAGACCTGGTTTCTTCACAGAAAAAAAAAAAAAAAATGTGTCTTTTAAATCCAGTTTCCTTTCATTGGAAAAGAGGAGAAAACATTCCAACTTACTTCACCTGCAACTAACTCCTCCAAGGTGATAGTTATTTAAAGTGTTCTTTCAAATTAACCCCTTCCTCTTCAGTCTCCTTTCCAGGGTCCAATTACTTCACAGTGTGTTTAAGCTTCTGGGCCATGGAGGAAAGCAAAGCATATACTTCCTGGGAAGCAGTGCACAAGGCAATGGCATTGTCTGGTGGCTAAGAGCATTCACTGAAATGTTATTTTCCATTGGCCCCTCATAACCCTAAGCTTCATTCTCCAACCTTCCCTGCCATGCTGTATGCCAAAGGAGTCTGACCTCAATGGGCTATTGCAACAGGCTTCTTTGCCAGCTGCCATGTGGCTGGGTCTGGCTGATGATGGGCACTGGCAGGAGATCAAAGAGTGGAAAGAGAGTGAGATATGGGTGTTCATTCCCCTCTCTCCCTCCTTACTGCATTTGGGCAGAGACTACATTGCGCTACCTGAAGCAAGAGCTCCTGTGAGGCAGCCCCTCTTGTACATGTGCAGTACTTACTGGGTGCCAATAACAGTTTCTTCCCTTTGTCCTTTCAGTGTTAGGAGTAATAATAATAACAGCTCCTCACTGTTCATAGTCTTTCTATGCCTCACAATCACTGGTAAGTTCCCTTAACCCTGCACACACCATCATAAATTGTCCCTTCACTAAGCTCATCTCAGCTAAACTCCTTGAGAATACCATCTGTTTCTTGGCAGGATTCTGACTTATACGCTCACTTTGACAAAGTCTATCCTACAGAATTCCAGAAGGTTGCCTAGCCTGAAAAGAGAGATCACCTGATCCAACTACCTTTTCTGAAGTGAGCTATCTGCCTTTTCTCAAATATTTGACGTATTCTTTATATGTCAACTATATGTCAACTATAGATGGAGGAAGCATTTAAATTCACTTACCTATGTAAAGCCAATATAAGAACTCTGACCTCTCATGAGATAGCATATAACTTATGAAGCCAGTTTTTTTCTATTTCTATCCCTCTAGGTAGGGCTGTATCAAAACCATGCTGGAATTATTAAGAATAGAAACAGATGAGCTGGCCTTTTGAATCACAGGCCCTCCCCATTCCCTAAAGCTGTAGTTACAGAACAATAGCTGTAGTTATGGAACAATGGAGCTGGCCTGAATTAACTGGGGGAGAGGAGTGAGACAAAGTCTGCCCCCAGGAGACACCAAGTTCTTCTACACCATCCATCAACCTTGAGCACAGATGGGATGGAGTCCAGGCCTAAAAATACATCAGCCCTAGGTGACATCAGTGCTGTGTTCTTTTGTGGCTAACTCGCCCCAGATGGAGGAGAGATCATTTAATGAACAGTCTTTGAAACAGGCAGATGAACTTATGTCACATTAGGAGTGACTATAGGGGGTAAAAGGCCACTGTGGATTTCCTAGTCAATAAAAATGATCTCTGATAGAAATTTTAATAAGTATCTAGCAGAAACATCCTTGTCACTGTCACCATGAATTTAAATTTATTGAGTGCCCCACAAATGCTAGTCTATTCTCAGTATATTTGATGAACACCATTTCTTTATCTCTAAAGGATGAGAGAATATTTGCTACTATATATTTTTTTTGCTCATCACCCAGCCAGAATACAAATTGAACTCCTATGAATATTCTAAAGCATAATGAGGAAGGGGCTCCAGGCTAAATGCAAGTATCCTTGATTAATGTTTTCCTCACCACTGGGAATCACCCTCCCCCGCTCCCCTGAAGCTTCCCCATAAGGGGTGGGGAGGGGGAAGCAGAAGAAAAAAAGGAAGAGCCAAGGTATACTCCTGATAACGACACAAAAATTGAGCAGTAGTACTCCAGAGATGTTTGGGGGTGACAAGAAATACTTGGGAATGAACTGATGAACTGTGTGAATGGAGTGGTAGGAACCAGCTCTGCCCATCTCGTGCTCCCTCCCTGCACAACTATTCTTACCCAGCCTTAGCTTTGGATCCTATTTTGCATAAAGGGGTACTTTGGGTCTTCGGGTTAGCACGACTTGCCAGTTGGGTAAATGTCTGAGAATGTTTCCACTAGATGAATTTTATAAACAGCCAGTGACCTACTGGATTCAAGATAAGTGAAAATGAACGACAATTAGTTTAAAAAGCATGCAAACACTAGGCTACACTAATGACAGTTAGATGACAAATGGCCTAATCCTTAGTACCTCTTTTCAGGGCTCCCTCCTCCCCTTTCCCACCCTCTCCAATCTTCTTTCAAAGCTCAAGGTTTGAGGCAATGGTCAAGCTCCATAGCATAAGAATTGGTATTCCTCATGATGCTCTCCACCAATATGACAGGCTTGGGGTTTCTTCCAGCAAAGCAAGAGAGCCAGGTGCAGATCAACATGGCTGCAGCTGCTCCACCTCCAGCACAGTAATAGGCCCAGCCAAGCCGACAGGTACCTGTGAGAACAGGGACAGAGAATGAGGATTGGGTTGTCTTTTCATATTTTCTCTTTGGTAATGAACTATAGAAATGATTCTAGAAAGTACAGTTTTTATACATTCTCTTTGGGATGCTATGGTTAGGGTGAGAATAGGAAACAGTGAATGCCCCTGGGCTTCCTATTTTCTTCTTTCCTTCTGTGCTGACTGCTGATCTTTGCCTTAGCAAGAGGTTGTAAGATTTTATTTTTTTGTTAGAGTAGGAGCCTGGGGGTGGTATGGGTGGCAATGCTAATGACAATGATGACAAGAACAACTTGATAAGATGTCAAGCATTATGCTAAGCTCTTTAAACATATACCTCATTGATCATTACAGTAATTATATGAGATAGGTACTCTTATTAACCCTGTTTTACAAAGGACGAAGCAACTAAGGCACACACAGCTACAGAAGATGAGGCAACTGAAAACCACACAGCCGGCAAGTAGTAAAGATACAAATGCTGCCTCATCATGACTTCAAAACTCCACACTTTTAACCACAGTGACAGAATACTGTACATGGGCTGCCTGCATCATCAGGGGATTAGACAGGTAAAATAAAATCAACTCCCTCTTACATCATGTCTCTATCCTAACCTAGCCTTTCAACACCCAGGAAAGAAATATGCATTGGAATCAAAGCCAAGCTTTGAGGTGGGTAGTTTTCTCTTTAAAAGGTAATGGGAAAGGTCACCTGCTCAAAAACATCCACCCCACCACCTGCTATTCGATCAGAGACAAGTTCCTTTGTCTGAAAGATTTGTGACTTTTCAGCCATCCTTCAGAAAATGTTAACGCCTAGAAAAATAAGAGCTATTACTTTACAAGGTATCAAAGTAACTAACTGCTAAAATAAAGTGCTTAAGCAAACAGGACTCCAGAAATTATGGTAGGGTCCCAGTGATACAAAATTGCAGAGAGGCCCTGAGAAGAGAGATAGGCAGCAACTTTCACCTATCTCTCTCTATCTAAATCTTGAAGAAAGTTAATCCTGACTACAGTCAGTGGAGGATGTCAAGATTGATCTGTATGACAATTTATTTTTTTAAAGGCTAAATTCAAATAACTAATTATTTATTTGCACATACTACCTGGTGAACCTTAATTTTACTGCTTTTAATTGATTAGTTGGTGTGTCCTAGAAAGAGTCTAAGATGGGCCCAAACTTGGCTGCTTTGCTTTCCCATTCAGGCCAGCCTAATTTATCCCCATATTTCCCATCTCAGAAATAAAATAGTCTACCACCAAGTCATGTCTCATGCTGTTTCTCCTGCCAGAAACATCTTCTCTCCTCTTATTCACCAATTTATAGCTTCCTCAGAACACTATCCAGAACTTGGCACCTGCTTGAAGCCCTCCCTTGATTCACTCCATTGGGCTCATGTCACCTCAACCAAGTAGCCCTCCCGGAATGTATCCGTATACTCCATAGACAGATGTACCTGCTGGACAAAATATTGGGAGAAAGATTTACATTTCACATTTTTTTATCTGCCCTTTCCTCTCTTCCAGATTGTTGGCCCAATAGTACAGATGCATTTGTTTCTTTTTGTGATTATACTTTCATGTGCCCTATCCACAGTGGGTACCATTTCAGTACGTGTGATTTAGCCTAACAGTACTTCAAAGCTGAGTACATTGGCATTTTCAACCCTTTACACCTAAAACTATGGCTTAAATTTTGAATTAAAGTTGAAAAACCAGCGAATATAGTATTTTATTTCTTTCTGGAATGTGCCCTGATCCCTTGTACCTTAAGGCTTATGCACATTCTGTTTCCTTTGCCTAAAATATTTACTGCATGTGCACGTGTACGCATATACTTTCCACTACTTTCTTTACTTAGTCAATGTTTAATAATTCCTCAGAACTAAACATAATCATTAATTCTTCAGTGAAGTTTTCTCTGACCTTCCTAAGTCAACTTCCCTCATCAGAGGCTCTCACAGTACCGTGTATCCTTCCTTTCTACTTGAATGGGTGAATGGATCCCTTATCCCCTCTTATGACCAGTGTCAAGTGTTACAGTCCTTCAGAGGAAATAGTACTTTACCAATAGACCTGGGAAGTCTAAAGTTCCTGAACTCCTGTGGTCCCACCCAAAATCATGATGAAAGCCCAATTACAGCAGCTATGAAAATAGTACAAACCTCAGAAACAGCAAATTTGAAAGAGAAGCCTCCTTTGAGAAAGGAGCTCAACTATCTCCAAAGTAGTTTAAACATGAACAACAATGGTGGACTCTGAAGACAGTAAACTGAAGAATACCATATAGAGACAGGCAGCCTATAGAGCTATATGCCCTCCCTGTTGCTCCTGCTCCTAGACACACACACACAAACATACACACACTCTCACGCACACACACACTCCCTGTTTCACATACACAAAGTAAGAAGGTTTGAACAATGTTTTGGAATTCACAGAGTGAAAACTCCAGAGACTGGAAAACCTTCAACTTCTGCCATCACTGGGAAGAAGACTGCAGACTTTATTGCACCTACTTCACAAACTATAATATGAGGCTCCAGTGATAGCCCTGGGAACTCTCTCAGAAGCAGACAGGTAGAGGCAGAAATCCAGACCAAGTGTCTTTACTCCCAATCCAGTGCTCTGCCCTCTGCAGTTTTTTTTCATCACACCCAAAAGCATTTTTCTCTTACAGGGCCCTTGACCTGTAAGCCCTAAGGAGGGGGGGGCTCCTAAGTCAAGTTGTAGTAGACTCACCTGAGCTTCTCTTCTAACCCCCTCCAACAAAAATCTCCTGTACTCACCTGGCAGAGCAGACAGGAGCCAGCTCTGAGGTGGGCCCATTGTCAAGCAACTTCATCGTCCCCAGGTTATTCCAAATCTAGTCTAGACAAGGCATCAGAAGTCTCATTCTGTTTCTTCAGCTGTCTGTCAGGTCATCCCCTCATTTGAGTAGCAAGGATATTTCTATTAGGTACATGCCCCATGGGATCAGGGAAAGACTCATTTCTCTGAATGAAGAGAATGAATGCATAGCATGCCATTACCCCAAAGCTCTAGGCAGGAAGAAAACTGACAGAGTGGTCAGCTCCAGAGTGAACAGCTGGCTAGAAAGGCCCCAATAAACCTCACTGAAGTCAGAACCAGGTATCACTGAGCTAGGAGCCAACACTAAAGTGCTCCTATTGCCACCCCAAGTGCCTTGTGAATTCCCTCTCAGAGAGATTCCTGTTAGACCTCTGAAGGCATCTAAGTCCCAAACTGCTGTCATAAAGGAAATTAAGGAGAAAGAGGGGAAATATATGTTCCATCCACATCCCTCCCCAGAACTCTACCTGTTATCTACCGGAGGAAAAAAAGAGATTGTATCATTGGCACTGTAAAAGAAAAAGAAAAAGCAGACCTTTTAAGAACTACCTTACCATTTGGAGAGCCACTGTCAGCACTCAGTTACTCCACAGAAAACTTGCATGCTGGTCTGATGGCCCACTGAGGAAATCGTCTATGGAAGGGTGCAAAAGTAGGGAGCAGGTGGCAATGAGTTGCCATATTTGGCCTCTTGTTGCCTTTTAGTGAAGTCCTATGGACCATCATCCATTCCTAAATCCCAGTATTTAAACTACTATTGATCCTTATTTTCATCTGACAAACATGTATTGAGTACCGACTATATGCTAGGCATTTTTAATACACAATCTCATTTAGTTCTCATAACAGCCATGATTATTTCCATTTACTGCTCAGGGAACTGAGTTTCAGAAAGGTAAATGACTTGGCCCACTTATAAGTGCCAGAATTGCAATTTGACTGCCAGACCTAAATCAAAGTTCATGATTATCCATTTCAACCATGCTAGGAGAATGAAACCAAGAACACAAATTACTACAGACCAAGTCTTGCGTGAATATACAATGCCTTCAGCCAACTACTTCACCTTTCTGGACCTCAGTTTCCTTTACTTTTAGTAGAAGGATTTACTGAAGAGAATTCTAAAAGCCCCTTCCAGTTCATATTTTCTATTGTAGTATGAATATGATAAGTGCTTTAAGAGATATATGTGTAAAATACTGTAGGAATATCCAGGGAAGGAGGAATTATTTGCAGCTGGGAAAATTTGAGCTCAGGTAAGCCTTTGTAGATGCTACATTTCAACTTGGCTTTAGTAGTAGGAAGTGGGCATTCTAGGCAGAGGGAGTGGTTGGCGTGAGCAAAGTTATGTGAGTGAGAAAGCACATGACATGTTTCAGAGAAAGCATAACATTCAGAGCTGTTTCCAAAAAGGAGCTATAGTTGACAAAATCATAAACTGAATCTACATCAGGAGAGGGCACTAAATCTGTCATCTTTCCTACAAGCAGTGTGAAACAATGGAAAGTTTCTGAGTAGGGAACGATATGCTAGAGCAAGGTTTCTCAACCTTGGCGCTATTGACATTTTGAGTTGGACATTTATTTGGTGTGGGGGCGGGGGCAGGGGGCGGTTTTCCTGTACACTGTAACACCCTGGCTTCTACCCACTATATGTCTGTAACAACTTATTCTTCCTCCCCACCAAGTTGTGAACACCAAAAATGTCACCAGACATTGCCAAATGCCCGCTGGTGTGAGGGGAGGTTGCTTTCTATTGAGAACCACTAAGTTAGAGGTATTGTCTGGAAATATTAACCTGAAAGGTCTGTGTCAAATAGACTGGAGGCAAATGGAGGATATAGGCAGAGAGAGTTACCAGAGGTCAGGGACACTGCTACACATCCAACAATACATAAAACAGTTCTCCACAACAAAAAAATGATCTGGCCAAAAAGTGTCGATATTGTCTAGGTTGTGCAATCCTCATGTAGACAAACACCAGATATTTGTACTTTAAATTCTATTCAAAATAAATCTTCATGACTAAAAGATTAGCCCAACAGAATGGAATTTCCTCCCTTAAGAACGGCCATGCATGGTTCCTTCTTGACCTGGGAGGCAGACTGGGATTGAGGCATGGTCAGTCTTGAGCATTCTGGTATGTTACCCCCTGGAAGGCAAGGGAAGCTCAAGGGGAGAGATCTCACAAGGTATTGAGGAGGAAGCACTGATTCCCTGGGAGTAAGGAGACGAGATAAATATTTGAATAAATGTTTTAACTCCACCAGGTCTCAGCTCTTTAACCCTTAAAATGCGGAAAAGTGATTAAGTACCTGGCTAAAGACATCACATTAGGACCAGATGCGTCCTTAAAGTCCCTTGGGAAACACCAAACTAACTGCTTCCTTGCCTTCAGATTAAATGCACTGACTCTACTTCCATGCTAGAATTGTTTAAAAGTCTGTGTCCTTAGAAGATACTGCAGGGAGATGACATCACACCTAGAAATTTTCTCTATATCCATGCATGGGTGTCTGTGAAGAGAAGGATCGGTGGCAGGATAGGGGGAGAAAAGAGGTTCTAACTGCAAATTAGCTTTATGCAAAGCTTCTGGATGAGCCCTGAGATAAGCCTATTCCTTTTTGTGCTCTTCTGTATCATTTCTAACACTCTATCTGTGAGTCACTCAATTCCAGTGTTGAATTTGCTGTGACAGAATCTCTCATACAAGTTATTAAATCATCACTCAGCAGTGGGCCTGACATTTAAATCAAGACACGTTGCTTTTATTCCAAGTTGCAAATCAAATTGGTTTGGAATTTGACTCTGTTTCCTTTGATTCAGCACGATGTTATGTTTTACAGCTCACTGTTTAGAGATAAATTG
>NW_026652282.1:94207558-94219217 GCF_009828535.3 Hylobates moloch | reverse complement strand
ATATGTAACAAACCTGCACATTGTGCACATGTACCCTAAAACTTAAAGTATAATAATAATAAAAAAATATAAATTAAAAAAAAAGAGTAATGCCTAGGAAGGAGAGAGAATATCATCTGCATCACCACAAAGAAAAGAAATTTTCCTATCACCTTTGGATTTTTGTACATTTCTTAAAGAGCATTTATTTCAAAGAGAATTATTCTAAAATTATTTGATAGTTGGGGAGCAGCTGAAACTACGAACAGTAGATGAGAAAGAAAGGAGAACAAATATTCAAGGTGAGCGCTGAGGAGGTTTGCATGCTTAATGATCAGGAATTATCCAGAAATCTTGTTTGTGTGTGTTGGGGAGGGTGGCTCCCACCAGGCTGCAGCCAATTACCCAGATGTTGTGGCTGGACTGAATGATGTGGGAGGGTTTGCTCTGCAGGAAATGAGCTTGATGAATGTTCCTTTTCTTCAACATGTGGCACACTGAGCACATATTTGTCTTAAGATTTTATTTTTACAGCAAAGCCAAAAAGAGATATGAGTCTAATTTTTTCCTTTAAAGTATCATTTACTTGGATGCCTTCTGATTAAGCGAGACATGAACAAAAATATCAGGCACTAGGAAACTCCTGGGAAAGAAATATCTCTAAGAACTTTCTGGTTGTCATAAGGGCTTTGAATCTCTTAGAAAACCTAAAATTTTCTGGATACTGATTTGTCTTTGTTATTTTTTTAATTTTCATTTTTTTTTTTTTTTTTTTTTTTTAGTTTTCAGTTTTCTTTTTCTCTTTTGTGGTCTACTGTGCTTTGGTGAGCCACGTTTTAGAATCTCTGTGATCCAGTTTCCCCCATTGGTCCACTGAGCTGGCTGGCCTAGCCGCCATCTGCTTAAGGTGTCACTTCACTCTAGACCATAGCGGCTGGGCACACACTCTGCAGGAAGAACAACAGGAAATTACCGGGGTTTTTAGGAAACGGTGCGAACTGATTTGTCTTTAAAACATCTCAAAATCCAAATTAAAAATGGCAGGTAAATAGTAAGCTGCTCAATAGATAATGCTGGCTGCACAAGTGGCTACATTGATGTGTTGAGGGGATGCATAAACACATGGGAGTAGGTAAGGAAGGTGCAACCTTATTTTTTTTTTCTTGAAGACAGAACATTTGAGAACTGCTATCTTTAATAGAATGTTCTCCATAGACATCAACATCTGTGAAGTTTTCATACTTTTTTAATGAAGAGTGATCAATTGTTTATTGAAGGTAGGAGCAATTTTGATCATTTCCTCTTACCAGAAAACTTTCCTTTTCCATAAGTTCTCTTCCCCAGTGATGAAGGAAAGTATATGAATTACTTTGTCTGATTTTCCTCCTGGGAAGACACCACATATACCAGCAGTAACCCCACTGAAGGCTTGGTTAGGGCAGTAGAGAAGAAATAAACAACTCCACTAATGCAAAAGGAAGATAACTTAATCATTGTTTAGGCTTCTTTAGCTGTCTTGACCATTCCTTTAAAAGCTTATCCATGGAGGAAATTAGACTTCTAGGTGTGGCAGTGGTCCCAGAAGTCAGCTACCAAAGTACTTTGCTTTAATTGTTTCCTCCAAAATGGGTAAAATGCCTCCACAAATAGGAAAGTTTTAAGCAAATATGGTAATCATGAGTCTCTGTACTAAGTGTGCTGATGGAAAAGTCTTTTCAGATATTTCACCAAGAATAATAAAATAAATTCAAACATATTTCATTTAAAAACACATTAATACATTTGTTGTACTTTAGGAATGATACTAAATAATTTACTTTAATCATAGCACATCTAAATACCATAAATTTGTAAAGACCTGACTGTTCTGAAAAAGAAAGGAAGTTATAAATTTTAGGATCTTTCCAACTGAGATCATATCTGTATGATGTTAATCTTAATTAAGAGATTATATGTTTTTGTCCCAGACAAATCTATCTGAGGAAACTAAAGGGTATTTTGTTCTGTATACCCAAACTGTCATGTTCTTCAGAAATCACTGATTTCATCCTTATAGGTTGCAGCATCCACAAAATCCTCACAATGACTTCATCTCAGGAAAGAGCCTAGCTACAAAATTCTGTTTTCTCTGTTGAACAGGCACCCAGTGGTAACTGCTTTGGAACTTTTTTTTTTTTTTTTTTTTTTTTTGAGATGGAGTCTCACTCTGTCTCCCAGGCTGAAGTGCAGTGGCACGATCTCGGCTCACTGCAACCTCCGCCTCCCAGGTTCAAGCGATTCTCCTGCCTCAGCCTCCCGAGTAGCTGGGACTACAGGCATGTGCCACCGTGCCCAGCTAATTTTTGTATTTTGAGTAGAGATAGGGTTTCATCATGTTGACCAGGCTGGTCTTGAACTCCTGACCTCGGGTGTTCCACCTGCCTCAGCCTCCCAAAGTGCTGGCATTACAGGCGTGAGCCACCATGCCCAGCTGGAACTTATTTTTAATGCTTGAGATATCCAAGTGTATAAACTTTCTTGATTGTGAATCTTCATGGAGGAGGTTCAAATAAATTTAATCATTCTTTGAGCACCAACTAAATGCTCAGCACTATGCTAGATACTGCATCTGGGAGGAAAGATAAATGAAATTGAATGCTGCCCTGTTTATTTAGAGCACGCATATTTGGCACCTGCAAATGTCTAGAATATTTGCTAACTGAAGTAAATAAGGAAGCCTCCAAGTGCAACCATTCTTTCCGAAAATAGCTGAGAAGATGCAATGTATTTGGCTAATTTTCCAAGCAGAATAAAGGAGTGTTCTGTTTCACTGGAGATGTCTATACATGTCAAACCCTGGTAGTATTCCAATTTTCATAAAATGGAAACAAAAATTATGACAATAAAGTTTATTTCACCAAAATGTACCCAAACTCAGGCAAAATTTTTAGTTTTACACTATTTTTAGAATAAGATGTTTAAAAGGCTCAAAAAGTCAAGGACTTGATTATAATTTTCCCAAGGACTTCTCTTAATCCTTTGACATCCAAATCATTTTCTTTTGATGTACACTTCTTGTTAATTTTATCTTCTGGTATCATTCTCGTTAACTTTATTTTCTTCATTTGTTAACTGGTCTTACTGTACTAGATCATTAGTTGTCGCAGTGTTGCATGTGATAGGAGTAGTTCTTCAGCATCACTTTTACCAGCTTCGTGCAATCCTGAATGTTTTTGCAAGATTTGCAATTTGTTTGCATTGTATTATCTGGCAGTATCAGAAAATCATCCAGAGACTGATCAACATAGGCTCATATTAAGCAGGAAGAGGTGCTTTAGCAGAGGCTAATTTTAAAGGGGGTCAGTTTGTTAGTGAATAATTTGTGTTCTGATAAGTTGTGCTTCCCTTCACATCGTCTTAATTTCTCAGACATGGATCGTGGATGCTTGGATAATGACGACTGCCTGTCCTTGTGTTTTCTACAAGGCATAGCAAATCTAGAACCTTTAAATGAGATCAGTATTACTAAAGTGTCCTAAACGCAAACATTTTCTGTATTATTTTATTATTAAAAAGAATGTACTTATCTCTTAAATTTAAGCCTTGGGTAAATATTTCTATGGTTCTAATTGTTAAATGTGAGTAAGTTCTGTCCTCTAAAGGATTATGGGCTTCCTGAAGGCAGGATGTCTAGTAGCAAAACACAGAAAATATCCAGCATGATAGGGAATATGTTTTGAGGTAGCACTCAGCCTAGAAGTTGTTCTTTTCCTTGTCAAAATCCAAGGCACCCTGTAACAGTGTCTCCCAAACTATATCCTTTTTTCAACTGTATTCTGGTTTTGCATGAAATGTTAATACATGTTCCAAGAGAAAAAGCTTCCATGTTCAAAATTAATTTAGGAAAGGAATCTATATGGCTCAGCCCCTGTGGGAAACAGTATGGAGTTTCTGCAAAAAAAAATTAAAAATATAATTACCACATGAACCAGCAATCCCACTTCTAGATACATATCCAACAGAATTGAAAGCAGGATCTCAAAGAGATTTTAACACACTCATGTTCATTACAGCATAATTCACAATAGCCAAGAGGTAGAAGAAACGTGAATGTTCATCTATGGATGAATGGATAAAGGAAATGTGGTATATACATACAATGGAATATTATTCAGTCTTAAAAAAGAAGAAAATCAGGTCATATGTCGCAACATGGATAAACCTTGAGGACATTACATTAAGTGAAATAATCCAGTCACAAAAAGACAAATACTGCATGATTCCACCTACATGAGGTATCTAAAGTAGTCAAATTCTTAGAAACAGAAAGTAGAATGATGGTTGCCAGGGGCTATAGAGAGGGGGAAATAAGGAATTGTTCAGTGGGTATAGATTTTCTGTCATGGAAGATGAACAGGTTCTAGAGCTCTGTTGAACAACAATGTGCATATAGTTAACATTGATATACTTTACTCTTAAAAATAGTTAATATGGTACATTTTATGTTGTATGTTTTTTTTTTTTACCAGAATAAAAATGTTTATTTAGGAAGCACGGTACTTTGAATCTTTTGGGGGGCATTCATCCAGAATATTTGCATAATATTAGCACTGAGAATCATTCCAATTAAGAATTTTGTTCACCTTTCTTTAGCCCACCATTTCTCAAACTCATTTGACCACAGAACATTTTTTTAGTTGTTAATGAAGGACTCTTACTGACATTCTGGAGGATATCAGTGTTATGGGGACTACAGTTTGGAAAATACCGTCCCCAGAGTTCTTCCCCCACCATAGCATAGAGAGGAGGAAATATTTCTAGGCAGCTGTAATAGATTGTTTTGGAGATCACATATTACACAAAGCACATGCTGGAAGAGTCACACCACTTTTAGTTCTTTGAACATTTATAAAAATAATTGCAGTACTTTGGGAGGCCGAGGCAGCAGATCACCTGAGGTCAGGAGTTTGAGACCAGCCTGGCCAACATGGTGAAACCCCGTCTCTACTAAAAATACAAAAAAATTAGCTGGGCGTGGTGGTGAGTGCCTGTAATCCCAGCTACTCAGGAGGCTGAGGCAGGAGAATCGCTTGAACCCGGGAAGCAGAGGTTGCAGTGAGCTGAGATCATGCCACTGCACTCCAACCTGGGCAACAAGAGCAAAACTCCATCTCAAAAAATAATAATAGTAATAATTGCAGTAGTAAATACAAAGCAAGAGCTATGGAAATATATTTGACAAAATCTGTACTTAGATCAGGGGTTCTCAAACCTGGCTGAGTCTCCTGGGTTGCTTTAAAAAACATAGCTCAGGCCTCGCTATGCAGAGTTTCTGATTTAATACATTTGAAGATCAGCCAAATTTGGGAGCCATTGCTTTAGAAGATGGAATTTTGAATAATTGCATACAAATAGATTCAGAATTGTTTGAAATTTGCATATTAGCCCTAACATAATGAAATGAGGGCACAGATCATGTATGAAAACAGGATAATAAAGATAAGAACAACCTGGAGTGGAACCAGGACAAGAGTTTCATGGCTAAGGATTTCATAAGGGATGGGAAGTAAGTCAAACCCAAATCCCTGTTAATGATGCTTGAACTTATTTGTATATTGGTGTATATATATTCATGTTAAAGTTAACTGTTTAAGAAATTACACACATAATTCATTCCTTAGTATTGGCATTATTACTCTCAATCTGTAGGTCTTTATTTAAGAATCTTTTCCATTATTACTGATGTATTTAAACTGGATGTTCTCCTTTGAGAATTGTAATAATAATTCTTGTCCACAGAGTGGGCAGACAAGCTAAAGAGTATTCCCTGCACAGTGGTAGTGTAGCAAAACCTATTTCTGTCTGGGTTATATTGTCTACATGTGAGAACAAATTTTAGGAAAGAAACTCAAGGAATCAGGTTAGAAAAAGAAACTCAAGAAGAATATAAACATAAAAATATGAGAATATGGCATAAAAATAACATAAGACTGCAAACTCTCTTGTTAAATCAGCATGAACTTATACCCAGTCAACACATAAACCATTTAATAGGTCATATGAGAAGATGGATCACAGCAACACCAATCAAATTAACATGATTGATTTCAAGAGGAAATGATCTTTTTGAAAAAAATAACTCAACCGAAACCGAAATGGTGGTCTCAGTCTGGAGATTTTGAGTTAATACATACTCAGTCTGGACAGAAAGGTGCTAGAATACCAAGCCAATTATATCGCCTATCTGATACTTGAAATTCAACCTAAAGGATTTCATTTCTTTATTGTAAGGTTTTATCTCTGACATTAAAAGAAAGCAAAACAAATGTATGAAGGGGTAGCAGAGGACAGTGGGTAAGCTAAGAGGAGCTCCAGATGGAATGCTTGGGTTCATATGTAAGCCCTGCCGCTTACTGAATGATATTGGATAAGTTGCTTTGCTCTCCCAGCCTTTCTTTCCTTAACTGTAATAATGTGAGATAATAATTACACCTATCTATCTCATAGGCTTTTTGAGTATTAAATAAGATAATGTAAGTAAAGCACTCAGAATAATACCTGGCATATGAAAAGCAGTCAAGAAATGGTAGCTGTTATTATTATCAGACATTGATATCTCATTGTGGACGTGTTTCAGACTCTGTCTTGAGCCAGAATTACTAAGGAGAGAGTAGGGCAGTGTGGATAGAGAGTGGAGTTTGGAATTAGAGAATGGCAAGTCACAAATTTACTTGCTGAGGCTGAGATGTCTCTCATGGCATTCCAATTTAATTCTAACTTTTCCTTTTCCAGAGTTCGTATAAGTCTCATTCCAGATGATGTTGACTTTTTTATATCTATATGTTATTTTATATTTAAAAATTAACTTTCTTGACTACATTGGGGGAAAAAATGACCTGGATATGCGAATTCTAATTTTTATGCAAGTAATGGCTCCTGATAAGTTATTCTGTCTCTTAGACCAGAGCACTCAATATGGCAACTGTAAAAGAACACTTTTAAGGTGTGAGAGCTCATTTTCCAAGAAATTGTTATCAGAAAAGAAGCAATCGCTTAACACAGAGAAAGCCTTTCTTAAGGCAGACATATTTCTTGTCTTTGGGAAAAGTCATTAGGGTGGGGGTTTGGGGCTGAAAGGCAGAATTAGTCACTTTCCAAGTGCTGAGTTATTTGTTTAATGTTGTCTGTGATATTTGGGCTTCTAAGGCCACCCAGCAATGCTTCTGACCCATGGCTTTCTTAATTTATTTTGTCACCTGAGTGTACACTTGAAATACTATAGGCCACCGTGCCAAATCCCCTGTTTGATTTTATTATGATTGTAGGGTTGAGAAAGTAAGCAAGGGTTAAGGTGAAACACAAATTTCTCAAGGGACAGGCTCAATCCTCCATCCTCTGCCTGTGAGCAACATTAGCTCCTACCACTCCCCATCCTATGTACTCTTTTCCATGTTGCTTATCTGTCCAAAATGTTCCATACCTTTTTGTCTCTGTGTTTTTGTTCATTTATTAAGTCATTTCATAAAAATGCATTGAGTGGCAGCTATGTGCTGTCAACTGTGCTAGGAATTGGAATTACAGCAGTGAATATGACAAACACGGCCCTGGCTTCAAATACTCTTCCTCTTCATCTCTATATTTAGAAATGCCCATCATCCTTTAAGACCCAGATTCAAGTAGTCTTATTTTATGTCCCTCTCTTTGACAAACTCAACCGACAGAACCTCTTCTTGCTCTCAGGCAGCACTTAATTTGTACACCATTCATTTGACTCATATGGTATATTTTATTTTGTTGTAGTTGTTAAAAATTCTTCTGACTGCAAATATCAGAATACCTAACTAACAGCAGCTGAATCACAGAACAATGAAGAAGGAAGGGCCCAGGGTTGATCTGGTATTTCAACAACGTCCTTAAGGAGGCAGGTTGCTGTGATGCCTTTCACCCTCCCTTTTTCAGTGGGCCCATGATGTCTTTCCTCATGGTTTGATAATGGCTGCTGTAGCTCCACATATCACATCATCATATTACCGTGTCCAAAGCAGGACCCAAGAGGGCATCAGTGGCACCAAAAGAGCCTTTTATTCCTATGCCTTTCTGAGATGCCCCAGCTGATTTTCAGTCACTGGCAAAGGGGTACAGCATTGTCATTGTGGGCTTAAATAATTTATGATACATCCTCTAGGCCTGAACAGATTGCTGCTAGAATAACATTGGGGTCTGTTAGGAAAGAAAGAGTGAGAAATGACTTTTGGCTCAGATGCCAACCATACATGCCAGAGTACTCATGATTTAATGTGCATATTTATTAGCTACGCTACTTTGGACAAATTATCTAACCTTTCAAATTCTCAGTTAATGCATCTACAAAATTAGGTATAATAATGCCTATCTTGGCTGAGCACAGTGGCTCACGCCTGTAATCCCAGCACTTTGGGAGGCCGAGGTGGGCAGATCACGAGGTCAGAAGATCGAGACCATCCTGGCTAACACGTGAAACCCCGTCTCTACTAAAAATACAAAAAATTAGTTGGGCGTGGTGGTGGGCGCCTGTAGTCCCAGCTACTCAGGAGGCTGAGGCAGGAGAATGGGGTGAACCCGGGAGGCGGAGCTTGCAGTGAGCGGGAGATCGTGCCACTGCACTCCAGCCTGGGTGAAAGAGTGAGACTCCGTCTCAAAAATAAATCATAATAAAAAAAAATGCCTATCTTGCAGCATGGCTGCGAGCATTAAGGGAAACGCTGCATGTAAAAATGCCTCAGACATTGAAGACGCTCAATAAATGTTTTCTATATAAACACATTAGGCATGGCTCTAGAATAACAGACTTCTATGTTTCCAGATTTTGATCTGTAGTATTTGTCCCAGCTTATACAAATAATTACAGTGAAGCTTTTTCAGTGTTGGTTCTGTGCATAGGCTGAGTAAGTGACTGCCTATGAATGTAATACAAGGAGTGTTAAAGGAGACTCGTAAGTCTAAAAAATGCCTTCTTCACAATTCCTATGGTTCATGCCTCCTGTTGTAATTCAATGACCCTAAGAAGGAAAACATAGTAAACTGTTTTTCAGGCGGTAATATCTTAGTGTGAATTTTATAATCAGATATTCCAATGATAGTTAGCTTAGAGTAGGTTAAGGGAGGGAGAATATGTCTAGAATACCAAGCAGAATATGATTAACTCATTTTTCCATCAGGTTTCAGAGCTCAGGATATAACAAATTATCCGTTTATACTAAGATGTTAATATCTAGCTCCAGTATAATGTGCTAAATAGTCTAGCCATATATATAGTTTCACATCTTGGTTGGGCTCTGAAATCAGAAAGATCTGATTTTGAATTTCATCCCCCACTTAAATGTGTGATCTTGAGCTAGTCACCTATCCTCTCTGAACTAGGTTATCTACCTGTAAACTAATAGAAAATAGTAGCAATAATCTTGTGTCCGGAATTGGTGGATCCTTGGTCTCACTGACTTCAAGAATGAAGCCGTGGACCCTCGCGGTGAGTGTTACAGTTCTAAAGACGGTGCGTCTGGAGTTTGTTCCTTCTGATGTTCGGATGTGTTCGGAGTTTCTTCCTTCTGGTGGGTTCATGGTCTCGCTGGCTCAGGAGTGAAGCTGCAGACCTTCCCAGTGAGTGTTACAGCTCTTAAGGCGGCGCGTCTGGAGTTGTTCGTTCCTCCCGGTGGGCTCGTGGTCTCGCTGGCTTCAGGAGTGAAACTGCAGACCTTCGTGGTGAGTGTTACAGCTCATAAAAGCAGTGTGGACCCAAAGAATGAGCAGTAGCAAGATTTATTGCAGAGTGAAAGAACAAAGCTTCCACAGTGTGGAAGGGGACCCGAGCGGGTTGCCACTGCTGGCTCGGGCAGCCTGCTTTTATTCTCTTATCTGGCCCCACCCACGTCCTGCTGATTGGTAGAGCCGAGTGGTCTGTTTTGACAGGGCGCTGATTGGTGCATTTACAATCCCTGAGCTAGACATAAAGGTTCTCCACGTCCCCATCAGATCAGTTAGATACAGAGTATCAAAACAAAGGTTCTCCAAGGCCCCACCAGAGCAGCCAGATACAGAGTGTTAATTGGTGCATTCACAGACCCTGAGCTAGACACAGGGTGCTGATTGGTGTGTTTACAAACCCTGAGCTAGATACAGAGTGCCGATTGGTGTATTTACAATCCTTGAGCTAGACATAAAGGTTCTCCACATCTCCACCAGACTCAGGAGCCCAGCTGGCTTCACCCAGTGGATCCTGCACCGGGGCTGCAGGTGGAGCTGCCTGCCAGTTCCGCACTGTGTGCCCACACTCCTCAGCCCTTGGGTGGTCAATGGGACTGGGCGCTGTGGAGCAGGGGTGGTGCTCGTCGGGGAGGCTTGGGCCGCACAGGAGCCCATGGAGGGGGTGGGAGGCTCAGGCATGGTGGGCTGCAGGTCCCCAGCCCTGCCCCGCGGGAAGGCAGCTAAGGCCCGGTGAGAAATTGAGTGCAGCGCCAGTGGGCTGGCACTGCTGGGGGACCCCGTACACCCTCTGCAGCCGCTGGCCCAGGTGCTAAGTCCCTCATTGCCCGGGGCCAGCAGGGCCGGCCGGCTGCTCCGAGTGCGGGGCCCGCCAAGCCCATGCCCACCCAGAACTCTAGCTGGCCCGCAAGTGCCACACGCAGCCCCAGTTCCTGCTCGCACCTCCCCCTCCACACCTCCCTGCAAGCTGAGGGAGCCGGCTCCTGCCTTGGCCAGCCCAGAAAGGGGCTCCTACAGTGCAGCGGTGGGAGCGGTGGCGGCTCCTCAAGTGCCGCCAAAGTGGGAGCTCAGGCAGAGGAGGCGCGAGAGCGAGCGAGGGCTGTGAGGACTGCCAGCACGCTGTCACCTCTCAATCTCATATAGCTGAAAACATTAAATGAGTCTATAAAAGGGCTTAGGACACATCTAGTACATGTGTGTTCAAATGTTCACTATAATTATTGTCATTTATTGGTTTACATCTTATTATCAAAATCATCTTGTGGTGGCCAGGTGTGGTGGCTCACACCTGTAATCCCAGCACTTTGGGAGGCCAAGGTGAGGGGATCACGAGGTCAGGAGATCGAGACCATCCTGGCTAACACGGTGAAACCCCGTCTCTACTAAAAAATGCAAAAAATTAGCCAGGCGTGGTGGCAGGAGCCTGTAGTCCCAGGTACTGGGGAGGCTGAGGCAGGAGAATGGCATGAACCCAGGAGGCAGAGGTTGCAGTGAGCCGAGATCACGACACTGCACTCCAGCCTGGGTGACAGAGCGAGACTCAGTCTCCAAAAAAAAAAAAAAATCATCTTGTGGTATAGAAATAGCAGAAAAGATAATTCTCATGTTGTCTTTCAAGAAATGAGTACATAGGCTGGGCGTGGTGGCTCACGCCTGTAATCCCAGTACTTTGGAAGGCCAAGAGGCCAAGGCAGGTGGATCACCTGAGGTCAGGAGTTCAAGACTAGCCTGGGCAACATGGTGAAACCCCGTCTCTACTAAAAATACAAAAAAAAAAAAAAAAAAAAAAATTAACTGGGAGCAGTGGTGCGTGCCTGTAATCCCAACTACTCGGGAGGCTGAGGCAGGAGAATTGCTTGAGCCTGGGAGGTGGAGGTTGCAGCCAGCCGAGATTGCACCATTGCACTCCAGCCTGGGGACAGAGCAAGACTCTGTCAAAGAAAAAAAAGAAGGAAAAGAAAAG
>NW_026652282.1:94206799-94207548 GCF_009828535.3 Hylobates moloch | reverse complement strand
AAAAAAAAGAAGGAAAAGAAAAGAGAAAAGAAAAGAAAGAAAAGAGAAAAGAAAAGAAAGAAAAGAAAAGAGAAAAGAGAAAGAAAGAAAGAAAAAAGAAAGAAAAAGAAAGAAAGAAAAAGAAAGAAAGAGAAAGAAAGAGAGAAATGGGTACTTAGAGTTTAACTGATTTGTTTTATATTTCACAGGAAGTTATAGCCTGGACTAGAATCTAGACCCCCAGCACATAGCTGGAGGTTCTTCTGCCGAGAGTAAAGAGTTTCTCAAGGACCTCCGTGCTCTCCCTGATCAAGGCTGATTCCTACTGACATAGCCAATCTGTGGCATCTATTTTGATAAAACAACTGGGTTAAAAAACATGGCTTTTATTAACAAATGATGTATGCCACAGACGTTCCTGGCAGTTGTTTCATCCTCCCTCTCATCCTTCTGAACCAGGCTCAGGAAGTATCAAGTTTACACATGGATTGGAAATGATAGATGGGGCAAGACGGTCTGTGGTGGAACACAACCTTGTTGGCCATCTTCACTATTAAATGCCCAGCACTTAGCTCAGAACCTATCACATAGTAGGTAGTTAATCGATACTTGCAAAATGAATACATTATTTGGTAGTTTTTTGTTTGTTTGTTTGTTTTTGAGATGGAGTCTTGCTGTGTCGCCCAGGCTGGAGTACAGTGGCGCAATCTTGGCTCACTGCAAGCTCCGCCTCCTGGGTTCACGCCATTCTCCTGCCTCAGCCTCCCGAG
>NW_026652282.1:94206257-94206548 GCF_009828535.3 Hylobates moloch | reverse complement strand
GGCATGAGCCACCATGCCTGGCCAATTTTTTTTTTTTTTTGAGACGGAGCCTCACTCTGTCGCCCAAGCTGAAGTGCAGTGGTGTGATCTTGGCTCACTGCAACCTCTGCCTCCCGAGTTCAAGTGATTCTCCTGCCTCAGCCTCCCGAGAAGCTGGGATTACAAGCACTGGCCACCATGCCCAGCTATTATTTTATTTTTTGAGATGGAGTCTTGCTTCGTCATCCAGGCTGGAGTGCAATGGCACGATCTCGGTTCACCACAACCTCTGCCTCCCAGGTTCAAGTGATT
>NW_026652282.1:94194196-94206247 GCF_009828535.3 Hylobates moloch | reverse complement strand
CCCCTCCCCCCAACCCACAACAGTCCCCGGAGTGTGATGTTCCCCTTCCTGTGTCCATGTGTTCTCATTGTTCAATTCCCACGTATGAGTGAGAACATGCGGTGTTTGGTTTTTTGTCCTTGCGATAGTTTACTGAGAATGATGTTTTCCAGTTTCATCCATGTCCCTACAAAGGACATGAACTCATGTCTAAAACACCAAAAGCAATGGCAACAAAAGCCAAAACTGACAAATGGGATCTAATTAAACTAAAGAGCTTCTGCACAGCAAAAGAAACTACCATCAGAGTGAACAGGCAACCTACAGAATGGGAGAAAATTTTTGCAACCTACTCATCTGACAAAGGGCTAATATCCAGAATCTACAATGAACTCAAACAAATTTACAAGAAAAAAACAAACAACCCCATCAAAAAGTGGGCGAAGGACATGAACAGACACTTCTCAAAAGAAGACACTTATGCAGCCCTTTCCTCTCTTGACTGAGATAACGATAGCAAAAACTAATACTGGAGTATAGGTGTAAATAGGAGGATGTTTGATCCCTGCCTTGATTATTTTTTCCATCCTTGGCTTTCCTGACTATTCCTAAGTCATGAAAGTAAACCTTATGTTATTTCAAATTAAGCAAATTCCTATCTTACTTTCAAACTTGCTTTTATTCACCTGCTTTAGGTTCAACTTCAAGCAGAAACTCTGAAAACATATATAGAAGAATATGTAACAGGAGATGTAAAATGGCATCTATCTCAATCTTTCCCTAAATAAACTGCAAATTTTACGTAGCATGACTGCAAGCACAGTGCTGGGCACATTAAAGACACATAATCACTTGTAAAATGACTGATCACTAACCTCTAGATCTTTAATTACCTTAGTTCCAACAGTTTACAATAAATTACCAACTCCCACAAGAGTAGGGTTTCACAAAACTAAAGCAATTCATCTCCGTTAAGATTTTGAGATTAAAAAAAAAAAACATTCTTTGAATTTAAGCTCTTTTCAGTACCAAAATAAACTTCAAACTATACATAAAACCTATCAAGAAGCTGTGAACCTCACTATCTTGATTCTTTGATATATATCTTGACAAAATCTAGATCAATTTAGTAGATCAGAACATAAAAGTTTATTCTCTTCTTTCATCAACTATATAAATTCTATGGTGTTAGTTGCCATGGCAAAAACTGTCTCAGAAATCCTTAAAGTTAGAAGTTACTTCAATTCCATCATATGCAAAGGTGGAAAGGTGGCTTCACTCTTTCTTCGGTGTTGATCTTCACTCTCAGTTTTCTCCTCAAAACTGGGATTCTCTTCAATTTTGGAAGTCTCAATACGTAAAGTGAGATTTCCTAGAATGTCAACATCTGACAGTATTTTTCACATTAGGCAAGCTTGTTTTCATCACAAAGACCACAATTACAGAAGAGATTGGTAAAATCTATTTTTCATAAGAAGATGCTTATAAGAATAAAAAGGCACACAATTGATCATTACAATAGCTGTAAGCTTTGGTTTCACTTTTAAGTCCCTACTCTAAATAGGTGCAAGTCTATAAAGGAAGGTGGCTATAGATTTAACATATTCATTTCTTTTTTTCCTAAAATCTGTACTGAAGTGATCATATCAATTTTTTTATTGAAGAATTTTGAAGAAAAAAATTGCATCACAAAATTATAACTAATTTGGGCAAAAGCATTATTCCACTTCGGCAAATAATTAAAAAGCTCTGTATAATGCTTTTCTAGGTTGCATAATTGAGTTAATAAGTAGAGAAATGTAAAGTGAAATTTAAAAGCCTCAAGGAAGGGCCTTATCCAAAGAAAGTTCATCCACACAGTCTGAAATTATCCTTTTCTCATTCCCTGTGGGTTTAGGTATAAGGTCCGATGGGATTGCAGCAGTGTGGGCCCGAGGGGAGGAGGAGGAATAAACACCAAGGCAGGCTGTGGGTACCTCATACTTGGCTCCAATTGGCCTCATTAGCTCCATTAGCTCACAGAGTAAATCTTCCCTGTGGTACATAGTAACAGGAAGTCCCAAGCAGGCAATATCTGAAGCCAGAAAGGGAGCAACATCACAGTTTAAAGTAAGTGATTCATTCAGAGACCTCTTGAGCCAACAAATGTTGGGTCCAAGGAATAAAATATGTTGCTTTGTGGGAAGAGACTGACAGGGACTAACTGTAGCCATGCAGAGTTGTCAGAGACTCAGGTTAATATAGTTTGGGTGGGAAGCAGAGATCCAAGATTAGTAAGAAATTGGGGTGCCTTGAGACAGAGGCTCAGTTTGCTGACCAGGGGAGATTGTAATTCAAACAGTATACCAGATGATGTTAGAGATGCCTCTCAGAGCTTCACTTTTCCTCATATGTAAAAAGGGAATAATAAATGTTCCTGTTTCATAGGGATTGGTGAGGGGACTTACCCATCAAAAGGCAGAGAGAGACAAATAGCTATTTCTCTATTTGAATATGTGTGGTTATAAAAACAGTTATATAAGTGGGAAACAAGGATTTGAATGGAAAGAATATAAGAGCAATAAATTTTCAATGGCAATAAGAAGAGATAGGAATCACTGGTAACTAATAAGCAGAAGCAATGGGAATTGAACTCAGGATCCTATTCACATGATTCAGAAGTCCATTATTATGCATTCCTATTTATGTGTGTCCATGTATCTACCATTTTATTTACTGAGTGCTTACTATGTGTCAGGCACTGTGGTAAGCACTTTGCATGAAATATCTCATTTAATCTCACCAATACCCTGTGAGTAAGGTACTGTAGTCATCCCCATTTTACCAATGAGATAACTAAGGCTAATTTAGGACAAACTAAAGTAAGGGAAGGAAACAGATCAAATTAACAGACTTAGATTCACTAATATTGAATGATATAGGTAGAACTAGTTTGCATGGAATATCTATTAGTTCCCTGAAAACCAAATAGATCGTGACATCAATTATGATTTGAATCTAGCTCAAGATGGCATCACAATGGGAACATGCCAAGTATCATGGAATTTGGTGTAAACAGTGGCCGTTCAAAGGCAGCAAAGTGCCAAGAACTGCCAAAGAATGGACATTAGGCTACTGACTTGAGAGGGGCAGCCTAGCTATCCAGAAGACCAGACTAGGAGAGAGGTCCTGTTCTGAGTATTATGCTCCAGGAAGAGTTCTTGTTTTTCCTACAGATAACACAAGGTTAGGGCAGCATAAAAATATTGAAAAAAGAAGCCGATTTAAATGTATTGAGCCTTTATGACACACCAAGGTCTTTACTAGCTTTGCATATATTATCCCAGACGATCTTCCCAATAATGACATAAATTATGATTCCTATTTTATTAAAGAAGCAGCTAAAGATTCGAGATAATAATCCCTATTCCAGGGTTACAGAGCTAGAAAATGCCAGAGCCAGGACTCAAACACAGGGTCTGCATAACTTCCCTCCCAATGTTGCCACAGAAACAGATGCTTAAAAAAAAAAAGCATCTTAAAAGATATAACACTGAATCCAAGAATAGACATTGCAAGGCTGTCATACCAAAATGGTATGAAGGAGGCATGAAATCTGAAGCTCATGCTCAAAGTGCAACAATAATAATAGTAGTAATAGTGATGATAATAGCAGCTGTATAAGTCTGTTCTTGCACTGCTATAAAGAAATACCTGAGACTGGATAATTGATAAAGAAAAGAAGTTTAGTTGGCTTATGGTTCCACAGGCTGTACAGGAAACATAATGCTGGCATCTACTCAGCTTCTGGGGAGGCCTGAGGAAACTTACAAACATGATGGAAGGCAGAAGGGGAGCGAGCACTTCACACGGCCAGAGCAGAAGGAAGAGAGAGAACCGGGAGGTGTCACACACTTTTAAGCCAACCAGATCTTGTGAGAACTCTATCACAAAAATAGCACTGAATGGATGGTGCTACACCATTCCTGAAGGAGCCACTGCCATGATCCAATCACCTCCCACCAGGCCCCACCTCCAACACTGGGCATTACAATTGGACACCACATTTGAGTGAGGACACAGAACCAAACCATATAAGCAGCCAACATATAATGAACACTTTCTAGGTGCCAGACATCATTCAAAGCATTATATATGTTTAACTCATTAACTTTTCAGAACAACTCTAGGAGATAGATACTACTATTGTCCCCATTTTACAGTTGAATAAACTGATACAGAGAGGTTAAATACTTTACCCAAGCAGCAGAGCTAGTATAGGAAACTGCAATTCAAGATATGGTTCCAGGAAACTCCTAAAAAGATAATTCTAACTGTACGATTGTAAATTACACTGATGTAGCAGAAAAAAAAAAATACAAGTGAATACCTAAATAAGCTGAAGTAGCTGTCCAGGGTTATGGATGACATGAGAAAAGGATACTTCTTTAAGTCCTAATTTGTTTCTGTCCTCCCTGTCAAAGAGAATTATTTTCAAGCTGAAAAGGGTAAAAAAACAACCATTGCTAAGAAGTAACTAAAGCCCAAGGTGGTTAAAGAGATTGTTTAAGAAAAAAATAAATAAATAAACTAGCACTCTGGTGTTTTCAATGGCTTTTGGTCTCCTGGGATGTATTAATTAAATCCAAGAATGTATGCAATTGATGAACCTATATTAGTGATCTTTGAGGAATTGTGAAGAATGAATGAAATCCTGGAAGATGGCTACAGATACGTGCCTTATTTTTCTGCTTTTTTAAGTAGGGAAAGAAGGAAGATTCCACAATCAAATATAGGCAAACAGCCTACATTGTACTCTTGACCCTTTATAATTGGTTCTCCTCACACAACAAATAGACTCTGAATAGTATAAATCAGATCACGAAACCCTGCTTCTTTCTACAACCCCGATTACACTTACAATATAGTTTACCATCTTTGCCATTGCTACTATGACCTTATCTGCCTCCCTCTTAAACTCCATTACTTATTATTGTCCCCCATTGTTAACTATGCTCCAGTTACATTGATCTACTTTCTGTTCCTTGAACACTACAAGACTGTTCCTACCTCAGGGACTTTGCATTGCTGTTATCTTTGTCTGGATATTTGCCTACATGTTTGCAAACAAAATCCTTGTTAATCAGACCTCAGCTAAAATGTCATTATTTAATAGAGACCTTCTCTAACCTATCTAGTGTTTCTGACCATCTAGTGTTACTGCTTTGCCCCAACCCCAGACATTTCCTTATGTTATTTTTTTCAGAGCATTCACTGTCATCTGAAATTATCATACTTGTGTGTTTATTGTCTGACTACCTCACTAGTACATAAGCTTTATATGAGCAAAGACCTTGATAGTCATTTTCACTATTTTAACTCTAGTGCTTAGAATAGTTCCTCACACATAGCAGGAACTAAATAACTCTGTTGAATAAATCATTAAATATTTGACTCACGATCAAGATTCTAGAATAGATTATTAAAAGAATAGTTCATGAGCACCTACAAATGTAAGTGACGGTTAATGCAAACTAGTTTCATTTCCTTCAATGATATGGCTAATAGCATTGAAAATCAAAGAAATGTAATGTGCATACACACGCAGGCGTTTGACCAGGTTTTCTATGACAGCCATTCATTCAAGATGGAGAGACATTGACTGGAAACTATTTAAATAGATTTTTTAAGTGAATAAATGACCATAGCCAGAGTGTTTTGATGTCCTGTTATAGTAGGAGTCTCTATATTATTTAGCTCATGCATACCTTTAAGAATATGATGAAAGCTATGGAGCTTTCTTCCAGAAAAAAAATATGTACATATTTTGCAGAAAATTCATCAAGCTTCTATAGAATCTGAGATTATACTCATGGATCCCAGGTTAAGATCCAATGTGCTAAAACATTTCCAATGGGAAATTTTATGGTTCTTTTATGTTCAATAATTTTACCAATTCTCTAGATAAAGAAAGAGAAGACTGACTTGTCATGTTTGGAGATGGCAGAAGATGAGAGAGCTATAAGATATATTAGAAATCATAACTAAAGTTTTCAAAAGAGCATGAGGAGTTGTTTGTAATGAATAGTACCTAATAGGAGATTTAAATTAGGGTTTCAGTCAATAGTAAGCTGGACTTAAGATAACATTGTGATGATGTCACCAAAAGTAGCTAATTTGATGTTAGGCTGCAAGCATAGAACAAAACACATGATAGTACTTTGCAGTGACTGCAGCATACTGTGAGTATATACAGTATTGTAGGTGCTACCCTTTCAGAAGTGTACGGGTAAATATATTCATAAGCACTTCACAGGGATAGTAGAGAAACATGAAATCAAGTCTTGCAGCAACCATTGGTTGAAATGGAAATATTGAGCTGAGAGTAAAGAAGATTCTCGTGGAGAAGAAACCTTGTCAAATGTTAACAGGTTCTAAACATTTGAAAGGCCTTAAGGTGAAAAAAAAAAGATTTATTCTACATGGTTATAAGTCATAAATCTAGGATCAAATGTTATAAAAACACATTTTACTTCAATGTCAAGAAACACCTTCTAAATAATGAAAGCAGCCCAAAGATACAATGGCCTGCCTTAAGCACTAGAGTGTCCATCTTCTCACTAACTCTGGTAAAGCCGAGGCTCCGTAATCAATTGGCAGTGATGCTTTAGAGGAGGCACAAGCATCAGACAGGAGGCTGGAAACTAGATTAACAATGAAAGTTCCTTCCTACACCAAAACCAAGAGTCTCTGAGTCTAGGAACCAAACAAAGTAGGTAATTGTAAAGAAAAGTGCTCCAAAGTCATCTATGTGAACTCCATACTCAACCTATTTAGAAGCCACTGAGAATCTTTTAGTCACTCAAGTTTAGTATATTATGGAAACTAATTAACCTTAAACCTATTCATGATTTTAGCTTCTTAAAATTTTTTATCCATACACAGTATATTGGAAATGACCTTTACATTTAAACATAAAAATATTCAGATATCTTCATATCACAAACAAAAGAATTGCATATGGTAACATTGGAAACAAAATTAAGCAAAAAATATCTAGTTTTTTTCCAAAAGGCATGGCTGCTGACAATTTGATAGGTTTGGAGACAGGGAGAGTACTAAGATGAATTCAATCCTACCACAGCTGCAACAATTTTTGGCAGGTAAAGTTCTGATTTTAAATTGTAAAAATGCCTCATTTCTATGACAAGATCATTGAAATATGTCATCCAGCAACAACAAGCAGATTCACTCAGTTGTGGACATTGCAGTGGTCTGGTACATTTACTATTATGAGGACAGAAATCGCACAAAATTGCTTTCTAAATGTCATCCATTTAATAAACAAGAATGTCAAGACATGCAGAACACTCACCATTTCTGTAAACAGAGTGAATCTTGAGAGGGAGAGAAGGAAGAAAGAAAAGACTAGATAGGATGTAAATAGAAGAAAGTAAGGAAGGAAGAAGAGGAAGGAGAGTGTAAGATGAATATGCATTGATTATCTATTAGTTCTATGCTTGGTGATTTCACATATATTATTAACTCTTCCCCACAAGTGAAGCAGAAATAATTGTCCTCATTTTTAGAGGCAAAGTAGCATGAATAAAGTAGTGAAGTAACTTGGCCAAGGTCCACAGTTAAATAACGGTTAAACATGGATCATCTCTCTGACTCTAATGGCCATAATCTTTCCAGTAACAGAACACTGCCCCTACAATAAGTGTGGAGTTTAGGAATATTTAGAAGGCCTAATATTTAGTAATCTTCGCTGACTTTCAAACATCTTCAGCATACAAAGCCCTTGCCCCTCCTTACTTCTCCAGATTCACCTTTCATTACCCCACCCATCAAACTCTACTGGCCAGCCACACTGAATACCTTGTAGGTTCCCAAAATGCTCCAGGCTGTCTTAGCCTCTTTGCTTTGTGAATTCTTCTCTTTGATTTCTTTCTTCACCTGCTGCCCAGCTCCTATTTTTTTTTTCAAGATTAAATCAAGCCCAACTGACCTCTCCAGAAAGTCTTTCTTGTCCACCTCAGATAGGTAGCTGCCTTGCCTCTGCTATTCCTTACTACCTTGAGTATATTTTGATCACATCCTCAATCAGGCTGTATTGTTTGCTCATCTCTCTCTCACCCACTTGACAACAACCTTTCCAAAACAAGAACTGGGACTCATTTTTGCATTGCATCTCTAACATCTAGAATAGTTGTTAGACCGTAGCAAGCATTTATAAATGCTGAAACAATAAATGAATGAACAAACAGCAAAAACAATGACGACGAAATGAAAAAATGAGGTCGGTAGGTCCAATGTAGTAATAGGTAGACAGATTGCATGTGATCCTAAGTAAAGCTCCGAGATAAACAGTTTCACAATAAATCAGGGAAAGCTCTGGTCAACCAGGACACCACATTTTCCCTTTGTTAAAAGAACAGCCACATTTTCCAACCAGATTTGGACCTCTTCCAAGTTGTCCTTCTCCCTCACTACCAAAGTTGGTGCACTAAATAGGAAGTGGTCCACTCCCTTAAATGTCAGCACCCACATCTAGGTTCTAAGCAATTTAGAAGCAGAGATCCTGGCAGCTGCAGCCTTGGTCCATCTCTCCACTGAGAGAGACAGATGCAACTTTTTGTTTACAGTCCAGAAGTGAGCAGATGTTTGCTTGCTTTCCCTGATGTATATGCCCTCTGCTGCATGGCAGCCATCCGATTGCCTTGTCTTGCTTCCAACTGTTTTGCTAGCTTCCTTTCTATCTTGATCCAGAGACAAAAACAGAAAGAAACAAAGAAATAAGCCACATATATCATTTTTCAATTTTCTTGTGTGAAACCCTGTGACTGCTTCATTTCAATCAGAAGGAAATTAGTTCTTTGCCCTTTGAAGTGAGCTGAATCACTCATAATTTGAAAACAATGCAACTGTGGAGAGACAGAGTAGTGCCTACAAAGGAATGCATGTAAGATGACCTGGGTTCTTTCTAGTCCTAGCTGTACCACCAGCTAACTATGTGACCTTGGACAAGCCACTTAACCTCCCCAGGCTTTGGTTTCTTCTTCTGTAAAATTAGGAGATTGGGCTATATGATCCTTAAAGTCTCTTTCACTCTTAAATTATGTTTTGGACACACAAGCATAGAAACAAAGTGGTTTCACCATAGTACAGAACCCCACATTTTAAAGAATTACTGAGTCACTCTAGGTCCAAATCTATAAGCCTATTCTCACTCTTCCATCCTTCTGTCTTTCTGGTTGAATGCATGTTTCTCTTCAACATGTGATTTGAATTCAAATATAATATTCTCAGTGTGCTTAAAGGGCATTGCTGGAGCTTGTAGCCTTGGTACTCTGGTCTAAATGCCCCAGACTGGCATCTGAAGACCCTCATTTCCTCTGTACATGCCATTGTGCTGATCATATGGGACAGTCCACATTCAACATTCACCTGATCCCATGCTAACTTTCTAATTCACCTGACTGGGTTTTTGTTGTCAACATTAGGAGATTGTGCATTATGGCAAGAGAGTAGGGAATTGGAACTAAGGGTATTCGTAAGATGTGAAATTCACAGTCTAAAAGAACTGATAAATTGAAGATTACAGGAGGCAATGAGTTACAAGTGAAAGATTCATAGTTACTAGGGATATCATGGAGAACTGTGGGCCAGAAACTAGGCAGGCATGGAAATTAAAACCTGGAATATATATATACCAATGGTTAAGGAAAGAAAATAGATAGTCAAAGTCTGAGCAAGCAGAAAAGAACCTGAAGTGGTCATATTCCAAATAACAAGATGGCTGGTAAAGCACTTGTCTAGTGGTTAGGGCCCAAGAGATCCCCCAGAATCAAAAGCAGAGGACAATGTGGAAAGGAGAATGGATGTGAGTTTTTGGCTATCAAATAAATCTTGATTCTGATCCAAGCAAACACTTGCTGCTAGGAAAATAATCATTGAAGAGCACATGTGGCAAAGTAGAGGAGTGAAGCCATCTGACTAATCTGGGGAGTTAAAAGTTACTGTCAGTTTGGTCAAGCACGGTGGCTCATTCCTGTAATCCTAGCAGTTTGGGAGGCTGAGGCGGGGGAAACACTTGAGGCCAGGAGCTTGATACCAGCTTGCCCAACATGGTGAAACCCCGTCTCTACAAAAAATACAAAAATTAGCCGATTGTGGTGGCCTCATGCCTGTAATCCCTTGGGAGGCTGAAGCACAAGAATTGCTTGAGCCCAGGTGGCAGAGGTTGCAGTGAGCCGAGATCACACCACTGCCATCCAGCCCAGGCAACAGAATGAGACTCTGTCCCTCCGCAAAAAAAGAAGTTACAGGCAGTTAAAGGCAGAAACCAGCTATCCACCTGGCTCATTAAAGGGTATGGCACCATGGTGTCAGAAGCCAGTCTCACAATACATGGATCATCTTTTTTTTCTTTTTTTCTAAAAGGATAATATGACCACCCTTCCTGTCTAACCTTCAAAGGGTGATCCCATCAACAAACAGAAAAGTACGTACATGGTTCTCTAAAGCCCTATGGTGGTCAGATTCCCTTCAGAGCCTCCTTATTTTTCATGGAGAAAAATCAGCCTGTTCATAGCTTAGTGAAGATAAGTGAACCTGACTGGACATCAGTGAAGAGCTGGCCAGGCAAGACAGCACTGAGCCTAAGAGACAGCAGCAACTCCCAGTTCAGGAATGATGGTCACTTGGCAAATTTGCACTGGCTTCCTACTTTTAGGTTTGTGTCATGCATTGTTACCTAATCTCAACTCTCTTTCCCAATAAGCCTGGAAATCCTTCTCAGCACAAAGCTCTGGACATCCACTACTAATTAGTAGATGAATACTAGCAAAAGAGATTTAAGTACATTTTCCATCTAGGTTGCAACTAGTTGTTAGAGCAACTACAGCCCCAGACATCTCGAGGCCTCAGTGAACTTTTTCGGTGTTGATTTTACGACCTCAATCCTCGATGCCTCTCTATAGTCCAGAAATACCACCTGGAGCCCTAGGATTAAGAACAAAATCATGTTACTCCTGTAAGCCTGCTACACAGATTCACAGTGATTGACACAGCCTACCCAACCATGCTTCTGCCTTGCATTTTGTTGTTAACCCCTCATGACCCGTAACGATGACCTCAAGGTAATGTAACAGTCAGCCAGCACCACTGCCCCGCTGACCCAGCCACAGTAGATATAATCTTAGGTTTTAATTCTGCAGGACCATTCCACACACCATTTATAATATTTTTCATTTTTCGAAAGTGATCCAATTTCCTGGAAAAATCATTCTTGAAAAAGTTATTATCTTCTTGGTAATTCTTCAGGTAAAATAGTTCCAGAGGCTAGTTGCAAGGGCACCTTTCCAATTGAATGTATAAATCAAAAGATTTGCTTTACTTAAAAAGATTTCCTCCTATCAAAGAGAACTCTTCTTTTGAAGGTGAAGATTTGCTTCTGGTCTTCTGGGCTGATTTACAACCAATGTAAACAGAATGGAATATACTCCCTTTCTCATTTGAGGATTCTAGTACAAATAAAAACAGCTTGTTAAATAAAGCAGCGATAGGGCCATTTTGCATGGTTGTGCTGAAGAAATCCATTAGTGATAAAATAGCTTTATGTTTTCGAACATGTTTAAGGCACAGAAAGTCTCCATTTTTCCTACCTTTAATTTAGATGAAGCTTGATAATACTTGTCAGTTTAAAACTAAACATCATATATGATGCCTTTCTGAAGACCTATTTTTGGTTTAGTTTTAAACTGACAAGTATTATCAAGCTTGTTTTATATATGTAGAAGAACAAAGATGAGGAATTGTAATATTTGAAAGCCAGTTTTAAAGGGAAGTTATTTTATTAAGAAGTATTTGTATCTATAAATGTATGCAGTTTTGATTTACGGGAAAAAGTCTTGTTTCAAAGAATCAGAATTAGTTTCATTTTGTTGCTTTGCTTTTAAACTAAACCTTACTACTTCACAAATAGATCTGAGTGCTACAAAACTCCCTTTAAAAGTTAATGGTCCTTAAAAATTTAATGCAGTAACATGCTAAGTATGATTCAGATATTTTCTTTTTTTTTTTTTTTTT
>NW_026652282.1:94180408-94194186 GCF_009828535.3 Hylobates moloch | reverse complement strand
GGACTCATAATCAAAATTACCTTCTCAGAATTTTCACAAGATTTGTTGAAGAAGTTCTCTTCTAATCTTTATTGGCTATGGATTTTTAACAGGGATGGACATAAAATTTTGTCAAATGTGTTTTCAATATCTGTTGAGATGATTATGTGATTTGTCTCTTAGTCTGTAATTGTATTTAATTACTTTAATAAATTTGCTAATGTTAAGCTATGTGTACATTCCTGAATAAACTCTACTTGATTATAGTGCATCATTTTAATAAGCTGCTAGATTCTATTTTTTCTAGAATTTTTATATTTATATTAATAAATAAGATTAGTCTATAATTTTCTTTTTCTTTCTTGTCCTGTCTGTCTGATTTGGGGGAGCAGTCCATCTTGTACCCTCTGGAACTATTTCTATAAAATTAAAGTTGTCTGTGATTTGAAGGTTTGGAATTACCCATGAAATGTTTAGCCTTTCAATTTGTTCTATTATTTTTCTATGATTTTCTACTTTTTATTGGGTAAATTTTAGTAATTTTATTTTTCTAAAAATTTTCTCATTGAAACATATTAGTTTAAAATTTTATGTAGTAATATTTTATTTTTAGTATTACCTTAGTACCTATATTTGTGTTCATATTCGGCTTCCTGGTGATATTTTTTTACCTTCTTCATTTTTTCATATTAGTATTTAATGAAGGTTTGACTCTTAAAAACAGTCTCGTTTTATGGATCATCTATAATTTATTGGTTTTCTATTTAACTGTTTTCTGTTTTTATCTTAATCTCTCCCTTCCAATTCCCATGGGCTTGTTTTATTTTTATTTTAGTTTTCAAGACAGAGTATGGCTCTGTTGCCCAGGCTGGAGTGCAGTGGTGCAGTCATGGCTCACTGCAACCTCTCTGTCTCCTGGGCTCAAGCAATCCTCCCACCTCAGCCACCTGAGTAGCTGAGATCACAGGCGTGTGCCACCACATTGGACAATTTTTGTATATTTTTTGATAGAGACTGGTTTTTGCCATGTTGCTCAGGCTGGTCTTGATCTCCTAGGTTCAAACAATCTGCCCACCTCAGCCTCCCAAAGTACTGGGATTACAGGCATGAGCTACTGTGCCCGACCCATGGGTCTATTTTACTGTGCTGTTTTTTAAAACTAACACCTGGACTTGATAGCTTAGTCTGTTTACTTTTCATTTGTTTATAATTTTTATTATATGAATTTAAGGCCATGTTTTTCTCTGAATATTGCTTTACCTGCATCTAACAGACCTGGATATATACTTCACTCATCATCTTTGATTTCTAAAGCATTTGCAATATCAATTTAAGTTCATCTTCAATTCAAGAGTTATTTAAAAGTGTGTTTATGTTTTGAATTTATAGATATATATTGCATTGAGCTTGTGTGATGGGCGTGGGGTAGTTGGTTATCACTTTACTGCTGATTTCTAATTACATTTCAGTCCTGCATGGCTGATTTCTGAGCCCGTATTCTCAATCAATACAAGTGGTAATAGTCTGTCCCAGTGTGTGCCTCTGTCTATTTCCCAGTCTAGAGGCAGTGTGATGTTGGCTATTTTATATTCAGCACCACCTGGGAGTGAGCATTTAAGGATGTGAGAAATGAGACTTAATGTCAGTTCTCAGGAGTCAGTTAGTCTGCTTAGAGACATGTGGTCCCTTTCTTACAGACCCCTCTTCACGTTTGGAAAGAAGGTATCTGTCTTATGAGCCCTCTTTGTCAGTCAGGACACATCATGTTGACTTATCTAATCCTACTGGTTTGTAGCTACCCTTCGGTTTCTGGGTAGTTGGTTATGGGCATATCCCATAAGTCGTGTGGCACTGAGGAAGTAGAATATTCAAAGTCCTGTCCTGGAGAAAAAACAATCCATCTGTCCGTGGAGGCTAAGAGTTCTAGTTAGTTTTTCTTCCAGTTAACTCCACTGCCTTCTTGCTCTTCAAACCTACTGTGTTTCTAAAAAAGAGGATGATTTATATATTACCTTGTGTATTACTATATATTTAGATATTCTTAGCAAGATACAAACAAAACAAAATACGTATTTGTCTTGCTTAGCAGTCTAGATGAATGCTTCATCTCCCTCGGTGCCTCATCTGTAGGAACACAGTATCATTGCCTTGTGACACAAGTCTGTATGTATCTCGTGTCTCAGAACAGGGGCCTCCTTTAGACTGCTTTCATGGTCTCTATCTCCTCCCACTGCTACTGGCAATACCTTTAGTGCCACCTCACACATACATCCTGAGAATAGTGGGGTTTAATTTGTTTTCCAAATGAATAGGGTTGTCCCCTCCCCCAAGTGGACTCCAGCACAGTGTTTCCTTTCTGCGACACTTCCATTGTTTTTAATGTTCTTACTTCCTTGACGACCCTTAATTGGGGTCCTTTGCAGACTGAGACTGACTGCCTTTTTCGTTTTCTCTTCTGTATCACTAATGACAGTGCAGAATAAAGTGGTACCTAACATTGTGTTCTGCTAACCTTTCTGCCAGATAGCCCTATGCATTGCATTAGATTATCTATTTTTTTTTTCTGTTTTATGGTCAATTTTCTACCCATTCAAGCCACTAAAAAATGATTTTCCATTATATGGGTAAAAGGTAATCCTGAGACAAAACAAACAAACAAACAACAACAACAACAAAAAACAGACCTTCAGCTATGATTCCAGGGTAGGGTAGTTGCACCAACCCACAGCTGTTCTGAAGCCCCTATCTTTATACAGCTGAATTTGATCATTTATATGGACAACGCAGGTTAGTCTTCAACTGTGTATGCTTCCAGTGAGGTTACTTGTACTCTGTGATTCAAAAAGTTCTGGTCATGTGTCTAGGCCACAGCATTCCTCAAAGAGAGACATGATACCTTTCTAAGGCTGAGCCACATTTGCTGTAGAAAAATCTTTGCAATTCCTTTGCAGCAGGGAAATTTTTGCAACTCAAGATGAAGTGGGGCAGGGCGAGAAGGCTTCTTTGACTGCAAAAGTATCTGAAACTAAGGGTAAGGCCTTTGTGTACTTGTAGTCATCATTATACTTCATGAATAGCTCTTTCAAATGAATCATATTAATAGATCTCTTAGAACTGGAAGGGACTTTGAGGCTACCTGATGTAGTTCCCTTCTTTCAGCTGGGAATGATATTTCTTTAATCTCCATTTTATAGGTGAGGCAACTGAGTTCCACAAAAACAATGCCATTCTGTAGTCTCAGGTTCACCTGAAAACATTGCATTTGACTCTGCCACTGTTCATACTTAGCCCACCTTTTGATAGTCTGTCTTATTCACTGCTTTGAGCTTATGACGCTCTCCAAAGAGCCCAACCAGGTTGTTACATGCTGTGCCCCTGGTAGGGAGAATTTTCATACCTGACTCCCATAATTGAGGGCAGATATGACACACTCCTGTTTGCCTATAGAGAATTGTTGTATCCTTTAATGAAGCAATACTTTCCTGAGCCTCTGGAGCTGCATGTGGTTCTTTCACATGCAACCTGTCATTTTTCCAACCCTTTGATGTATTAAAATATTGTTTCCAGTGATATTTCACAGTGCACATGTAATTATCAGGTATTGGACTCTGGAATTTGTGTAAGTTGTCCCATCTAATGGGACAGTCTATTCCATGCTTACACCATTCAGCTGGATGCTAAAACTGTTTTGGGAATTTTCACCTACACCCTTGACAAGACTAGTTCAGTAAGGCCATATTTGGTCTTTGGAAACAGAAAGAACTGGATTCAAACCTTTTCTCCACTATGAAACAGTGACCACATAAGTAGCTGTGTTACCTAGGAAACATCACTTTAAGCATTCTGTGCCTAAATTTCCTTATCTTTAATGGAATATTAGTAATGTATATCTCATGGGTTTGTTGAGAGAATAGAGATAATGTACATACGGAATTTAGCTCACATAATGACTACCACATGTATAGAGTGGTAAACATCATAGAATCCTTTAGAAATTGATACTTTCTCTGAATTTTCCCATTAAGTTTCTCGGTTTTCTAAATACAAGACTAAAACACACTCCCAGAAAATAATTTCATTTGAGTGTAGAATTGTGACAAATGATATTACCAAGGTAGCTAAGTAACAGATACACATAATTTTCAAGGCAAAATTTCTAGATGTTCTCTGATCACTTGGTCTTAATTATCCTTTGATGTCAGCAACCATCTGCTCACCCTTTCTCATACATAATTACCCAGCCAAACTTGTACACTGTACTGGAAATTTCAAGGGGTTAAGATTAAGAAAGACCTTGATTCTGCTTGCAATTTCCACTACTTGCTAGCTCTATGTCCTTGGCCAAGTCTCCTAATGCGTCTGAATGTCAGTTTTCATATCTATGAAATTGCTGTAAAAATCATTTCCCAACCACTTATCCAAAATCCTTGGTGCCAAATAAGTTTTATAATTCAAGTTTTGTGGGCTTTTTATTTTAAAAATACTGCATGTTGCGTAACACCTTCAGTGGGACAGAGCCCGGTAATCAATCACATCAATATTTCTGCAACAAAGCATATGAATAGTTACACTGAGAATGCCTCATGTCAATTCACAACAAGTTTTGTCACCAGGCAAGCTTTAGCAACAAACTTATGAAAAACTGGTCTTCAGAGATTTCTAGAGTTTATAATTATTAATGGTGGACTGAAACTTGTATCTGATCACATGAGATTATTCTAGGGATTACATGAAATGCATTACGTGTAGCAGGGGTCCTGATGAAAGTGAATTGATATTCTGACACATCTGGGTATGTGAAGACCCCCATATGTTTATTTTCTTGAGATAATCTGCAGAAGGCAAAAGGCTTTATGCAGAGGAGGGCTGTGTCAGAAACTGGATTTGTAGGGGTGGAGGAGCAACCTGATAAGATAGGATGGTGTTTGTTCTCCAAGGACAGAAACCAAGTTTCAAAGTCTGAGCTAGGGTGGTGGGAGTGGGTATTTGGGGAGATGTTGCTGCAGTAAGAAGCTGAAGATGTTTTTCTCACAAGAGCCTTATTCAGATACAGGTTAGAAGCAATGCTGTTTCAGTGTCCAGGTCACAAAATTATAGCACAGAACTGAAAGGGGCCTTCCTACCCTTCCATGTGGACCCATTGTTGGTTTCAGACAAAGCTGCCAGAAAATAGGGCAGCACCATTTAAGCCCCTCAGGGATGTGTAGCTGGGAGCACTTCAGAATCCATGCTCCCCCACAGTCTAGCAGGGACCTCCATGTTCCCACAGCCAGAGGTACTAGTACCATCAGTAGCTGGACTGGGTTGGAGGGGCTACCACTATCTTTCATTAGAAACACAAGCTCTGTCTAGTGAAAATGGACACATAACATACCAAAACTTATGGAATGCAGCAATGTTCCCTATTAAGAGGGAAGTTAATAGTAGAAAATGCCTACATCAAAAAAGAAGATCTTAAATAAATAACCTAACATTACACCTCAGGGAACTAGAAAAAAGAACAAACTAGGCCAAAAGTTGGTAGAAGGAAAGAAATAATAAAGATCAGTACAGATATAAATGAAATGGAGAATAGAAAGACAATAGAAAATATCAATAAAAGTAGGAGTGGTTTTTGAAAAGGTATACAAAATTGGCAAATGTTTAGCTAGACTAAGAACAAAGGAGAGAAGACTGAAAATCAGAAATGAAAGAACACATTGCAACTGATGACTAAATAAAAACAAATGATCATAAGAATCTACTATGAAGTTATATGCCAATAAATTAGATAACCTAGACAAAATGGATACATTACTAGATACATATAATCTACAAATGTTAAGTCATGAAGAAATAGAAAATCTGAACAGACTAATGGTGAGTAAAGACATTGAATAAGAAATAAATAGTCCCACATCAAGGAAACACTCATGGTCTGATGCCTTCACTGCTAAATTCCACCAATATTTAGAGAACTAATACCAATTCTTCTGAAACTCTTTCAAGAAATCTAAGAAGAGGGAATACTTCCAAACTCATTTTATGGGGCCAGAATTACCTTGACACCAAAAACTGACAAAGACATAACAACAATAAAAAACTAACTGCAGGTCAATATCCCTGATGAACATAGATGTAAAAATCTTCAACAAAATACTAGCAAGATAAATTCAACAGCATATTAAAAATAACATTCTTTATGATCAAAAAGGATTTATCTCTGGGGTGCTAGAATAGTTTTATATACACAAATTAATAAATGTGATGCACCAATTAAAAGAATAAAGGACAAAAATCATATGATCATTTCAATAGATACAGAAAAAGCATTTGACAAAATTCAACATTCTTTCGTTATAAAAACTCTAAATACATTAGGTTTAGAAGGCACTATGATTTGGATATTTGTCCCCTCCAAACCTCATGTTGAAATGTGATTCCCAGTGTTAGAGGTGGGGCCCTGTTGGGAGGTTATTGTATCATGGGGGATGATCCCTCATGAATGGCTTAGCACCAACCCTTTGGTGATAAACGAGTTCTTGCTCAGTTAGTTTATGTGAGATATAGTTGTTTGAAAGAGTCTGAGATCTCTTCCCTTGCTCTCTTGTTCTCACTCTTGCCATGTGTCATGCATGCTCCCCATTCATCTTCTGCCATGATTATAAGCTTCTTGAGGCCCTCACCCAGAAGCTGAGCAGATGTTGGTGCCATGCTTTACAGGCTGCAGAACCGTGAACTAATAAACCAGTCTTTACATATTACCTGGCCCCAGGTATTCCTTTATAGCAATGCAAAAACAGTCTAATACAGAAATTTGATACCGAGGAGTTGCTGTAAAGATACCTGAAAATGTGGAAGCAGCTTTGGAACTGGGTAACAGATAGAGGTTGAAAAACTTTGAATGTTGCAGAAGAAGACAGAAAGATTAGGGAAATTTTGGAACTTCTTAGAGACTCATTAAATGGTTGTGACCAAAATGCTGATGGAGATGTGGATAGTGAAGTCCAGGCTGATGAGGTCTCAGATGTAAATGAGGAATTTATTGGGAACTGGAGTAAAGATCATTCGTGTTATGCCCTAGCAAAGAATTAGGCTGCATTGTGTTCATGCCCTAGGGGGTCTGTGTGTGTTTGAACCCAAGAGTGATGACTTTGGGTATCTGGTGGAAGGAATTTCTAAGCAGCAAAGTGCTTAAGAGATGGCCAGGCAGCTTATAACATCCTACAATCAAATACAGGAGCAACGAAATGACTTAAAGTTGGAACTCATATTTAAAAGGGAAGCAGAGAAAAAAAATGGAAAACTTGCAGCCTAGCCATGTCACAAAGAAGGAAAAGGTATTTTCAGGAATGGAATTCAAGCAGGCTGTGGAGCAATTTAGATTATCACAACTAAAAGGGAGCCAAGTGCCAATGTCCAAGATAATGGGGAAAAGGCCTTGAAGGCATTTCAGAAGTCTTTGGGACAGCTCCTCCCATCACAGGCCCAGAGGCCTAAGAGTAAAGAATGGCTTCATGGGCCAGGCCCAGAGTGCCAATGCCCTGTGACACCTCCGGAGGCTGCTTCTTGCATCCCTACTGCTCCAGCTCCAGCTGTGGCTCAAAGGGCCCTAGATACAGCTCAGACCACTGCTTCAGTGGGCACAAGCTGTAAGCCTTGGCAGCTTCCATGTGATGTTAAGTCTGCAGGTACACAGAATGCAAGAGTGAAGGAGGCTTGGTGACTTCCACCTAGATTTCAGAGGCTGTATGGGAAAACCTGAGCAACAAGGCAAAGGCCTGCTGCAGTAGAGGATTCCCCAACAGAGAGCCTCTACTATGGCAGCACCAAGAGGAAATGTGAGGTTGGAGCCCACACACAGAGCCCCAACCAGGTACTGCCTGGTGGAGCTGTGAGAAGGGGGCTGCTGCCCTCCATACACAAGAATGGTTGAGCCAGCAGCAACTCGCATCCTCAGCCTAGAAGAGCCACAAGCACTGGACTCCAACCCATGAGAGCAGCTACATAGTCTGCATCTAGCAAAGCCACAGAAATGGAACTGCCCAAAACCTTGGGAGCCCATCCCTCATACCAGTGTGCCCTGGATGTGGGACATGGAGTCAAGGGAGATTATTTTGGAGCTTTAAGATTTAGTGACTACTCTTCCGGGTTTAGAGTTGCATGGGGCCTATTGCCCTTTCCTTCTAGCCAATTTCTCCATTTTGTAATAAAAATGTCTGGTCAATGCCTATACCGCCATTGTACCTTGGGAGTAAATAACTTGTTTTTTTATCTCACAGGCTCATAGGTCTCCAGATGAGACTTTGGACTTAGGAGTTGGGACTTTTGAATTAATGCTGGCATGAGTTAAGACTTGGGGGGACTATTGCAAAGGCATGATTGTATTTTGAAATGTGAGAAGATTGTGAGATTTGAGGGGCCAGGGGCAGAATGATATGGTTTGGATATTTGTCCCCTCCAAATCTCAAGTTGAAATGTGATTCCAATGTTGGAGGTGAGACCTGTTGGGAGGTGACTGAATCACAGGGGATGATCTCTCATGAATGGCTTAGCACCATACTCTAAGAGAAAAGTGAATTATTGTGTAATTCGTACACATAAGATCTGGTTGTTTAAAACAGCCTGTGTCTTCCCCGCTTGCTCTCTTGTTTCCAGCTTTTGTGATATGATGTGTCTGCTACCCCTTTGCCTTCTACCATGATTGTAAGCTTCCTGAAGCCTCACCAAGAGCAGATGCCAGTACCATATTTCCTGCACAGCCTATAGAACTGTGAGCCAAAATAACCCTCTTTTCTTTATAAATTACCCAGTCTCAGGTATTTCCTGATAGTAACACAAGTGAACTAACACAGAAGGAATGTATTCAACACATTGAAGGTCATGTATGACAAACCCACAGCTAACATCATACTCAGCAGTGAAAAGTTGAAAGCTCTTTGTTTACAATCAAGAACAAGACAAGGATGTCCACTGTTGCCACTTCTGCTCAACCTAGTACTGGAATTCCTAGCCAGAGTGATTAGGCAAGAGAAAGAAATAAAAGGCATCCCATTCAGAAAGGAAGAAGTTTAAATGGTTTCTGTTTGCAAATGACATAATCTTATATATAGAAAATCCCAGAAACTCCACCAAAAAAACTCTTGGAAATTATAAATTCAGTAAGGTTGCAAAATTTAGTACTGTTACTATACACTAATAATGAACTATCCCCCCGCACAAAATCAAGAAAACAGTCTCATTTATAATAGCATTAAATAACAAATAAGATATACTATTTAGGAATAAAGACCAAGGAGGTGAGAGATTGCTACACTGAAAACTATAAAATATTGATGAAAGAAATTGAAGAAGATACAAATAAATGGCAAGATGTTCCATATACATGGATTGGAAAACTAATATTGTTAAAATGTCCATATTACCCAAAGCAATCCACAGATTCAATACAATCCCTATCAAAATTCCAATGATATTTTTTCACAAAAATAGAAAAACCATCCTAATATTTGTGTGGAGACACAAAACAGCCTAAAGGACCAAATAAATCTTGAGTGAAAAGAACAAAGCTGTAGGCAATACAACGCCTGTCTTCAAAATATATCACAAAACTCTATTAATCAAAACAGCATGGTACTGGCATAAAAATAGATATATAGACCACTGGAACAGAATGGAGAGCCAAGCAATAGGCCCACACATTTAAGGTAAATTGATTTTTGACAAAGATGCCAAGACCACACAATGGGGAAAGAACAGTCTCCTTAATAAATGGTGCAGGCATAACTGGATATCCACAGGCAGAAGAATAAAATTAGAAGCTTCACTCATGATATACACAAAGACTAAGTCAAAATGGGTTGAAGACTTAAATATAATACTTGAAACTGTAAAACTACTAGAAGAGAATATAGGGAACAACCTCTATGACATTGATCTGGGCAATGATATTTGAGCTATGACCCCAAAAGCACAGGCAACTAAAGCAAAATTAGACAAATGGGATTACATCAAGCTAAAAATTTCTGCATAGCAAGGGAAACAACACAGTGAAGAGACACCCTATGGAACGGGATAAAATATTTGAAAACCATACATCTGATGAGGGATTAATATCCAAAATGTATAAGAAACTCAAACAACTCAATAGCAAGAAAACAAATAACCCAATTAAAAAATGGAAAAAGGACCTGAATTGAATTGACATTTCTCAAAACAAGACATGCAAATAGCCAACAAGTATATGAAAAAAGCTCAACATCACTAATCAACAGGGAAATACAAATTAAAACCACAATGAGATATCACCTCATACTTGTTAGAATGACTATTATCAAAAATATGGAAGATAACAAGTTTTGGTGAGGATGTGGGGAAAGGGGAGCCTATGTACAGGCACACCTTCTTTTATTGCAGTTTATTTAATTGTGCTTTGCAGATATCATAATTTTTTTTTTTTTTTTTACAATTGAAGGTTTGTGGCAACCCTGCATCCATCAAGTCATTCAGCATCATTTTCCAACAGCATCTTCTCACTTCATATTTCTGTGTCACACATTGGTAATTCTCACAATATTTCAAACTTTTTCATTATTCTTATATCTATTATATTGATCTATGATCAGTGATCTATGATCAGTGATACTACTATTGTAATTGTTTTGAGACACCATGAACTATGCCCATATAAGATGGCAAACATAATTGAGAAATGTTGTGTATGTTCTGACTGCTCCACCAACCAGCTGTCCTCCCATCTCTCTCCTTCTCCCTCTCCTAAGGCCTCCCTATTTTCTGAGACACAACAATGTTGAAATTAGGCCAATTAATAACCCCAAAACGGTCTCTAAGCATTCAAGTGAAAGGAAGAGCCGCATGTCTCTCCCTTTAAATAAAAAACTAGAAATGATTAAGCTTAGTGAGAAAGGCATATTGAAAGCCAAGATAGACCTAAGCTAGGCCTCTTGTACCAGTTATCCAAGTTATGAATGCAAAGTGAAAGTTCCTGAGGGAAACTAAAAGTGCTACTCCAGTGAACACATGAATGATAAGAGAACAAAACAGACTTATTGCTAATATGGGTAAAGTTTGAGTGGTCTAGATAAAATGTCAAACCAGCTACAACATTCTCTTTAGCCAAAGCCTAATCCGGAGCAAGGCCTAACTCTCTTCAATTGTATGAAGGCTGAGAGAGGTTAGTAAAGTGCGGAAGAAAAGTTTGAAGCTAGCAGTGATTAGTTCACGAGATTTAAGGAAAAATGCCATCTCCATAATATGAAACTGCAAGGTGAAACAGCAGGTACTGAAGGAAAAGCTGCAGCAAGTTACCCAAAAGAGCTAGCTAAGATCATTGATGAAGATGGCTACACTAAACAATGGATTTTCAATATAACAAAACAGCCTTCTATTGGGAGAAGATGCCATCTAAGGACTTTCATAGCTAGAGAAGTAAATGTCTGGCTTCAAAGATTCAAAGGACAGGCTGACTCTTGTTAGAGTCTAACGCAACCAGTGACTTTAAGTTGAAGCTAATGTTCATTTACCATTCTGAAAATCCTAGGGCCCTTAAGAATTATGCTAAATCTACTCTGATTATGCTCTATAAATGAAAGAACAAAGCCTGGATGGCAGCACATCTGTCTACAGCATGATTTACTGAATATTTTAAGCCCACTGTTTAGATACACTGCTCAGAAAGTGATTCCTTTCAACATATTACTGTTTGCTGACAATACACCTGGTCACTCAAATGTTCTGATGGAGATGTACAAGGAGATTAATGTTGTTTTCATGCCTGCTAGCACAACATCTATTCTGCAGCCCATGGATCAATGAGAAATTTTGACTTTCAAGTCTTATTGTTTAAGAAATACATTTTATAAGGTTATAACTGCCATGGATAGCAATTCTTCTGATCAGTCTGGACAAAGTAAATTGAAAACCTTCTGGAAAATATTCACTATTCTAGATGCCATTAAGAACATCTGTCATTCATGGGAGGATATTTAAATATCAGTATTAACAGGAGTTTGGAAGAAGTTGATTCCAACCCTCTTAGATGACTTTGATTAGGTTTAAGACTTCAGCAGAGAAAGTCAGTGCAGATGTGGTAGAAGAGCAAAAGAACTAGAATTAGAAATGGAGCCTGAAAATGCGACTGAATTGCTTCAATCTCATGATAAAAATTAAACAGATGAGGAATTGCTTCTTACGGATGAGGAAAGTGGTTTCTCAAGATGGAAAGTACTCCCGGTGAAGATGTTGTGAAGATTGTTGAAATAACAAAGGATTTGGGATATTACATGAACTTCGTTGATAAAGCATCAGCAGGGTTGGAGATCATTGACTTCAATTTTGAAAGAGTTCTGCTGTGGGTAAAATGTTATCAAACAGCATCTCATGCTACAGAGAAATCTTTCACGAAAGGAAGAGCCCATTGATGTGGCAAACTTCACTGTTGCCTTATTTTAAGAAATTTCCACAGCCCCCCCAATCTACAGCAACCACCACCCTGATCAGTCAGCAGCCATCAACATGCAGGTAGGACCCTCCATCAGCAAAAAGATTACGAGTCACTGAAAGCTCAGATGATCGATAACATTGTTTTTAGCAATAAAGTATTTTTAAATTAAGCTATGCATATTGTTCTTTAGACATAACACTATTGCATACTTAGTAGACTATAGTATTATGCAAATGTAACTTTCATATGCACTGAGAATCCAAAACATTTGTATGAATCACTTCATTGCAATATTTGCTTTAATTGAAGTGGTCTGGAACCAAACCGTCAATATCTCCAAAGTATACCTGTACACTGTTGGTAAGAATGTAAATTAGTACAACCATTATGAGAAACAGTATGGAGGGTCCACAAAAAGTTAGAAATAGAACCACTATATGATCCAACCATCCCAGTACTAGGTATATATTTAAAGGAAATGAATAAATATGTTGAGGATATAGCTGAATTCCCATTATGTGCAGCATTATTCACGGTAGTCAAGATATGAAATTAGCCTACGTGTCCATCAATGGGTGACTGGATAAAGAAAATGTAGTACATATACACTATGGAATACTATTCAGCCTTAAAAAGGAAGGTATTCCTATCATTTGTGACAACATGGATGAACCTGGAGGACATTATATTAAAGGAAAGATGCCAGGGGCAGAAAGACAAATGCTACATGATCTCACTTATATATGGAATTTTAAAAAGTTGCTTAACTCAGAAGCAGAAAGTAGAATGGTGGTTACCAGAACCGGGGGGCAAGGACTGGGGAGATGTTGGTCAAAGGGTATAAAGTTTCAGTTAGATAGGAGAAATAAATTTAAGAGATCTACTGAACAACATGGTGACTGCAGTTAATAAGAACATATTGTATTCTTGAAAACTGCTGGCCAGGTACGGTGGCTCATGCCTGTAATTCCAGCACTTTGGGAAGCCAAGACAGGTAGATCGCTTCAGCATTCAAACTCTTGAGCTCAAGAGTTAGAGACTAGCCTGGGCAACATGGCGAAACTGCATCTCTACAAAAAAATACAAAAATTCACCAGGTGTGGTGGCACATGCCTGTACTCCCAGCTACAGGCAGAAGTGGGAGGATGGCTTGAACACGGGAGGTTGAGATTTCAGTGAGCTGTGAATGAAACAGTGCATTCCAGCCTGGGTGACAGATTGAGACCCTGTCACAGGGTCTCAATAGCAAGAGAACTAGAATTAGAAATGGAGCCTGAAAAATGTGACTGAATTTGAAAGAAAATTGCTAAGACAGTAGATTTTTTTTTTTTTTCTTTTTTTTCTTTTTTCTTTTTTA
>NW_026652282.1:94179142-94180398 GCF_009828535.3 Hylobates moloch | reverse complement strand
CAACATGCAGGTAGGACCCTCCATCAGCAAAAAGATTACGAGTCACTGAAAGCTCAGATGATCGATAACATTGTTTTTAGCAATAAAGTATTTTTAAATTAAGCTATGCATATTGTTCTTTAGACATAACACTATTGCATACTTAGTAGACTATAGTATTATGCAAATGTAACTTTCATATGCACTGAGAATCCAAAACATTTGTATGAATCACTTCATTGCAATATTTGCTTTAATTGAAGTGGTCTGGAACCAAACCGTCAATATCTCCAAAGTATACCTGTACACTGTTGGTAAGAATGTAAATTAGTACAACCATTATGAGAAACAGTATGGAGGGTCCACAAAAAGTTAGAAATAGAACCACTATATGATCCAACCATCCCAGTACTAGGTATATATTTAAAGGAAATGAATAAATATGTTGAGGATATAGCTGAATTCCCATTATGTGCAGCATTATTCACGGTAGTCAAGATATGAAATTAGCCTACGTGTCCATCAATGGGTGACTGGATAAAGAAAATGTAGTACATATACACTATGGAATACTATTCAGCCTTAAAAAGGAAGGTATTCCTATCATTTGTGACAACATGGATGAACCTGGAGGACATTATATTAAAGGAAAGATGCCAGGGGCAGAAAGACAAATGCTACATGATCTCACTTATATATGGAATTTTAAAAAGTTGCTTAACTCAGAAGCAGAAAGTAGAATGGTGGTTACCAGAACCGGGGGGCAAGGACTGGGGAGATGTTGGTCAAAGGGTATAAAGTTTCAGTTAGATAGGAGAAATAAATTTAAGAGATCTACTGAACAACATGGTGACTGCAGTTAATAAGAACATATTGTATTCTTGAAAACTGCTGGCCAGGTACGGTGGCTCATGCCTGTAATTCCAGCACTTTGGGAAGCCAAGACAGGTAGATCGCTTCAGCATTCAAACTCTTGAGCTCAAGAGTTAGAGACTAGCCTGGGCAACATGGCGAAACTGCATCTCTACAAAAAAATACAAAAATTCACCAGGTGTGGTGGCACATGCCTGTACTCCCAGCTACAGGCAGAAGTGGGAGGATGGCTTGAACACGGGAGGTTGAGATTTCAGTGAGCTGTGAATGAAACAGTGCATTCCAGCCTGGGTGACAGATTGAGACCCTGTCACAGGGTCTCAATAGCAAGAGAACTAGAATTAGAAATGGAGCCTGAAAAATGTGACTGAATTTGAAAGAAAATTGCTAAGACAGTAGATTTT
>NW_026652282.1:94165076-94179132 GCF_009828535.3 Hylobates moloch | reverse complement strand
CTTCGGGGTCTCCCACAGGTGAAGGCCACTTCTGAGGGGCAGCTGGTGCCAACAAGGGCCTGGGCATTCTTGAGAGTGCACACAGAAGGTACTGTGGCTCCAGGCCGCCCTCCCTGGGGGTAGCTGGGGGCCTCTGGGCAGCATAGGCACAAATACCCATTCACATAATATCACATATGCATATATATGTGTATATATGTATATATATATATATATATGGGGGATATATATATGTATATATATGGGGGATATATATATATATGGGGGAGTTTATTAAGTATTAACTTACACAATCACAAGTTCTCACAATAGGTTGTCTGCAAGTTTGAGGAACAAGGAGAGCCAGTCAGAGTCTCCAAACTGAAGAACTTGGAGTCCGATGTTTGAGGGCAGAAAGCATCCAGCATGGGAGAAAGATGTCGGCTGCGAGGCTAGGCCAGTCTCGCCTTTTCACATTTTTTTTTGCCTGCTTTATATTGGCTGGTAGCTGATTAGATTGTGCCCACTAGATTAAGGGTGGGTCTGCCTTCCCCAGCCCACTGACTCAAATGTTAATCTCCTTTGGCAACACCCAGAGAAACACCCAGGATCAATACTTTGCATCCTTCAATCCAATCAAGTGGACACTCAGTATTAACCATCACAGCAAGTTACTTAGTTTCTCTGAGCCTCACTTTCTTCATCTGTAAGATGGTGACAAAAATAATACTGACCTCACAGGGTTATTGTGAAATTAAATGAGATATATATCTAACACACTTGGCTGAATGGAATGCAGTTAACACTCAATAACTTACATATTCCACATGAGCCAAACACAAAAATACAAGTTCTGATTTGGTATGTTATCAGTATCATGGAAACCGGCAAGGCATCGCTGAACTCAGGGCAACTGGCACGGAGCAGATGAGCTATGAATCAAAGCCTGAAGAAAACTGCTGTTGATGGAATTATGGACTCAGATTGCTTCTCACCCTACAGTTCCCTTTAATTCTGAACTGGGAGACTTAAACTTGACACTTCGATGGACTAGATCATCGTAGGGCATCATTTCTCATTTGTAACCCCAAGTAACAAAACTATTAGCCATTTAGAATACAGACATCCAAGTATAATATTGTTTCAGTTACTATTTCCGGTTATAAGGAATACATTTGTAGAAATCTTCACAATGTTGTTTTCTTATTCAAACAACAAAATAAATACTTTTCTATGTCAGGCATTTTAAAAAGTTATGTATTCCATTAAGATAAACACATACACATGTACATCTTTGAAATCAGAAATTTTTTCTCTTGCATGACATAGCTGGTAGCCCTTTTTCTAGACTTGCTCTAAATAAAATGCTTTTGATGGTGCTTTGTAGCTGTTATAGAAGACTGACATGTATGATTAGGGTACAAAGAAGCACATATATTTGGAATGTCAGTTATATAATTCATTCTGTATATATTGCAAGTTGGCAAAATGGAAAATGAAAATATTTGTGTCACTCATGTGGCATTTTTCACTTAATACTGTGTAGAGTTTGGCAGTTATTTTGCATATGTCTTACCTTCAACACTTGATTATGAGCTTCTTGGTAAAATAGATAGCATCTTAGACTTTTTAATATTTTTTCCTCCATAATGCTTATCACAATGCCTTGCACAAAGCAGGTACTCAGTAGATAACAATTAAGTAAGAAAGAAATCTACCTTCTTCTTTTTTTTGAGACAGAGTCTCACTGTCACCCAGGGTGGGTGCAGTGGCGCGATCTCGGCTCACTACAACTTCCGCCTTCCAGGTTCAAGCAATTCTCCTGCCTCAGCCTCCCAAGTAGCTGGAATTACAGGCGTGCACCACCACGCCTGGCTATTTTTTTTGTATAGTAGAGACGGGGTTTTGCCATGTTGGCCAGGCTGGTCTTGAACTCCTGACCTAAGGTGATACGCCCGCCTTGGCCTCCCAAAGTGCCCAAGTGCTGGGATTACAGACATGAGCCATCACACCCGGCCTCTTCTTTAACAATAAAAAAGAATAACGGAAATTCTGATTCTTAAATAATCTGTAGGCTCAAGTATATCTTACTAGTCTTTTGGAGAATTATTTATATCATCATTTTATCTCTAGATTATTTCCATTAATCCTAGACCAATTTTATACATGTTCCAGACTTATGCATTCTTGTTAATTTGTTTGACAGGATATGTATGAAGTCTTCTCAGGCTGATATTATTTAAGACTTTTTAAAGGTTTGGTCATTTTGGAAACAGCAACTACATTGCTTTCAAAAACAGATTTTAAAATCATAGTAATGCCTTGGCAGGTTTCTCTTTCTTCTCTCTCTCCTTTTATTCTATCTCTTCTTTTACAAAGTATCTGATGGTATATTTTAGAAAACTGTAATCTATGTGTGATTTGAACATTTACTACATATGCAAAATCAAAGCTCCTGCTTGAAGTTTCAAATCATTAATCTTCAAATTCAAGTAGCTAAGATGAAATATTTAATATTAACATACTAAAAGAACACCAAAAAACACGATAATGTTCAAGATTATGCTGTGAATATAAATAAGTCTAGAACAGCCCTTGAGATTGGAAGGCATGGGGATGGAAAGAAAATGAGAACACCATAAATCTTTGATGGTGTTTGCAACCTCTCTCCTCCTCCTTTCTCATTTGTCCTTCCTTTTTTACTGCTTAAATATATTTATCAAATAATCACTAACCATTTGCTATTAAATAATTTATGAAAAATGTTTAGCACAATTATTGGTACATAGTAAACAGTCAGTACAGGTCAATAAATGTTAGTCATTGTGTTGTGTGCAACTCTACTTCTTTGCTCTTACTGTACCTTTTTACTCAAATTTATATACAGGCTGGGGTGTGGTCAGGATTATGATAGAGGAAGACCATGCAGACTCTTTTTTAAAAATACTTAAGTTCTGTCTGAAAATTTTTTTAAAAACTGTGTCTGCAATTCACCTATTTCATAAACCTATAACATTAAATGCCCTGCTCCATCCTTCCAATCTGGAGCTGTTCCAATGAGTCACTAAATAGCATGCTTCTTAAGGTTCCTAAATGAGGTCAATTAATGTCTAAAGGCAATTTTCATAAAATACACTCAATACATTCTGTATCCACAAATCACTAGACAAGCCCATATATTTTATGTTGATTTATTGACTTATCTATAATTTTAAGTATTTGAAAATTCATGTAATCCAGTTTTCTATAGCAACAGACCTTTTGCTTTTTCACAGAGCAGTGAATAGTCATATATATGGCTTATAGAATTTTTAAATTTCATCTTTCTCTGAAACAGATTTTCACGTTTGTGTTGCAAAGTAGGCTTCTTATTTTCACACCCTTAGTGTTATCAGCTTTTGGCCATATTATTTCTCAATATAGAATGTGCTATAAACTTCCAGTTAGACAAGGCAGATTGAACACATGCATTTATCTCTGCTGTTTCATGAGGTTCCACTAAAATAACAGTAAAAAATTTTGTAAGATGCAGAAGGACAAATGTAGTATAAATGCAGAAGGATGCTGGGCATGGTGATGCACACCTACTCCAGAGGCTGAGGCAGGAGGATTACTTAAGGCCAGGGGTTAAGAGGCTGTAGTGTGCTATGATTACATCTGTGAATAGCCACTGCACTTTGGCCTGGACAACATAGCAAGACCTCGTCTCTAAAAAAATGCAGAAGGGGCCAGGCGCAGTAGCTCATGCCTGTAATCCCAGCACTTTGGAAGGCCGAGGAGGGCGGAACACTTGAGGTCAGGAGCTCAAGACCAGCCTGGCCTACATGGTGAAACATAGTCGTCTCTACTAAAAATACAAAAATTTAGCCAGGCATGATGGCCCACACTTGTAATCCCAGCTACTCGGGAGGCTGAGGTGGTAGGATTGCTTGAACCCGGGAGGTGGAGGTTGCAGTGAGCCAAGATTGCGCCACTGTACTCCAGCCTGGGCCACGGAGTGAGACTCCCTCCCCACCACTCCCCCGCCCAAAAATGCAGAAGGATAAAGAGAACAAGAGAGAAGACAACGGAAAAGAAGTAAATTCATCAAAAATTCAGAGGCTGGAACACAATATATGAGATGAGTGCTAGACCAACATAATTGGAGAAAGCTGAAACCTGAGGCTGGTGGTGATGGGCTCAGTTCTTACAGGTACTGTATACTTCTGAGGTACAGGGTAAATAGAAAGCTGAAAAAAGGAAAATTGATTGAAAGTCCAACTCAAGAAATAAATTAGATCAGGCCGGGTGTGGTGGCTCAGGCCTGTAATCCCAGCACTTTGGGAGGCCGAGGCAGGTGGATCACCTGAGGTCAGGAGTTTGAGACCAGCCTGGCCAACATGATGAAATCCCGTCTCTACTAAAAATACAGAAATTAGCTGGGTGTGGTGGTGGACACCTTAACCCCAGCTACTGGGGTGGCTGAGGCAGGAGATGGCTTGAACCTGTGGGGCAGAGGTTGCAGTGAGCCAAGATCGCTCCATTGCACTCCAGCCAGGGCAACAAGAGCAAGACTCTGTCTCAAAAATAAATACATACATACATACAAGATTAAAAAAATAAAAAAGAAGAAATTAGATCTCAAGAGTCCCTTGTCCCTTTCAACAAAAGATTCAAGTTTTATTTTCTGGAGTAATTAAATCACCTCTCCAGAAAAGAAGCTCTAGTCATATAAACAGGCATAGCTGAGGGCTGGGATGATGAACTGTAATGAAAATGGGGATTGAGTCTCTATATACTGAAAGGTAAGACACCCCCACCCTAATTCCACACTCCCAGCCCAAGCACCTTTCTGCTGCTTTCTTCTTTTGTTCGTTCTTTCTTTCCTTCTTTCTTTTTTGACTGTCTCACTCCATCACCCAGGCTGGAATGCAGTGATGTGATCATTGCTCACTGCAGCCTCAATCTCCCAGGCTCAAGCAATCCTCCCAGCCTCCTGAGTAGCTGAGACCAGAGGTGCACACCACCATGTCTGGCTATTATTTATTATTATTTTTTGAGATGGAGTCTCTCTCTGTTGCCCAGGCTGGAGTGCAAGTGGTGAGATCTTGGCTCACTGCAACCTCTGCCTCCTGGGTTAAAGCGATTCTTCTCCCCCAGCCTCCAGAGTAGCTGTGACTACAGACGTGCACCACCATACCTGGCTAATTTTTGTATTTTCAGTAGAGATGAGGTTTTGCCATGTTGGCCAGGCTTGGTCTTGAACTCCCAACCTCAGGTGATCCACCCACCTCAGCTTCCCAAAGTGCTGGGATTGCAGGCATGAGCCATCACGCCTGGCCTAGCTATTTTTTTTTTTAGTATAAGTGGGGTATCGCAATGTTGCCCAGGCTGGTCTTGAACTCCTGAGCTTAAGCCATCTTCCTACCTCAGCCTCCCAAAGTGTTGGGATTACAAGCATGAGTCACTGCACCTGGCCTGCCACTTGGTTTCTAAGATATTGGCAGCTCAGCAGGAGATTGGAGGATTCTCGAGAAACAGAGTAGCTCTAAAGTAAAGCCTTACATATACTGATGTTTGGGGTTTTCCTATTGAACACTGGATTTCTGTCCAGTTACTCTTCAGTGAAGCTCAAAAATCTAGACATAATTTCCAGTCATCATTTTGGCACCTCACTTTTATTTATGGTGGCTAAATCACTAGACATTGAGGACAGTTTCTAAAATGAAAGAGACCAAAACAACAATAATGACAACAGAAGTTAAAGGGAAAAGAGAAAACAGAAGGAATGAAAAAGAGGACTTAAAATATAACTGATAATATTCTTTAGAAAGATACAAGAAGATACATTACAGACACAAGATCAGCATGCTATAAAAAATGGAACTTTTAAAGAATGAGAAGGAGCTCTTAGAAGGTCAAAATATTATAGCAGAAATCTAAAAAATAAATAGAATACAAATTTAAAATTGAGGAGATCTTCTAGAGAGTAGAATGAACAGAAAAAGAAATGAAAAATAATAGAGAAAAGATGAGGAAATGCAAGGATTTGGTACTGCAGGGCCAAATTACAGCAAGAGAAGTTCTAGAAAGTGAGGTTAGGGAAAGTAGAAAAAAAATAAATTATTAAATAAATAATACAAAGAAAATTCCTAGCACTCTAGGATGATGATATAGTTTGGATTTGTGTCCCTGCCCAAATCTCATGTCCAATTGTAATCTCCAATGTTGGAAAAGGGGCCTGGTGGGAGGTAATTGGATCATGGGGGCAGACTTCCCCCTTGCTATTGTGATAGCCAGTGAGTTCTCACGAGATCTGGTTGTTCAAAAGTGTGGAGCACCTCCCCCTTCTCTCTCTCTTCCTCTTGCTCCAACCATGCAAAAAATGCCTCATTCCTCTTTGCCTTCTGCCATGGTTGTAAGTTTTCTTAGGCCTCCCCAGCCATGCTTCCTGTACAGCCTGTGGAACCATGAGTTAATCTCTCTTCTTTATAAATTAGCTAGCCTCTGGTAGTTTTTCATAGCAATGCGATAATGGACTAATACAGATGAGAATACAGATAGAAAAGGTCCACCAATGTACATGACAGTGAAATTTCAGAAGATGGAATAAAGATTCTAAAATCTTCCAGAGAGGAAAAAAAAACAGGTCATATACAAAGGATTGCAAATAATATTAAGTACGAACTTCTCAATTATATCCCTAGACTCTGGAAGACAAGTTCTGAGGGCAAATAATTGCCAACTGTGGCAGGCTGAATAATGTCTCCCCCAACCCCCAGCCAAAGATGTCCTAATCAATGAATCTATAACTATGTTACCTGACATGGTAAAAGGGATTTTGCAGATGGCAATTAATTAAGGATCGTGAGATGGGCAGATGATCCTGGATCATCTGGGTGGGGCTGAAGTAATCACAAGGGCCCTTGTAACAGGAGGACCAAAGTAAGATGTGAAACCTGAACCAGAGGTTGGCGTAATATGTTTTGAAGATGGAGGAAAGGTCCATGAGCCAAAGTATGCAGGCAGCCTCTAGAGACCACAAAGAACAAGAAAAAAGATTCTTCAGTAGAGCCTCCAGAAGAAAGCAGTGTTGCCAACACCTTGATCATTGAAACTGATTTCACATTTTTGATGGAAAGATAATAAACTTGTATCATTTTCAACCACAAAATTCGTGGTAATTTGTTATAGTAGCATTAGAAAACAAATACACCAATCTAGAATTATATATCTGTTGAACTAACAATCTGATGAAATATTAGAACAAGGTGTTTTCAGATGTGTAAAATCTAAAAAATTGACCATTTTTTCTCATGAAGTCACTGGAGGATATTTGCCCACCAAAATGAGGAAGTTAAATCGAAAGTGAGGAAGACAGAGTCCAGAAAATAGAATCTGACATAAGAGATAGGCAAAAGAGATTTTCAGGATAAGGGTGAGGGGAAATCCCAGAGGACAGCTATTCATAAGGACTAAAGCAGTTCACATTGGAGAAGGACAAAAGTATCTAGCACAGACATCTTTACTAATAATAAAAAAGAAAGTTATTGATAATCTGATGTATTTGAACATACAAAGGGAAGATGTACAGATCATTTGGGAAGATCTGTTTGAGAATGAGTGATAGATTCATAGAGAAAATCCTGAGCAAATAAAAACTAAATAAAACATGACAAAATTTTTATAGGGAAGGAAATGTTATAACATACTCAATACATGGTTAAACTCTGAAAAATGTTTACAAAGTCATAATAATATAATCACTAAATATTGGTTTCACCAAAAATTGTGATGTGAATATTCTGAGAGGAAAGACAGTATGTGTTTATGGCTGTATAAGAGAGCCTGTCACCTATTGTAATAAAAATATCAATAGATTAAAGCTGAACAATCAAGATATAGCAATACAAGCATGTTCTATGGAAACATGGTAGTAAACACCATAGGGAATAGCGAAATTTTAAAATTATCGCCCTTCAGTAGTGAGAATTAGAAATGGAGAGAGATGGGATTTTCTCAGTAGACTATTTTTTTAAATCTGTGCATATGGCATTAATTTAATAAAATTAACATTTTAGTTTTAAAATGAATTATCGCCATGAACAGGACCAGGGGCAGTGGCTCACACCTGTAATCCCAGCACTTTGGGAGGCTGAGGCGGGAGTATTCCTTGAGCCCAGCAGTTCGATGTTGCAGTGAGCTACCATGGGACCACTGCGCTCTAGCCTGGGCAACAGAGCAAGACCCTGTGTTTAAAAAAAAACTTTTTAAAGGAGTTATTCCCTTGAACAATACACTTGGGCTTAGCTTAATTATCCTGGGTTGTGTTGTGTGCATGTTCTAATCTGGAAATGATAATTTTTAAGACAAGTAAAAGCCATCTAAATATGTTGCCACGTTTGCCACTTGCTCAATTCTTGAGGAATAGAAATCAAACTCCTTCCCATGACCTGTAGGGCTTATTGAGCTCTCTGCTGGCTCCTTTGCTTATTGTGCTCTACACATACTGTCCTTTTTCATTTCTTTGTTCAAACAAGCAAAGCCCCTTCTCTGATGGCCTGCTCACAATCTGTTCACTTTGTTTGGAAGGTTATTCCCTCTGTCTTCTCCTGGTTGGCTCCTTATTTTTCAAGCCTCAGCTTAAATGTCACTTCTGCCAAGAAGCTTTCCCTGACCATTAAATCTAAAGTTGGTCCCCACCCCAGCTACACATCGCCTGCTCTCTTGCATGGCTCTGTTCTTTACCACAGTTTATAAAAATGTGTTTGCATTCATGTTTGTGTGTATCCTCTAGACTGTAAACGGTCTAGTGCATCTGTGCATAGCAGAGGGCCTTTCACATAGTAAGTGCTTAATGAATATCTTTGAATGAACTTGTTTTAAGTGATACGGATGTGCATTTGACATTTACGAACAATGGTATATTACATTCTCTTATTTTTGCTGTATGATGGTAAAAATTAAGGATTGAAACAAACTAACACAATTCGGACTTTTTTTTTCCTTTTTCAACTTTTATTTACGAATCGGGGGGTACATGTGCAGGTTTGTCTCAAAGTTATATTGTGTGATGCTGAGGTCTGGGTATGACTGAACCTTTTTGAAAATTTCTTAAGAAACTTCCAAATCATAATACATCCTGTCTCATTTAAGCACTAGCCCTTTATTATACAACAGATTCAGAGCAAGGTCTAGATTTTGAGTGCTTATTGATTAAAGGGGCTATACTCAGACTATACTCAGTCTCCTTTCATCAAACATTTTATCATTTGTAGCTTAGTTGATTATGATAATTTTACAAATCAGGGGATTAATTAATAACATCACTGATCCATACAGGAGGCAAATACTTATATAATCAAGTTCACATAAATATATTTTCCTCCTTTTCAAAATACTTGGTAATGAGATATATTTAGCTTAGTAGTCACTGTAATAGAGTTAAATGTTTGACCAAAGTGATTTGCTCCATATTCAATTGGATTTTACTTAAAGAGATCCTTTCATGGTTTTTAATCTTTGTCATTGTGGCCTAGGAAGGATGTGTGGTTAAAAAAAAAAAATCACAAGAGGGCAGGGTTCGGTGGTTCACACCTGTATTCGAGGCTAGAACAGCATAGGCAACAAAATGAGACCCCCCCATCTCTAAAAAAAAATTATAAATTAGCCAGGTGTGGTGGCATGTGCCTGTGATCCCAGCTACTCAGGAGGCTGAGATGGGAGGATCGCTTGAGCCCAGAGGGTTGAGGCCGTACTAAGCCATCATCATGCCATTCCACCCCAGAGCAAGACCCTGTCTCAAAAAAAAAATGTTTATTTTAATTATTTCAGTAATATTACAGCTTTAATATTATTTGTAGTATAATTTTCTATAAGCAGCAATTTCATGTAAAGATTGATTTTATAAAAATCTTTAAATTTTAGTTGGGTAAAATCAGATCGAGCATGTAATGTGTTTACCACAATGCTTGGCACATTAGGAGCGTTCGACAAAAATTAGTTTCTTTCTCTTCCTCTGGTGACACAAGTAGTGATACAGCCAACTCTCATTTATTATAGTCCAGTAAAACTCCAATTTTGTACTGCACAGTTGCTTTTTTTAAGCTGAGACTCATCTGATTTATTTCAGCTGACTGTTTTGCTACTTCATATTTTTAAAAATTTCCTTCATATCTTTTTTTCATGTATCCAAATGAGTTTCTTTCTTTCAAAAGAATCACAACACATTTATTCTTACAAAGTTGCCATTATTTAATTCTTTTTGAATCTTGATTTTGTCAGTTCTCTTGCACACCCTTGGGTGAATGGAGCCCTTTGTTTTACTTGCTAGAATCTTGAGAAACAAAGCAACCTACTGTAAACATTTTAAAGATAATTTCAATAAAAATATCAATTAATAAATTGAACAATTTTGATGTTGTCCAGAAATCGACTCTATTATAGTATTATTTTAACTCTGGATTTGACCAATATAGCTAGAAAATAATTATTTTGGTGCTCCTAAAAGTAAGACAGTTGCCAATAATAATAATGTGATGGTTAATACTGAGTGTTAACTTGATTGGATTGAGGGATACAAATTATTAATCCTGGGTGTGTCTCTGTGGGTGTTGCCAAAAGAGATTAACATTTGAGTCAGTGGGCTGGGAAAGGCAGACCCACCCTTAATCTGGTAGGCACAATCTAATCAGCTGCCAGCAAATATAAAGCAGGCAGAAAAATGTGAAAAGGAGAGACTGGCCTAGCCTCCCAGCCTACATCTTTCTCCCATGCTGGATAATTCCTGCCTTCAAACATCAGACTCCAAGTTCTTCAGTTTTGGGACTCGGACTGGCTCTCCTTGCTCCTCAGCTTGCAGACAGCCTATTGTGGGACTTTGTGAATGTGTAAGTTAATACTTAATAAACTCCCCTTTATATATATATATATATATATATATGGTTTTGGCAACTTCTTAAGAACGTAAACATCCACAAAATGGAGATTATAAGTGGGTTTTATAACTTGAAACTTTTCATCTTTGTTCAAAGACATTTACTATAATAATAAAGAAAAAAGTATACAGAAAGTTTTGATGAATGATGGAAAATTAAAGAAATAAATCTAAAGTCACCTCAAGGATTCTGCAATGTGCTGTGTTTAAAGATTGAGAAGAAACATTTATGATTTATCATCCTTTCAAAGTTATATTACTTTATATTTTAATGCATATGCCATTATTGAAGGCTCTTCATTAAAGGATAGCTCAGCATAGTGTAGAGCAGCACAGAACAGGCATCAGGAGGGTTAGAGTCAAGCCTTAGCTCTGCTGTTACCAGTATAATCTTGAAAAAAACAAAAACTGTTGGTTTGAGCTTTTGCTTCTTGTCCATAAAATAAAAATAATGGATTCCACAGTTTTTTTTTTAAATCTTCTGAAATTTCACAAACCATTAATCAACCCATGAATAAGACAAATCAGCTATTGTTGGGATAGAATAGGAACTATGTTTTACTTATCTTTGTAATCTCAACAGGCCTAGGTATCCCACTAAGTACCTAGTAATTTAATTATTTTTTGTTCGATAAACATTATCGAGTATCATCTAAGTTCCAGGAATAGCACTAAATGCTGGGAATTTAGAGATGATTTAAATATGGTCTCCGCCTTTTAAGATTTTACAGTACAAAACAGGAGAAAAGTATACAGGTCATTTAAAAATCAAGAATTATGACAGAGGTAGGCAAAGAGTGTTATTGGTGGCACAAAATGGGCACAATCTAAAAAGGGGTGGAGAAAGGCTTCCTGGAGTAAATTACACCTCTGATGAATCTTGAAGGAATAGTTAGCCACATTGATGAAGCGGCAGAGGTTAATAGCAAGAGCAATAACAAAGAAATGTAAAGATTATAAATAAATGAATATGTCATACATTCATTCCAAATTCCTTCTAGATTTTTAAAATAAAACATATCCTGTTATATAAAATGGGTATGAAACCACTTTTATCATAAAATAACTTATGCTACTTTATTTTCCATATTTCCTTTAGATTCTAAGAAATAGCCACATGTTTATATTATCTGGGTAAGGGTATATATTTCTTTAGAAGAAATAGAAAACCTGGGTTTTATATTTATATTAATAACATTTTATCAAAACAAACTTGGGGAAGATTGAATGTCACTTCTGCATAACAATTATTCCCATGCAACTTTCACGATAGTAACACATAACAGTTTTCATCAGGGTTACACCTGAAAGTAAAATATCATTATGGACAGGGAGGGCACTGAAAATTGCCAGGGACTTCCCATAAAGCACACAATTTCTGAAATGTTTATATTAATAACATTTTTATTTTATTTTATTTTATTTTTTGAGACAGAGTTTCGCTCTTGTTGCCCAGGCTGGAGTGCAATGGCACGATCTCAGCTCACCACAACCTCCGCCTCCCAGGTTCAAGCAATTCTCCTGCCTCAGCCTCTTGAGTAGCTGGGATTATAGGCATGCACAACCACACCCGGCTAATTTTTGTATATTTAGTAGAGATGAGGTTTCTCCATGTTGCGACTGGTCTTGAACTCCTGACCTCAGGTGATCTGCCCGCCTCGGCCTCCCAAAGTGCTGGGATTACAGGCATGAGCCACCGCGCCCAGCCTTATATTAATAACATTTTATTAAAACAACTTAGAGAGGGCCGAGTATCTTTTTTGATCTAACAACTATTTCCAACATCTCTTTTTATAAGGTCAAATAATGAATCTCTGTGATTTTCCAAAGGCCCTCTGAGAAATTTCAGTGGTTTTAGGTTAAAAGTTTTAGTTTTAGGTATAAAATATATCCTAAAGGGCCAGGTGCGGTGGCTCACACCTGTAATCCCAGCACTTTGGGAGGCCGAGGCAGACAGATCACAAGATCAGGAGTTTAAGACCAGCTTGACCAACATGGCGAAACCCCGTCTCCACTAAAAATGCAAAAATAGCCGGGCGTGGTGGTGCGTGCCTGTAATCCCAGCTACTCAGGAGTCTGAGGCAGGAGAATTGCTTGAACCCGGGAGGTGGAGGTTGCAGTGAGCCGAGATTGTGCCACTGCACTCCAGCATGGGGGGGACAGGGCAAGACTCCGTCTCAAAAACAATTACATATACATATATATATATGTATATATAATATATATATATCACCTGAAATGTTTATTCTATTTGATCAAATTTAGGAACTGATTTTGGGAGGGCAAAATTAAGAGTTGTGGAGTTGATTAGGTGAGATCATGAGAGTCTGAGAAATAATACTTCTTTACCTATTTAATCAAAGTAAAAATAAAGCATTTGAAAAAAACACAGAAGGTAACACTATTGTAAAAATGTTCATTATTTCATAAGTGAAAACCATATGCTCTATGGGATTTTTTTCCCCATAGATAAGGACATAATAAAGACAATTTAATCATAGAACATTTTTCTTGAAAGGCACAGAATCTCTTCTATTTACACAGATTACACAGAAGATAAAGATTAACTTTTTACATTTCAAGTGGAAGCATTAATTTCTAAATAAAGGAAGCAAACCCATCTAAACCGAGGGACCATTGTAAATATCTTACTATATATAATAGCTTCTTTTCAGACTCAGGTATTATAAATCAAGGCAAATAAAATGCACTTTCCAAGTTTTGTTTTCCTTTCTGCTCTTTCATATTTGTTTTAGAGGATCTGTGAGGTCAAAACAATTTTCATAATAATGAGATGTCATCTGCCCTTTTGACTCTCATTCTCTCATGAGTATACAGTGTTGTTTTCCATAGGTTACTTAATATGTGATATTGTAAAGGATTAAAAGTAGAAGCTAGGCCGAGCACAGTGGCTCACACCTGTAATCCCAGCACTTTGGGAGGCCGAGGCGGGTGGATCATGAGGTCAGGAGTTCAAGACCAGCCTGACCAACATGGTGAAACACCGTCTCTACTAAAAATACAAAAAAATTAGCCAGGCGTGGTGGTGCGCACCTGTAATCCCAGCTACTCAGGAGGCTGAGGCAGGAAAACTGCTTGAACCCGTGTGGCAGAGGTTGCAGTGAGCCGAGATCGCACCACTGCACTCCAGCCTGAGCGACA
>NW_026652282.1:94146334-94164976 GCF_009828535.3 Hylobates moloch | reverse complement strand
TATGAACTTTAAAGTAGTTTTTTCCAATTCTGTGAAGAAAGTCATTGGTAGCTTGATGGGGATGGCATTGAATCTATAAATTACCTTGGGCAGTATGACCATTTTCATGATATTGATTCTTCCTATCCATGAGCATGGAATGTTCTTCCTTTTGTTTGTTTCCTCTTTTATTTCGTTGAGCAGTGGTTTGTAGTTCTCCTTGAAGAGGTCCTTTGCATCCATTGTAAGTTGGATTCCTAGGTATTTTATTCTCTTTGAAGCAATTGTGAATGGGAGTTCAATCATGATTTGGCACTCTGTTTGTCTGTTATTGGTATATAAGAATGCTTGTGATTTTTGTACATTGATTTTGTATCCTGAGACTTTGTGGAAGTTGCTTATCAGCTTAAGGAGATTTTGGGCTGACACGATAGGGTTTTCTAGATATACAATCATGTCATCTGCAAACAGGGACAATTTGACTTCCTCTTTTCATAATCGAATACCCTTTATTTCTTTCTCCTGCCTAATTGCCCTGGTCAGAACTTCCAACACTATGTTAATAATCGTCTTTCAACTAGTCTGCCTTGAGAGCAGAGCCCATGCCTCATTCATTCTTATATCCTCATTGCTTTGCACAGTCCCTAATGTATTATGGACATTCCATCAATGTTTGTTTCATAAATTAATTTAAGTCAAGTTTCAATCATAGTGATGCCTTACCAAACTGTAAGTCCTCAAGGATGAGGGGACAGAGTTACAATTTATGCTTTAAATCACTCAGTGTGTCTAAATGAGACTGGATACACCCCTTAGCCTGCCTATGAATCAAAGCAAAGTTGCTTATCTAAAATTAGGTATTCATAGGTTTCTCTATGCTCTTGAGGCCCAGATTGAAAAACAGAAATATCTGAGAATGTGCTTAGGTTCAGCACAAGGTATGTAACGAAATGTGTAGGTATAGCAGGATTTAAGCAAGAAGGATGGGGATTAAATAAATGAGAAAGCGGAGGCCTTATGTGTATATGTTCATTTTCTGGAGCCTTGCAGATAGTCATTTGCGTGGATCTATAAAGTTAGTAACACTGATGACAGGATATAATAAAGATGGTGATTTTGTTAATTTGACTATTAGTGTATTCAAGTTTGGCTTTAAAGAAAATTGCCTTTAGCAAACCAACCCTCCCCCTTTTAAAACCATTATCAATACTCTGTGGTAACATTTCTTCAATATAATACCTGCTCCAGACATTCAATGCCCTCTTCTTACAAAAATTAGCCAGCTAGCCAAGTCTTTTGTTCTGAATTAACCTCACATTCCTGCAATCCTTTTCCTGCGGACATCTTTTTCGATCTCAGAGTAAAAGGCCTCTGTAAGCTGACAGAAGGACTCTAAAGGGCAGTGAGGCATGCTCAGAACTCTAAAAATCATAGAATAGAGGCCAGTCTTAAAAGCTGTACTTGCTTCCAAGAGCTAGACCTATTTCCTTTAGGGGCCCCTGTGAGCTAGAGCTGATACGCATGGATGAGTTAGATACTGCAACCACCAGCCCTAGATAAATTGTTGTTGCTTCTAGGCAACCAAGATTTGGTACATTACTGCAAAAACTCCAGAGCATTCTATCCAAAGGGGATCAAAAATTGAAATTCTCTCTATCTCAAGCTTCAAGGATTGGCCTCGTCAGGACCAAATGCTCAGACTACTAGGAATGATTTAACATGGGTGTACAGAAGCAGAAAGCATCTGTCCAGTCTACCAAATTCCCTTCTATAATAATCCAAAGCTGTTCACTTTGGCAAAATTTCCCAACCATCGTTAGTGATTTCACATTATTGCCTTCTCAGTAATTAGGAAAGTGTTGAGTGGATATGAAGAAAATATATTATGCTGTGGTATTTTATTAGGCAATCTGGACAGAAGGATTGAAATTCAGAGAAGAGGATTTCTGGGAATTGCTTTGATTGCTTATGATTAGTGAATGAGTCATTTACATCACTAGCCACCACTTGTTCTTGAACTAGAGATTGGAATTGCTTGTCTTATCTTCCAACAAGGATACTGAGGCAGAGTCCAGATATTATGGCAAGGAAACAGAAAACTTGGTAGCACTGTGTGATTATTATTGCCAGGCACTGTGTGAAGTGCTTTTATTAGGTTGGTGCAAAAGTAATTGTGGTTTTTGCCATTACTTTCAATGGCAAAAAATGCAATTACTTTTGTGCCAACCAACCTAATTGTATTTCATTCAATCCTCGTAGCATCTCCAGGAGCTAGCAACTATTATTATCATCACCAGTTTACAAATAGAAAATGATTAACTTTCATACTGTTAGAAATTCTAAATGGAAATAAAGATTCTGTTTCAAACAGAACTAAACAAAAATATATAAGATTTCTATGAGGACTTGCTTAAAGTATTAATAAGAAGCATAAAACAAAACTTGCACAAATAGAAAGATACACTGTTCTTGAATATGTGAATTCAATATTTTAAGATGTCAATTCACATATAGGGCTAAAATTTAGTCTATTAATTTAATTATGATCCAAATGAAAATGCCAACAGGACTTTTTGGATTTAAACATGCTGGAAAATAAACATACAAGATTAGCCAGAAAACTAATGAAAAACATATTATAAAACTATAATAATTTCAACAACCTAGGGCTGGATAATAAGAAAACAAACTGGTCGATGGAACTCAACAGAGTATCCAGAAAGAGCACCTATACATACAGGAGTTTTTAAATTGTCTAGATGGTATTTAAAATGTGCCAGGAAACAAATTATTCAGTAAGTGATGTTGGTATAATTGGCTGACTCCTTACCCTAAAACACATTCCAGATAGTAAAAGACTTAAGTATCAAAAATAAAATTGTAAAAATACTAAATGAAAAGATGACAGAATGTTTATAAAATAATCTAATATTGAAGAAGGCCTTTCTAAGCAACAGAAAAACTGAGGAGTCATGTAGGAAAACTGATAAATTTAAACAGAAAAGTTTTAATTATCTGACCACAAAAACTATCCTAAACATAAAAGAGAAGTGAAAAAATGTAACACAGGACAAAGATCTAATTCCATTTATATAGAGAGTTCTTAGAAGTCCGTGAAAAAGCCCACTAACAATTCAACTAAAAATGAGCAAACAACATGGACGTACGGTTCACAGACAAACTTTAAAATGCCATTAAATATATGAATACTTAACTTCACCCATAATTAAATACATTAAAAAAGGAATAGATTATTTTTAGGGTAGTTTTGGGTTCACAGCAAAATTGAGCAGAAGCTACATAAAATTACCACATATTCATTTTCCGAGACATGCACGTCTTCCCCCGTTATCAACATCCGCCACCGCAGTGGTATATTTGTTACAACTGATAACATTACATTGACCCATCATTATCACTTAAAGCCCACAGTTTACAATAGGGTTTAACTCTTGATGTTGTCTAATTTATGGGTTTTGCCGGATATGTAATGATATGTATGCACCAATTTCATTAAATGCATTTTAATGAGAAGATTTTTAAATATCAAAAGAGAAGACTATTGAGAATTTTTTAAAATAAAATTAAACTTATGGAAAACACTCTCTAAGCTGAGCCATAGAGAAACAGAAAATCTGATCAGCCCTTCAATTACTGTTAAAAGATTGAATAAATATTTGAAAATCTACCCCCTCAACCAAATTTCAAAAACAACCTTTCAAAGAACATATAATTTCTAATTTAAATAAATGTTCCAGAAAAAGTATTCAGTTCTTCAATGAACCTAGCTTAATATATATATATATATATATATACACACACAGTTTTGAGCTATATATAGAGATATATCAAAACATTACATTGTACACCCCAAATATTTAAAATTTTTACTTGTTGATTATATCTTGCTATGTTCTGAATGTTTGTGTTCCTCCAAACTTCATGTTGAAACCTAATCCCCATTGTGATTGTGGTGGTATTAAGAGGTGAGGCGTTTAGGAGGTAATTAGGTCAGAAAAGCTTTGCCCTTGTGAATGGGATAAGTACCCTTATAAAGAGCTGAGGACCCAGCAACAAAAGCATCATCTATGAAAAACGGGACCTCATAAGCCACTGAATCTGTTGGCATCTTGGTCTTAGACTTCTAAACCACCAGAACTGTGAGCAATACGTTTCTGTCATTTATAAATTACCCAATCTAAAGAAATTTGTTATAGCGGACTGAACAGACTAAGACACAACAACGCTAAATTAAGAAAAAAAAGCAGAAAAGGACATAAGTAAAATGAACTACTATAGGACAGTCTCAATTATGAACATAGACCCAAAAATACTAATAAAATATTATAATAGCAATCTGTGAACATCACATCATGGCCAAGTTTGATATATCCGAAGACTGCAAGGATAGTTTAGCACTCAAGAAAAATAGATATGTCCTTTAACATTATTAGATCAAATAGAAAAATAACTGATGAAATGTAAAAAAAGCTTTTGATAAAAATCAACACCCTTTCAGGAAAAAAACTAGAAAACAGAATAAAAAGTAATTTCTTAACTTAATAAAAGTTCACTACCAGAAAATGTATAACAACTATAAACTGATGGGTGATATCTTTGAAATTCTTGCATTAAAGTGAAGAATAAGTAAAGATTTCCTACTACTACTCTTTTTGAAAATCTGCCCAACACAATTAAACAAGATGATGAAATCAAATATGTCATCACAAAGAAGAAAAAATGAAGCTGACATTATTTGGAGATGATTTGATTGTCTACACAGAAAACTCAAGGGAAACTACAAGCTTTTAAAACTAAAAGATTGCTGGATATACAATTAATGTGCAAAGATTGTATTCTTATACACCAGCAATAAACAATTTAAAAGTAAAATAACAAATATAGATACTATTTACAACAAACAAACTATCATATGGGCTAAAGAATATATCTAACAACAGAAGTGTAAGTCTTTTATGAAGAAAATTATAAAATATTATTAGAAGCATAAGAGAAAACCTAAATAGATGGAGAAATGTAAATGTTCATGTGGTATATTCATGGATGAGAAAATCAGTATCACAAAGATTATAATTTCTTCCACATTAATCCATAAATCCAATACAATTAGAACAAAATGTTTCCTTGTCCAAATATATTGTTCAGCATTCAACAAATATTTATGGAGCTTCTGTGTGTCAGACATTTTTCTAGGTGCTGAAAAACAAACAGAAATTTCTGTCCTCTTAGAGCTTATATTATGTTGGAATTATTAAGTGTAAAATACAAGGTGCAGACCAGTGTGTGTAGTATGCTATCATTTATATTTCTAATTGTACATAGAATTGCATAGGAATAGAATATTTTTGAAAGGATGTATAAGAAAATGGAAACAATGGTTCTTTCAGGGCAAGGTGACTATGAGAATATCTCAGTGGGGGAAAGCATACTGTTCATTGTTATGCCATTTCATAATGTTTGAACAAATAGATACTACATTTTATATACATTTTAAAGCTAGAAAGCTAGCCCAAAATAAACAAAAATGGAATTTAGTGGACAAAATAAAATTCTATCTTTAAATTAAAAATATCATTGCATATGCTCTAAATGAAGGAGAACTCACTCAAACAGGTGTTTATATGAATTATATCTTGGCATTTTTGTTAACTATAAGCTAAAGATGAAACAATTATATGACATGGTTGCTAAAAAGGCTAATGAGATTTTAGGCAATATAACAGAATCTTATCCAGATCAAGAGATATCATTGTTCCACTTTATACTGTTTCAGCCATACCTAGAGTATTAGGGTCATTTCATTTCTGTGTACCATAAATTAGGAAAGATACTTGCCTCATCTAGAGAGAGTATCCGGGAGACAGAGGGAGAACTGATGAAGTAACTGAGAAAGATTAGTTTCAAAAAGGAAGACTTAAGGGAAACGAGATAAATCTTCAAATACGTTGAGGCAGGAGAAGTTAGACTTGTTTTATATTCTTTCAAATAGCACCACTAGGACCTCCATAATCATATAGGTTAAGGGAAGCAAGTTTGGGCTCAGTATTGAAATGTTCTAACAATTTGGCTGTGAGGTGGGAACAGAGTGGAATGAAAATAATATTTACTGCCTACTACATGCCAGACCCATTGCATACATAATAGAAATCTTCACAGCAGTCCTGCAAGGAATGTATCATTATCCATTTTCCAGAGGATAAAATTGAGGCTCAGTAAGGTTCAGTAATTTCACTTAAAACCCTACAGCTAGTAAATGCAGAGAAAGGATTGAATCCAGTTTACAACAGTCTCCTAATTTGGTCTCCATACGTTGTATCTTGTCTCTCCAATAACAATGCAGCCAGAATGTTCTTTCTAAAACATAAATCTGTTCATATTATTTTCCTGCATAAATTTCTTAGCTTAGCTTACAAAGCCCTTCATAATCTGGCTCTTGCTTACCACTCTATAAATCACTCGCTATTTGGAACTGTTCTGCAGCCACACAGACTATCTTTAAATTACTCAAATATGTATCGAAAAAATGTGGTGTTTCAATGGAAAACTATGCATCCTATATAGCACACTCTTTCGGGTCATCAGATTCTAGCCCTGTTCATTGTCATTGAGGTATTTTGCAAGTTTTTGTTAAGTTGTAAGTAACTGAGAGACATGTAAGTTATGTCCTGCCCAGCAGTGATTAATTGACTTCCCCAACCCCTGTGGAAAAAACAGTTTTGTATTACTTGCAACTAATCTCAATGTTCCTTTACTCCATATAAAACTGTGGTGTTTTGACTTTTCTTTTGAACTAGTTATAACAAGTGCCTAGTTCACTCATATCTCATGAGAAAAACAAATTCTTTAACATATACTCATTTTTACACTTGTATGAGAGTCATGACTTCATCTTTTTTTCTGAAAATTATCTTTTAACATATACCATGCTCTCCTCTTTCTTATTTCTTGTCTCTGGGACTTCACATAGCCTGTTTCCTCAACTTAGGACAACTTCTTAATCCCCCCTCCCATGTTCATAAAATGTTTGTTGAATGAAAGTAAAAAGAAGGTGGCCCAGCATGGTGGCTCACGCCTGTAATCCCAGCACTTTGGGAGGCCGAGGCAGGTGGATCACGAGGTCAAGAGATCAAGATCATCCTGGCCAACTTGGTGAAACTCCCGTCTACTAAAAATACAAAAGTTAGCTGGGCGTAGTAGCATGTGCTTGTAGTCCCAGCTACTCAGGAGGATGAGGCAGGAGAATCGCTTGAACCCAGGAGGTGGAGGTTGCAGTGAGCTGAGGTTGCACCACTGCACTCCATTGCCTTTCCATAATTAAATAATTTAAACAGAATGGTTTAGTCAGAGGAACACTTTGTCATGAGGTCCACTTGACACCGAATTTATCATCCTTAAATTCTAATGTTGGGAGTATCGAAGAAAAAATGTGTCTGCTGAGTAGGATTTTAAAGAGAAAAAATATTCTGATACTTGTTAAAATGGTAAGGAAGAATTTATTTGAGACACTTACATTGGGAAAGCGAGAAGGGGCTTAACTCTAAATACAGCAAGGGTAAGTGGGGATTTATAGCCAAGGATCAGGGTGTGAGTGGGGATCAATGGATGGAAAATTACTAAGAGGAGGCATCAAAGATTGGGGAATTATTGCTAAGCTGGTGTAACAGGCCAAGAATTTAGACATTAAGGCTAGGGGATGAGGAACTTGATCAGATATCAAGGGTAGAGGCTAACTTAGCAGAATTCTAAGACTGGGCTGGGCAGGCCAAACCTAGAACAGGGGCTAAGATTGAGGCCTAGTCAAGAAGTGGGCTCAGAGGAGGCTAACTAAAGTTTGGCCAAGAAGAGAGTCTTTGTTAAGAGTTAGGCTGTCATAATCAGTCTGTATGGTTACTTCTAACTCTAAGGTCACTGAAATGTAATATATTAAAACCAAGACTGCATCATACTTCTGTGAACACTTTGAGAGAAAGAGAGCCTGAGAAAAAATGAGCTCCATCTCTGTAAGTCTCCCACAGGTCCATAATACCAGCCAACTTGGCCTTTCTGTTTTTGGTATATTAAGTTCCAAATAGAATATAGGAAGCAAAGCATAAAGATGGCTGTGTTTTCTAGAGTGTTCCTGGATGACTTCCCACTGTGAATTTCATAGGAAACAGCCCCACGCATTTTTAATTGGAGCTGCTTCTTTCCATTTGTGTGGGCAAGTCACATTAGTGATTTACAAAAGAGAGGGAATGGAAATGAGCTCAATGAAACGGTGAAAATAGCTTGCAATGGACTCATTTCTTCTCAGGCAGCCACTTCTTTGACTTCCATCTGAGAAAATACCAGAGGTAGTACCTATGGCAAACAGCACAAGCAGCCTAGACATGTGACAGGTGCAACCAGCTAGGATGACATACTCACCATTGCCACTCAGGAGATGGAGCCAAATCCATGGTAGAAAAGGACAGACTTCCTACCGAAAGTCTTAAAAATGGTTCAAAACCTTTTCATATATATTACTCTATACCAAGTATCAGAAAATTCCACCATTAGCCACTATTTTGGGCTGAAGCATTAAATCCAGAAGATTACATTTAAAATAGGAGAGGAGGTGCGGGAGTGTGTGTGCAACCTGTTAGCTCCAATTAGCAAGCTGTATGTCTTTTTTTTTTTTTTTTGAGATGGAGTCTTGCTCTGTCACCCAGGCTGGAGTGCAGTGGCGCGATCTCGGCTCATTGCAAGCTCCGCCTCCCGGGTTCACGCCATTCTCCTGCCTCAGCCTCTCCCAGTAGCTGGGACTACAGGCGCCCGCCACCACGCCCGGCTAATTTTTTTTGTATTTTTAGTAGAGACGGGGTTTCACCGTGGTCTCGATCTCCTGACCTCGTGATCCGCCCGCCTCGGCCTCCCAAAGTGCTGGGATTACAAGCGTGAGCCACCGCGCCTGGCCCAGCAAGCTGTATGTCTTTGATTGAGGTATTTTCCATCCTGGGATCCAGGATCACCAAGGTATAAAAGGGGAGGTTTAGGCCAGTTCTCATTCAGCTCTTATTTTCTGTGCTTCTATGTTTTTCAGCAAAGAAAGACATTCATTATCAGCTAGCAAGTGGCACCTAATTAACAGGATTCAGAACAGAAAAATTGTGACAGAAAACAGGGAGAAATAAATGTCCAGGACAGGGGTCATGCATGGGGCCAAGAATGATAGGAGCACTATAGCCAGACGATTTGGGCAGCAATGGGGCAGAGCCAGCAGGGAAAAAGGGCACCCAGAGTAGGTGGAGCATGGAGCATACTAATGGCAAACTTTATTTACTTCATAAAGTTGCAGTGCTCAGACTCCACCCTCTACATTCTCACAGTCGCATGCATACACAATCTGTCTCTCACAATCTCTGTCTCTCTCTCATAGACTTTCTCTCTTGATGATTCTCATTCTCACTCTCTTTCTCCAAATACAGTAGTTAAAAATAGACTTTAACTTTTATTTCATTAATCAATCTGGCATTGGAAGTGGTAAAGCAAACACTTCCCAAGCTCATGTTATCATAGCAGTACTTGTTAGGAGACTGATTTTAGGGAGGAATGAGCTTCCAGCTTGGGAGAAAGCTTTTCATTTTTTCAATCGCTTACTTTTATTTAATAGCAAGATTCCTTGTAGGATACCAGGAAAAATTAGGGCCAGAGTGGGAAAGCATGAACCAGTTTACTTGAAAAACAGTTCATTTTAGATTGATTTAATTTCACTCAGGGATGTTGTGTTTATCTTTGATAAAGAGAACAGTAGCTGATAGTTTGGAAAGGGTTCCACTCAAATTGTCCCCCAGAGCTTGGATGGCAGAGGGATCAGAGACTGATGCCTCTGTGGGTGTCCTTTAGATGATGCTCACCTTCCATGCTTCAGTGTATTTCATTTTCATAAGGTTCAAAGACACATTGTTATTAGAATGGCTACAACGTCATCAAGTAAATTCTATGAATCAAAGTGCACCTGTTTCTCTATTAGGCATTGGGATATTTAAAAAAATAAAGCTGTATATCTGCTTTAAAATTAAAAGCTATTTTATCCTGGGTTTATCATCACCAGATATTTCAGGAATAGAAATTGAGAGCTATGGCTGTAAACCTTTTAGAAGTACAGTGCTGGTCTGTAAGGTCAATATGGAGTCACTTCTAATCCTTTATCCTCAATTCTAACACACACATGCGCGCTCACACACACATACACACACACACACACACACATTATATATTATCTATGTAAGGCTGTGCAATAGTCAAAGATAGACAAAATTACCCTGATACAAAACCTGGTTAAATCTGGACCTAATTTATTTATTCTAAACATTGTTAGGTTGTAAATATTGAAAAATTATCTTTGTAGTCCAGAAGTTTTCAAATGGCCTGATGTGAGTGCTATCTTTTGCAGGATATAAACAGGGCCCACACCACAAATAAAGAATGTTTTTCCTGTTTCTATACCTGACCACTGAGGAAAGGATGAAGAAGAGAGGGATGAAAACAATAGGAAATAATGAGCAAAGGGAAGAAGGCAGGATAAAAAAGACAGAAAGAGTTTGATGTTTGCCAAAGTCCCAAGAAGCAAAAATCTAACACATGACTTTTTAAAAAAGAAAATAATATAATCCTTTACATTTTAACAATAGGTAAAAATTGACAGAATTTAATTTCTATTTAAAGTTCACCAGTGCAGGAACTCCTAAAATACTTCGTTTTTCACACTTAGGGAGCATTCCCAAATGAAGCTAAGTAGTTGAAGGTAATCTTTTTGAGGACTAAATGAGTTGTTATATGTAAAACACTAAGAACAACATCAAGCACTTTGTAAGTACTCAATACATGGTAGCTATTATTATCATAACCATCATCATAGTCATCATCATCATCATTATATTTTTGCCAAGATAATGATCTTGAATGAAAAAGTATTCCTTTTATGTTTTTAATATATATGGACAAAATACTTTAAATGTCATGTTTGTGTTCCCAACTACATACATAAACAGAATTGTCGCCTAATGTTGACCTGTGAGATAATTTAAAATAAGCTGCAGGTCTGATCTTCTTCTTCTGGGGGGTCTAAATGTTACCTGTCCCTAAGAAAATCCAGACATCATCATGACTGATTGCATTTTTCTTTTATGACTTTAAATATATTTTGCCATGTAAACAAAACAGTGCTTTTAGTTAGTCTTCTTTCTCCCAAGAGATCTGCATACAGAGGGAAAATTACCAATTGTATCATCAAATAACTCTGATAAGCCCTTGTCTATATGTGACACTATCCTGGACACTGTCCACACAATACAGTAATGCAACCTCTGCCCTGTGTACACTTAGAGCAGTGACACAAGTGATACACAGACTGGGTCTACATCACATCCTCAATCATCTGTTGGCCAGTCAATTCAGCCAGAAGAGCTGATTTTGGTCCCATACAGCTATAGCGACAGACAATTGAGCAAGCACAACACGGAAACAAACAAACAAACAAACAAACAAAACAAAACAAAAACAAAACAAAACAAAACATAAAACTAAGAAACAAACAGCTTCACTTCTGTTATCCAATTTTCTTTTTCTTTTTTGAGACGGAGTCTCGCTCTATCACCCAGGCTGGAGTGCAGTGGCACGGTCTCGGCTCACTGCAAGCTCCGCCTCCCGGGTTCACGCCATTCTCCTGCCTCAGCTTCCCAAGTAGCTGGGACTACAGGCGCCAGCCACCATGCCCAGCTAATTTTTTGTAGTTTAGTAGAGACGGGGTTTCACTGTGTTAGCCAGGATGGTCTCGATCTCCTGACCTCATGATCCACCCGCCTCGGCCTCCCAAAGTGCTGGGATTACAGGCGTGAGCCACAGCGCTCAGCCCTGTTATCCAGTTTTCAAGCCTCCACATGGTTCTTTGCGACTATATAGAAGAAAGGTGGCTGTGGTTGACTCTGAATATTTTTTTCCTCTTGCAGGGGCATTACAAGAATACTCATCTCTGTTTTCCCAAGAGTGTCACCACTAGAAAAATTGGACTGATTATGTGTTATCTATCTCTCTCTCTCTCTCTATATATATATATACACATATATATATAATTACATATATATATATGCAATTGGCTCATGCAATTATAGAGGCTGAGATGTTCAGACCCAGAAGAGTTGATGGTATTGTTTCAGTCCTAATCTGAAGGCCTGAGAATCAGGAAATCCAATGACGTAAGTTCCAATCTGAGTCCCAGTCTGAAGGCAGATGATAAACAGGAAGAGAAAAAGAATTCTTACTCAACTTCTTATGCTATTCTGTCTTTCAACAGACTGAATGAGGCCCATGCTGATTTGGGAGGGCCATCTGCTTTACTCAGTCTACCAATTCAAATGTTACTCTCATCCAGAAACACCTTCACAGACACACCAAGAACAATGATGAGCCAAATATCTGGGCACTCCATGGCTCACCCAAGTTGACACATAAAATTAGCCATCACAGATACTCAGAACTCCTGGGTCTGAATCTCAAGAGTTGATCCAGATGAGTGGTCAGATGGAAGAGTAAGGTATTCATATGATCCCACCTTGGACTCCATTCCTGTCCCCTCAAATCTGTATTAATTTACACCAGTATAACCCTAGGTTTGTTACCCACCAGCACTTCCTATTTTCCCTAGCAAGTGCCCATAAATGAATTATTTGATGTTGGGAATGTGAAAAAATAAGACTGTTTCCTTAATCCACTGACTAATCCCGCTCACTGGACTGCATTTAAAACTATTGAATACCCACCTTTATTTCTCTCCCTGGACACTTGAGAATGTTGGGCTCTGGTTGAAGCCTTAAAGACAAAAAGCAGTTCAACCTACAGGGGATGCTCCCAGGACTTTAAAAGGAGGCCTGTGCCAGCAATAGATCATAAGGCAGAATAAAGTTAGGCTACCTTTATCTCATTTTCTAGTACCATCTTGCTATCATATTGCTAACCTAGGTTCTTATTCATGGCTCCACCTCTGATACGAATTCTACTCAGCTAAAAATAATGATACTTATTGCTGTTGGCCCTTATACTTTCTACTTGATTTAGGTCTGAGTTTCACTACACCCTAGCCTATTTTCAATTTGGCATCACTTCCCTTGCTCAAAGGACAAACCACCATGGGACAGTTATTATCCTACCGAAGAGATACTTCACAGAAATATATTGACGACTCTGTTTCCACCTTTCCTTCTTTCTTTTCCCAATGCCAGGATTCATTCTCCAAATGGCCTGGCTCCTCCAGAAGCTATAAGAATGATAGGGTATATGAACACTGCATTCAAAATAGGCACTCTCCTAACAGATGGTGCAGAATGGCGAATTGAAAGGAGAAAGCTACTGTAAGGCAACATTTCAAACAACAAAAATAAGTTGTAGGGGCTTGGAGAGGAAATTGTGTTTTGGTTTGAAGCAGCAAATTACCTGGATGGCTTAAACTATCTGACAGTCTAAGAATATCAAATTATCCACTGCAAATCTGGCTACTCAAGCTGCTTTTCCAAACTGCACATTATTTGCTCAACAAATTTTCTGCTCTTAAGTCTCTGAGAGAAAATTTTAAAATGCTCTTTTCACCACGAAAGAAAAGTAGATTTTTTTAAAGAGACTATAGAAAGAATCTACAGAAGGAAACACCAAATTTCTCTGGAAATTTCAAGTTTTTCTTGGAAATAATTATAGCTATCTGTAGTAAACAAGCAATGTCTTCCACTTACATTGATCACTCATGAAAACCTAGATAAATCACTGCCAACTGTAGTACAAAGTTAACATATATTTCTTTTGTCTAAAAACTCAAAGGTTTGAGGCCAGTTAACTCCTTTGGTGTAGATGGGGAAGAATATTAGCCAAATCTGTTTATATGCAGCAGAATTGGTCACAGATGAAAGCTATGGGAGGTTCTGCAAGATACGACCAGTTCTGCAAGGTCAGCTTTTACAGTTGGAGGAAACCAGTCCTTCCTGTTCCCAAGGGAAATAGCTCAAGTTGAGACCAATAGGACCCTCAAGTACTATTGTTATGGCCAAAAAAAAAAAAATCACTGATCACTGGGCAGATTCCAAATTGTCTTCTGGAACAGATCCACTCTGTTTTGGACAGTGAAGTGGCATGGCATCGTGGAAGGAACATGAGCTTTGGCATCAAACTGGGATTTAATTTCTGGCTTAGTTACTTATTAGCTATGAGATGTTGAGCAAATATTTAACTTTGCTGAGTTTCATTTTCCTCATCTGTAATACAGATAATCTTATTTATCCTTGAAGTATTGTCTTGAAGAGAAAACAAAATGAAGCACCCAATGAACTCATCATAGTTCCTGGCATCATGTTTTGTGCCTAATAAATAATAGCTTAAAAAATGAGGGGATATGCCACAACATGGATGAAACTTGAAAACATACTGTTAAGTTAAAGAAACCACTTACCAAGGACTGGATGTTGTATGATTCCATTCATGGCTAATGTCTAAAATAGGCAAATCCATAGAGATAAAAAGTCATTTTGTAGTTGCATAGGGCTAGGGATAGGGTAGAGGATGGGAATAGGGAATGACTATTAATGGGTACCTTTTTGGAGGGGATAATTAAAATCTTGGCTTTTTACTTGGTATATTTAAACCATTCAGACTTCAAGTAATTAGTAATACATATAAGGCTTAAGTCTGCCATTTTGTTTTTTGTTTTTGCTTGTACTGTTTCTTGTTTCTTTGTTTACCTTTGAGAACTTCTTTTGGGTCACTTGAACATTTTGCAAAATTCCATTTTGATTTATTTAAATGTATTTGAATTATATAATTTATAATGTATTGTGCAGTTTTTTGAGTAGTTGCTTTTGCTATTACTACATACATATACAGAATATATCACAGCCTACTTATACCAATGTTTTGCCACTTCAAGTGAACTGAAGTAAAGAAATCTTACATCCATTTAGCTTTACCTTCTCCACTCTTTAAATACAAATACAAATGATCAGAGGTCCGTTCCAAGATGGCCGAATAGGAACAGCTCAAGTCTGCAGCTCCCAGCGTGATCAATGCAGAAGATGGGTGATTTCTGCATTTCCAGCTGAGGTACCTGGTTCATCTCATTGGGAATGGTTGGACAATGGGTGCAGCCCACAGAGGTCGAGCTGAAGCACAGTGGGGCATCGCCTCACCCGGGAAGTGCAAGGGGTCCGGGGATTTCCCTTTCCTAGCCAAGGGAAGCCGTGAAAGACTGTACCTGGAAAATTGGGACACTGACACCTAAATACTGTGCTTTTCCAACAGTCTTAGCAAACAGCACACCAGGAGATTATATCCCGTGCCTGGCTCAGCAGGTGCCATGCCCACAGAGCCTTGCTCACTGCTAGTGCAGCATTCCGAGATCTAACTGCTAGGTGACAGCCTGGCTCAGGGAGGGGCGTCCGCCATTGCTGAGGCTTGAGTAGGTAAACAAAGTGGTGGGGAAGCTCAAACTGGGTGGAGCCCATCACAGCACAGTGAAGCCTGCCTGCCTCTATAGACTCCACCTCTGGGGGCAGGGCAGAGCTGAACAAAAGGCAGCAGAAAATTCTGCAGACTTAAACATCCCTGTTGGACAGCTCTGAAGAGAGCAACGGTTCTCCCAGCACAGTGTTTGAGCTCTGAGAACAGACAGACTGCCTCCTCAAGTACCTGACCCCCATGTACCCTAACTGGGAGACCCCTCCCAGTAGGGGCCAACAGACACCTCTTACAGCAAGGTGCCCTCTGAGACAAAGCTTCCAGAGGAAGGATCAGGCAGCAATATTTGCTGTTCTGCAATATTTGCTGCTCTGCAGCTTCTGCTGGTGATACCCAGGCAAACAGGGTCTGGAGTGGACCTCCAGCAAACTCCAACAGACCTGCAGCTGAGGGACCTGACTGTTACAAGGTAAACTAACAAACAGAAAGGAATAGCATCAACATCAACAAAAAGGACATCCACACCAAAACCCCATCTGTAGGTCACCATCCTCAAAGACCAAAGGTAGATAAAACCACAAAGATGGGAAGAAACCAGAGCAGAAAAGCTGAAAATTCTAGAAATCAGAGTGCCTCTTCTCTTCCAAAGGATCGCAGCTCTTGACCAGCAACGGAACAAAGCTGGATGGAGAATGACTTTGACAAGTTGACAGAAGTAGGCTTCAGAAGTTCCATAATAACAAACTACTCCGAGCTAAAGGAGGATGTTGAAACCCATTGCAAGGAAGATAAAAACCTTGAAAAAAGATTAGACAAATGGCTAACTAGAATGAACAGTGTAGAGAAGACCTTAAATGACCTGATGGAGCTGAAAACCATGGCACGAGAACTACATGACACATGCACAAGTGACAGTAGCCAATTCAATCAAGTGGAAGAAAGGGTATCAGTGATTGAAGATCAAATTAATGAAATGAAGCAAGAAGAGAAGAATAGACAAAAAAGAGTAAAAAGAAATGAACAAAGCCTCTAAGAAATATGGGACTATGTGAAAAGACCAAATCTATGCTGGATTGGTGTACCTGAAAGTGATGGGGAGTATGGAACTGAGCTGGAAAACACTCTTCAGGATATTATCCAGGAGAACTTCCCCAATCTAGCAAGGCAGGCCAACATTCAAATTCAGGAAATACAGAGAATGCCACAAAGATACTCCTCGAGAAGAGCAACCCCAAGACACATAATTGTCAGATTCACCAAGGTTGAAATGAAGGAAAAAATGTTAAGAGCAGCCAGAGAGAAAGGCCGGGTTACCCACAAGGGGAAGCCCATCAGACTAACAGAGGATCTCTTGGCAGAAACTCTATAAGCCAGAAGAGAGTGGAGGCCAATATTCAACATTCTTAAAGAAAGAATTTTCAACCCAGAATTTCATATCTACCCAAACTAAGCTTCATAAGTGAAGAAGGAATAAAATCCTTTACAGACAAGCAAATGCTGAGAGATTTTGTCACCACCAGGCCTGCCTTACAAGAGCTCCTGAAGGAAGCACTAAACATGGAAAGGAACAACTGGTACCAGCCACTGCAAAAACAGGCCAAATTGGAAAGACCATCGATGCTAGGAAGAAACTGCATCAATTAACAGGTAAAATAACCAGCTAACATCATAATGACAGGAACAAATTCACACATAACAATATTAATCTTAAATGTAAATGTGCTACATGCCCCAATTAAAAGACACAGACTGGCAAATTGGATAAAGAGTCAAGACCTATCAGTGTGCTGTATTCAGGAGACCCATTTCACGTACAGAGACACACATAGGCTCAAAATAAAGGGATGGAGGAAGATCTACTAAGCAAATGGAAAGCAAAAAAAAAAAAAAAAGGCAGGGGTTGCAATCCTAGTATCTGATAAAACAGACTTTAAACAAACAAAGACCAAAAGAAACAAAGAAGGCCATTACATAATGGTAAAGGGATCAATTCAACAAGGAGAGCTAACTATCCTAAATGTATATGCACCCAATACAGGAGGACCCAGATTCATAAAACAAGTCCTTAGAGACTTACAAAGAGACTTAGACTCCCACACAATAATAATGGGAGACTTTAACAACCCACAGTCAGTATTAGACAGATCACCAAGACAGAACATTAACAAGGATATCCAGGACTTGAACTCTGCTCTGCACCAAGCAGACCTAATAGACATCTATAGAACCCTCTACCCCAAATCAACACAATATACATTCTTTTCACCACCACATCAGACTTATTCCAAAATTGACCACATAATTGGAAGTAAAGCACTCCTCAGCAAATTTCAAAGAACAGAAACCACAACAAACAGTTGCTGAGACCACAGTGCAATCAAATTAGAACTCAGGATTAAGAAATTCACTCAAAACCACACAATTACATGGAAACTGAACAACCTGCTCCTGAATGACTACTGGGTACATAACGAAATTAAGGCATAAATAAAGATGTTCTTTGAAACCATTCAGAACAAAGACACAATGTACCAGTATCCCTGGGACACATTTAAAGCAGTGTGTAGAGGGAATTTATAGCACTAAATGCCCACAAGAGAAAGCAGGAAAGATCTAAAATGGACACCCTAACATCACAATTAAAAGAACTAGAGAAGAAAGAGCAAACACATTCAAAAGCTAGCAGAAGGCAAGACATAACGAAGATCAGAGCAGAACTGAAGGAGATAGAGACACAAAAAACCCTTCAAAAAAATCAATGAATCCAGGAGCTGGTTTTTTGAAAAAATTAACAAAATTGATATACCATTAGCAAGACTAATAAAGAAGAAAAGAGAGTAGAATTAGATAGATGCAATAAAAAATGATAAAGTGGATATCACTACCAATCCCACAGAAATACAAACTACCATCAGAGAACACTATAAACACCTCTACGCAAATATACTAGAAAATCTAGAAGAAATGAATAAATTCTTGGACACATACACCCTCCCAAGGCTAAACCAGGAAGAAGTAGAATCTCTGAATAGACCAATAATAGGCTCTGAAATTTAGGTAATAATTAATAGCCTACTAAGCAAAAAAAGTCCAGGACCAGATGGGTTCACAGCCGAATTCTACCAGAGGTACAAAGAGGAGCTGGTACCATTCCTTCTGAAACTATTACCATCAATAGAAAAAGAGGGA
>NW_026652282.1:94129397-94141368 GCF_009828535.3 Hylobates moloch | reverse complement strand
GATGAACATCATGCGAAAAGCCTCAATAAAATACTGGCAAACTGAATCCAGCAGCACATCAAAAAGCTTATCCACCAAGATCAAGGTGGCTTCATCCCTGGGATGCAAGGCTGGTTCAACATACACAAATCAGTAAATGTAATCTGTCATATAAACAGAACCAAAGACAAAAACCACATGATTATCTCAATAGATGCAGAAAAGTCATTCGACAAAATTCAACAGCCCCTCATGCTGAAAACTCTCAATAAACTAGGTACTGATGTATTTCAAAATAATAAGTGTGATTTATGACAAACCCACAGCCAATATCATACTGAATGGGCAAAAACTGGAAGCATTCCTTTTGAAAACTGGTACAAGACAGGGATGCCCTCTCTCACCACTCCTATTCAACATGGTGTTGGAAGTTCTGGCCAGGGCAATCAGGTAAGAGAAAAAAATAAAGGGTATTCTATTAGGAAAAGAGGAGTTAAATTGTCCCTGGTTGCAGATGTCATGATTGTGTATTTAGAAAACTCCATCATCTCAGCCCAAAATCTCCTTAAGCTGATAAGCAACTTCAGCAAAGTCTCAGGATACAAAATCAATGTACAAAAATCACAAGCATTCTTATACACCAATAACAGACAGAGTGCTAAATCATGACTAAACTCCCAATCACAATTGCTACAAAGAGAATAAAATACCTAGGAATCCAACATACAAGGGATGTGAAGGACCTCTTCAAGGAGAACTACAAACCACTGCTCAACGAAATAAAAAAGGATACAAACAAATGGAAGAACATTCCATGCTCATGGACAGGAAGAATCTATGTCGTGAAAATGACCATACTGCCCAAGGTAATTTATAGATTCAATGCCATCCTCATCGAGCTACCAATGACTTTCTTCACAGAATTGGAAAAAACTACTTTGAAGTTCATGTGGAATCAAAAAAGAGCCCCCATTGCCAAGACAATAGTAAGCAAAAAGAACAAAGTTGGAGGCATCACGTTACCTGACTTCAAACTATACTACAAGGCTACAGTAACCAAAACAGCATGGTACTGGTACCAAAACAGAGATATAGACCAATGGAACAGAACAGAGGCCTCAGAAATAACACCACACATCTACAACCATCTGATCTTTGACAAACCTGACAAAAACAAGAAATGGGGAAAGGATTCCCTATTTAATAAATGGTGCTGGGAAAGCTGGCTAGCCATATGTAGAAAGCTGAAACTGGATCCCTTCCTTACACCTTATACAAAAATTAATTCAAGATGGATTAAAGACTTAAATGTTAGACCTAAAACCATAAAAACCCTAGAAGAAAATCTAGGCAATACCATTCAGGACATAGGCATGGGCAAGGACTTCATGATGAAACAGCAAAAGCAATGGCAACAAAAGCCAAAATAGACAAATGGGATCTAATTAAACTAAAGAGCTTCTGCACAGCAAAAGAAACTACCATGAGAGTGAACAGGTAACCTACAGAATGGGAGAAAATTTGTGCAATCTACCCATCTGACAAAGGGCTAATATCCAGAATCGACAAATAACTTAAACAAATTTACAAGAAAAAAATCAAACAACCCCATCAAAAAGTGGGCAAAGTATATGAAGAGACACTTTTCAAAAGAAGAGATATATGCAGCCAACAGACACATGAAAAAAATGCTCATCATCACTGGTCATCAGAGAAATGCAAATCAAAACCACAATGAGATACCATCTCACACTAGGTAGAATGGTGATCATTAAAAAGTCGGGAAACAACAGGTGCTGGAGAGGATGTGGAGAAATAGGAATGCTTTTACAGTGTTAGTGGGACTGTAAACTAGTTCAAACAGTGTGGGAGACAGTGTGGCGATTCCTCAAGGATCTAGAACTAGAAATACCATCTGACCCAGCCATCCCATTACTGGGTATATACCAAAAGGATTATAAATCATGCTACCATAAAGACATATGGACATGTATATTTATTTGGCACTATTCACAATAGCAAAGACTTGGAACCAACCCAAATGTCCATCAATGATAGACTGGATTAAGAAAATGTGGCACATATACACCATGGAATACTATGCAGCCATAAAAAAGGATGAGTTCATGTCCTTTGTAGGGACATGGGTGAAGCTGGAAACCATCATTCTCAGCAAACTTTCACAAGGACAAAAAACCAAACACCGCATGTTCTCACTCATAGGTGGGAATTGAACAATGAGAACACATGGAAACAGGGTGGGGAACATCACACAACGGGGTCTGTTGTGTGATGGGGAGAGGGGAGGGATAGCATTAGGAGAAATACCTAATGTAGATGGCAAGTTAATGGGTGCAGCAAACCAACACGGCACATGTATACGTATGTAACAAACCTGCATATTGTGCACACGTACCCTAGAACTTAAAGTATAATAAAAAAATAAATAAATACAAATGGTCTTCAACTTACCCTTTTTCACCTTCACAATGGCACAAAAGCAATATGCACTTAGTAGAAACTGTACTTTGAGTACCCACACAAGCATCTTGTTTTTCACTTTCAGTACAGTATTCAATATATCACATGAGATGTTCAACAATTGATTATCAAATCAGCTTTGTGTTAGATTATTTTACCCAACTGTAAGCTAATGTAATAGTTCTGAGCACATTTAAGTCAGACTAGGCTAAGCTATGACGCATTGCTATTTCTTCAAATAATTTTTCAGCCTCCATTCCTTCTCCTCTCCTTCCAAGACTCCAATAACAGAAATGTTAGATCTTTTGTTACTGTACATTCCCTCAGGCTCCGTTCATTTTATATTTTTTCATCCTATTTTCCTCTTTGTTGTTCATATTGGACAATTTCTATTCATCTGTCTCTGAGTTTACTGATTGTTCCTTGTCTTGTCACCAGTCTTTTACTGTACCTGGCCAGGGAGCTTTTGATTTTTAAATTTGCATTACTGTATTTTTCAGTTCTATAATATCCCTTTGGTTCTCCTTTATATTTTGAAATTCTTTGTTGAAATATTTTTCATTTGTTTTAAAAAGGTTTGTTAATGCTCATTGAAGCATTTTTGTGATTGCTACCTTAAAATCCAGATAATTTCAACATCTGAATCATCTCATTGTTGATGCTTGTTGATTATCTTTTCATATTGAAGTTATAATTTTCCTGGTTCTTGGTGTAATGAGTGATTCTCATAGTTGTATCCTGGGATATTTAGGTATTATCCTGTAAGATTCTGGATCTTATTTAACCTTCTTTATAGCAGACAATCACCGTGTTTAATTGTAGTATACAGATATGGGTGGAAATGGTTGTTCAATTTCTATGTGTGCCTGTTAATATTACCCTGGCAAAAGTGAAGGTTAAATCGTACTACCCTATTGCAGATGGTGGAATGGAAGTTCAGCTCCTTTTTTGTTCCTACTGACACCTTCCTTGTGAATATGGGGCACCAACTCATACCAAGTGGTCGTGTATGCTCAGCACCCCAACTGGGCCCTGCTGACACTGAGTATAAGGGATAAAATAGAGGGCCAATTCTCACCACCTTACACACCCATGTTCTAACTTGTTGCTGCCATGTGTGTTGGAAGTTCAGCTCTTCTGTGGACCAAGCTGACACCAGGAAGGTGAAAAGCAGAATTCCCACTTGTTCTGCCTTACACCTCATCATTCAGTCTCATGGTTGCTGGGTGGGAATGAAGACACAGTTTCCTACAGGGCTCTACTTCCATGGGGTGGGTGGAAATGCCTGCTAGCTCCATCTTGTTCCTCTTTATTATACCTTATTGATATTAGGCAGGGATAGAAGCCCACCTCCCCACTAGACCCCACTGATACTACCCTGATAGGGACTCTGAGTGCCACCTGCCTCTGCCAGGTAGGAGGATAGAAAATCAGCTCCCTCTTGCTCAGCCCTGCCAACATCATCCTAGGCCAGGAAGGAAACCAAAATATTACCTGTTTCTGGGAATAGGTGGCGATGGGGTAGAGGAATGGAAGAGTAGAAGATCAGCTTCACACTCTGCCCATCAATACCATCTGAGTGGGAGACTCAGAGTATGACCACCTGCTTTCATTAGGTGGAGGCAAGGTGGAAGACCTGTTTCCCAGTGGGGAGATTGGAATATAGTCATCTGCTTCTGCGAAATGGGAGGATGTGGCAGAAGATCAGTTTCTTTCCACTGCTTAGGTGCTTGGCTCCACTGAAACCATGAGGGATGGGATAGCTTTTCCATTAGTAGTTATCTGTAGTAGAGCAGGTATTGCCAGTCAGATTTTCTGTTTATAGACCACCATTTCCCAGTGCTTTAGCTAGTGGGGACAGACTTTTCTTGAAGCTTTTTGTCTGTGCCTGTTGGTTCCAGGTTGGATACTATAGCAGCACACCATCTGGGATATATAGGAGGTAAAAAAAAAAAATCACTGTTGTGTTATTCCTCAAGTCCCGAGGTCCCTAGGGCAGTCTGCTTTCTTCTTTTTCTTTTCATAGTCTTCCTATAATTGTTTGTTCCACTAAATCCATAGATATTTATTTTTAAGAGGGAGAACATGGGAGAAATGGGGCTGCTCCATCTTATCTAGAAAAAAAAGGCCATTCCAGCACTCTTTGTAATAGCAGTAAGAGTAAAAACATCCTAGGTGTCTTTCAAGAGGGGAATAGAATAATTTATTTGGGCATAGTTTTAAGATGGAACATAAGAAATGAACTAGATCTGTATATATCAATCATCATGGACAAATCTAGAAGAACAGTGCTGAAAGAAAAAAGGAAGATGTAGAATGATAAGTAAAATATGATTCCAACTATATAAATGTAAAAATCATATACACAGGAATCAATATCAATTGTTTATTGTGATAGACATAAAAATATGAAATATACTTCTTGTCTCTAATGTGGAGGGGTAGGAGACTGAGCTGGCGGTCAAAGGGGCCTTCAGCTGAACAGTAATGTTATATTGTCTAAAAACAAACTAGAAGCAAATAGGGCAAAATGCTAATAGTTAATTACAGGGCTGAAGGGATAGGAGTGTTGTTCTTTGCACTTTTCTGTATTTTTTAAGTGTCTTAATGGCAGACAAAGGACACATTTGTTTTGTAGTAGCAGCCATGTTAGTGAAATAGGATTTTCTCTGAAGAAGTGTTCATTATGCATCTGTAGTGGGCCACCTTCCTAACGCTGGAACAGAATGACATATTCTTTCAATAGAGCGTGCCTTTTAGCTTTCCTCATGTCTCAACCTCACTGAGACTCAGCCAGCATCATTTGGCTCTCTGAATAAATCGCTCTTCATTCATTCACAAAGAATGTGGTAAGTGTCCCCTCTCTATGCTAGGTGCTGAGCAAATATTGTTGAATAATATACAGGTAACGCTTGGTAATAAAATATATTAAACAGGAACTATAATAGAAATGTGCATAGAGTATTTACCTCCATTATAACAATGCTTAGATTAATTTCTCCTTAAAGTCTGATAGCATGTTAAAAATTGGGCTGTATAAGCTTGGAGGAAGAAAAATTTGTTTTCCTCATTTTATACTTAAACTAGAGTAATACAGGAGCTGTTTCCTGGAGAAATTGCCAATCAGCAAATAGCAGCCTTCTGCCCCCCTGCTGGCTACAATACTTCCCTCATGAACTTTACCTTCAGAGGCCATTCAGCTTCAAGAAATACCAAGCTGAAGGTCACTTCTCTGATCCTCAAAGAATTCTGAGGGCAAAAGTCTAGCCCCCGCCCATCCTTTGAATTGTCTGAGTGAAGCAGCTACGTGGCAAACCACTTTGCTCCATAGGCCACTATCTAATTGTCTTACCCCCTCAACAAACCACACACCTTCCTTCCATAACTCTAATGTGAATTCTTCTGAGCAAGGCACTTCTTCTTGTTGCCCCTAAAATAAAATGATCTTGGCAGCCAACCTCACACTACAGAAGGTCAGTCCTAATCAAGAGAAGAGGAGACTGTCCTGAAATCTAGAATTCTTTACTAGGGGCCATTTAATTCTAGGATTCTTTGGTTCCTTTCTGCAAACTCTAGGAGAGAATCCCTTTCCATGCTTTTTCCTGCTTCTAGGGGCTGCCTGCTTTTCTTGAATTGTCACCTTCTTCCGTTTTCAAAGCCAGCAATTGCATCATTCCAACCTGTGCTTCTGTCATCACATTGCCTTCTGTGTTTGACCCTCTGGCCCTCTCTTAGGAGGACCCTTGTGACAACATCAGTCCCATCCAGATTATCCAGGATAATGTCCCCATCTCAAAATGCTTAACTTAATCACACGTGCCAAAGGCCCTTTTGCCATGTAAGGTAACATATTCACAGGTTCCAGAGATTAGAATGTGGACATATTTGTGTGGACTGGGGCTTTATTCTGCTTACAACAGTACTGCTTTGCTATTTTATCCATCTCCTAGTCATGACTCCTGATGTACAATTTGTCTCTGATGTCTCTACTGATTGTTGATATTGGCCCTGATTTGAGCCTGGACATTGTGAATTTCTCTGCCTTTGGGTTTCTCTAAAAAGGATCCCTTTTATTATTAGTTTGACTATATATAGAGTCATATATATAAATAGATATATAGTCATATATATAAATAGATATATAGTCATATATAAATAGATATATAGTCATCTATATAAATATATATATAGTCAAACTGTCTTCACAGAAGACATAGTCATATTTTATATATATATATATAATGGATTCATATATATATATGAAAGTTAGGAGCAGGCACTGTACAATGGAGAAAAGAAAGAAAGTGCATTTAATTCTCATAATAATCTTGTGAGCTGGATACTATTATTCTCATTTTTTAAAAAAGGAAACTGGAGCTCATAAAGTTTCCATCATTCATCTAGATAATGCAAATAGGAATAGGCAAATCACATTTGAGAGAATGCTGTTGTGACACTCGTTTTCCTGAACCAATTCATCAAAATTAGGCAAAAATAAGTTGGTAGGTGAGCTTCTATGTTCATTTAAATCATTTTCTTCCCCTCTTTGGCACTTGAGCCAACTTTGCAGTATCAATTGTTTCATACTTTCCCTCCTCTCTTCAACTTTTTCCTACTCCACCTCCAAAGCGGTAGCTTTCTTGGTTGCTAGAAACATTTGGTACCACCTGGGATACATGAGTCCATATGAGTACTTATGAGAAGCTATTCCACAAACATTTACAGCTCTACAATGGATCATTTCCTCAGCCTTACTCTGAGTATTCTTGGGAGCTGAGATTTCCCAATATACTCATGACACTATTTCCCAGATTTAAACAGCCAAAGACAGAATGGGAACAGTCAGAATCCTTGCCTCAGGAATGGCTCTTTCCTTGATGTACCAATAAAGCCAGTCTGTTGACCTTCTGGGAAGGGTGCCAGGCCCAATTTTTCATTGAGGCTTTGGCTAGACCTTAAAAGAGTTCTGAATTGGTGGAGCATTTTTATTAGATATAACTAATATTTATACTTGTGCTTAAGTCACAAAAGCTAAGAAGGTATTCCCCAATAATTTGAGAAATGTTTTAGACCTTTGGGGCTCAATCCCATCAGATGCTGTGTTGTCAAATTCTGTCTTCACAGAAGACATAGTCAGAGTCCTGTGCTGCCTCTAAGGCAGAAAACAGTCCTGTCAGTGAAGCCAATTAGGGGGATTGCTTTGGGCCCAAACCAAAGGAACATGGCTATTATAAAGCACAAAGGCATTCTGGAAACTTAGCAGAGACAGCACAGAACATCACAACCAGAAACTGAAGCCATTACCCCTTATTAAGTAGACTCTAGGCTCAAGTTTGACTCACACTGGGATGTGGTCATGCCACCTTCCATAAAGGAGGCTGTATTTTGGCCTAGGGTAGCTATTTGCCATTTTTCTTTGACTGAGTCCATTGATATCAGTTGGCTGCAAAGGAAAAGTGGTGAGTCTTAAAGAAGCCAAAAATGAAAATGCCTATTCACTTGAGTTTGATACCATCTGTGGCAAGTAATTCTATGAGCAGCCCTTGATGGTATTTCTGTTTTGCTGCCAGAAACAACTTGGGGTTAAAAAGGGAAGGAAAGCCACCTGGATCCCGAAAACAGGAAAGTCTGAATCATAAGCTCTTAAAGCAGAAGCCCCAAACACACCTAAGAAGCCGAATCTACCCTCCCACTTGATAAATACTAGCCAAACCTCAAGGCCAGGTTGAATAGAAGCAGTCATCAGACCAGAATTATAAATGCTCTACTGTGCACTTCTCTCCTTTTTTGCTCCATCAAACACAAATTGATCATAATGAAACTGTTTGACAGTGATAAATCAAGTCATTCAGGCTTTTATTTTACTGGGAAGGGAGTGATGTTGATCCCACCTGCTTGAAGTAGAAATTCAAAATCAGATTTTCTGGAGTATAAAAAGAAGCCTTTCGGCCGGGCGCGGTGGCTCATGCTTGTAATCCCAGCACTTTGGGAGGCCGAGGCGGGCGGATCACGAGGTCAGGAGATCGAGACCACGGTGAAACCCCGTCTCTACTAAAAATACAAAAAAATAGCCGGGCGTGGTGGCGGGCGCCTGTAGTCCCAGCTACTCGGAGAGGCTGAGGCAGGAGAATGGCGTGAACCCGGGAGGCGGAGCTTGCAGTGAGCCGAGATCGCGCCACCGCACTCCAACCTGGGTGACGGAGCGAGACTCCGTCTCAAAAAAAAACAAACAAACAAACAAAAAAAGAAGCCCTTCAACCTGGCTTGTCTACCTCTACTCATTTGCTCTGGCAAAGACAGAGGAAAGGGAGGAGCATGTACAGGTGGTCGGGTGGGATTCAAGTATGACTCGTGGCTTGCAGCCCTTGCCCCAAGTACAACCTTTGAAAGTCACAAACCTTGGCGAGTCGACCACTAGATCTGGAGCTAATCCTAAAGCCAGGGGCTCCTAGTCCCCAGGAATATATAGAGTTAATGATGGTGCCACTGCAGTGGAGGTGTATGTCCTACTCTCCCAGGAAATTCAACTATTTTGTATTAATCCAGGGTCAGTTCTCAGACTAGCTGGTTTCTCCTTTCCAAGTCCATATCCTACTTGTGCAGCACTGATTACCCAACAGAAGAAACAAGGGGATAAGAGTGTATAAGGTGACAATCTGGCCTTTAAGTTACAGAAGATAAACATTGTGTTGGATTAATAAGCCAACCATTTACTATGTGTTGCAGAAAGTTTTTATTTTTTAATTTAATTTAATTTTTTTGAGACAGAGTCTCACTCTGTCGCCCAGGCTGGAGTGCAGTGGCGCAATCTCAGCTCACTGCAACTTCCACTTCCTGGGTTCACTCCATTCTCCTGCCTCAGCCTCCCGAGTAGCTGGGACTACAGGCGCCCGCCACACCTGGCTAATTTTTTGTATTTTTAGTAGAGATGGGGGTTTCACTGTTAGCCAGGATGGTCTCAATCTCCTGACCCCACGATCCGCCTGCCTCAGCCTCTCAAACTGCTGGGATTACAGGGGTGAGCCACCATGCCCGGCCTTATTTTTGTTTTTAAGGCAAATTGGCGTCCATGTCACTTTGCCAAACAATGCAAAAACAGACAGGGAATTCATACTTGTTGTATGTCTACTTTGTGGCAGGGCATTATACTGGTTGTTTTATGTATGCACTTAATCCTCTTTGCATATCTGTGAGGAAGGCGCTACAACTCTGTTGGAAAAAGCAAAACAAACACTAGAGCTCAGAAAGATTAGGTGCATCGCCCAAGGTTACATAGCCAATAAGGGTTCCATCTAACTCCAAAGTCACAAGAAATGGGTCATCATGATTGTCGAGAAAATATTCCATTAAATAAAATAAAAGTTTAAGAGTTAAAATAGAAAGATTTTTAAAGTCCAAAAACATTGCTTTTGCTGCTCTTTTTTCAGTAACAAATAGCTGACTCCATACAAGGTGTCCAGGAGCTCAGTCATGGTTAGACTGAGAATAGAAGATCCTCTCTTCACCTCAAGGGCTATAATAGGACTCAGCTTCAAAGTCCATTGACTCTGGGCCAGAAAAAAAAATGTGTTTAGACTTCTTCTGTGCTCTCTCTAGCATGAAAAAGCCACAAACCAAAATACAGGTTCAACTCAGATACAACCACGTGATAAATGAACTAACCAACTTGGAAGAGATGGATGTTAGTTGTTTCCTTGAGCTTCCTTTCTGCCACATGCTCAACTATGCCCGTTGTGACCTTTTGACAAGTTTACACTCTGTTGGTAGGTGTATGGTTGGTGGATGACTGAGATGACAAGTAAGAAGAGGGGATGAAGCCTGTTCTCCCCCTTTATTCCCACCAGGATGCATGAATGTTCTTCTAAATCCAAAGGGATGATTCAGTCATACTGCACTTTACTGCCTCTTGATCTCAAAGAAGCTGAGAACTATGTCACTGGCTGAATATCCTTCCTACTGCCTTACGAACAGTGATGGTAGCTGTAATACCATCACCATCCCCCTATCCTGAGAATCAGATCCAAAATAGGGTGAGGATTTTTGGCCTTAGCTCAGCTCCCCTCAAGAAGTGGGGAAGCTGAGGCTTGGGGTGGGGAATGAAGCTTCCAGGAAAGTCTCCTGTCTCCTAAAATTTTTAACTTGCATTCAAAGGTAAGACAAATCATAGCTAACACTCCAAAAAGCAAAGAAAAGAGGGGGATTTTCTGTTAAATTCAGGAAAGCCCACTCCAGTCTTTTCTGCTGTAACCAAATGGGAAAGTTGAAAAACTAAAGTCTATAGTAAAAGTGACTGAAAGTCAGCTCTGCCTTATGCCTGGAACACTCAGCACAAGATCCCAGGGAGATACCTGCTGAATAATGGTTGACTCTTATTTTTAGGTATGTCTAAAGGCAACTGGTAATTCTGTTTGGGTCAGTCAATCACTAAGAGTCAAATAAACTCAAGCTGTGCTCTGTGATGCAAAAAATACAGAAAATGGGTCTAGTAACTTCAAAAACCAATTTACTAAAAATAGAAACATTTGAACATTACTTTGATATATATTGTTTTCCTGTATTCTCACATCTTATTCTTATTCTTACATTCCTATAAGATAAACAGAGCAAGAACTCTAATTACAACTTTACATATGGAGGCTCAGAGGAGACCTAACTTGCCCCATATCACCTAGAAAAGTGATGGTAGAGCTTAAACTAAGATCTAGATCTTCTGACTTCTGTGAGGATACCAGATATGACTCTTTGCTGAGGGAGGCTCTGCTACTGCCTGCCTTAGCTGACATTTCTAGGCTTTCCCTCCTGTATCTTAACCTAAGATTTCTGCTCCTTGTCTCAGGTAACCTCACTGGTCCACTTGAATCAAAATACCTGTCAACCCCAAGCTCATCTACACGAGCTTCTGGTTCTAGTTGTTGTCACTAATATGTCTTATTTACCTTTTTATCCCCATTTATTGATCATAGATTACTTTTATGGAAGCAGTGGAACATAGCAATTAAGCACATGTGCTCTCAAGTTAGAGGATCAGGGCTTAAATCCCAGTTCTACCACTTATTCCTCACATAACCTCAGACAAGCCACATAATCATTCTCAGTCTCAGTTTTCTCATCTGTAAAATAGGGACAATAACAAGGTAATTACTTACCTTATAGCAAGCTTGCTTATGAATTGGTAACACAAATTCATAAATTATGAGTTTTTTTATTATTATTGTACTTTAAGTTTTAGGGTACATGTGCACAACGTGCAGGTTTGTTACATATGTATACATGTGCCATGTTGGGGTGCTGCACCCATTAACTCGTCATTTAGCGTTAGGTGTATCTCCTAATGCTATCCCTACCCCCTCCCTCACCCCACAACAGTCCCCGGTGTGTGATGTTCCCCTTCCTGTGTCCATGTGCTCTCATTGTTCAATTACCACCTATGAGTGAGAATATGCAGTGTTTGGTTTTTTGTCCTTGCAATAGTTTACTGAGAATGATGGTTTCCAGCTTCATCCATGTCCCT
>NW_026652282.1:94067253-94124425 GCF_009828535.3 Hylobates moloch | reverse complement strand
GGGTCTCTGACTCCCGAGTAGCCTAACTGGGAGGCACCCCCCAGTAGGGGCGGACTGACACATCACACGGCCGGGTACTCCGCTGAGACAAAACTTCCAGAGGAACGATCAGGCAGCAGCATTTGCGGTTCACCAATATCCACGGTTCTGCAGCCACCGCTGCTGATACCCAGGCAAACAAGGTCTGGAGTGGACCTCCAATAAACTCCAACAGACCTGCAGCTGAGGGTCCTGACTGTTAGATGGAAAACTAACAAACAGAAAGGACATCCACACCAAAAACCCATCTGTACATCACCAATTATTAGATTTTTTGTGATTAATTTTAGCTCAACCATTATCTTTAGTGTTAGTGTATTTTATGTGTGGCCCAAAACAATTTTTCTTCCAACGTGGCCCAGGGTAGGCAAAATATTGGACACCCCTGCCTTACGGTGTTTTCTGTGACAATCACATGAGATACGGCAAAATCCTTATCACAGTAATGTACATGTTACAATGAAAGTTTTGACTCTAGTACTAGAGAAAAGTAGGTTTAAAGTTCTACTTCTACCACTTATGACCATAAGCAAGGTGCTTAATTTCTCTGTGCATCGATTTCCTCTTCTGTAAAGTGGGGGTGATAATAGTACCTATTTGCATAGGGCTGTTGGGAGGATTTAAAAGATAATACATTTAAAATAGCTGGCACATAGTCAGTACTCAATGAAGGTTACTACTATAATTATACATGCTTTCAGCCTCCATGCCTGGCACAGTGCCTGATACATAATAGAAGCTCAGTAAAAATTTATTGAGTAGAAGACAATGACTTAGCCCCTCCAACAGGAGGAACATAATAAAACATCATCCCTCAAGAGACTGGATAGGAGTAGAAAAGGTAATTAGTGGAATGAATGAGGATTAATGATCTTGAGTCCTTAAGGAGGCAGTTATTTTTTTCCCTAGAGGGGACACCTTTTTTTGGCATAAATGTCAAGCTTCACTCGCCTCATATAGGTTTTGATGTCTGGTGTTTTATCTTTATTAGGAAGTCAGTGGAAGAAGACACTGGGTGCAGTTGCTTGGTTTTAGTAAATTGATTTGAATTTTCTTCTGAGATAATTCTCAGCTAATCAGATCTTATTGAGACAAAATTAGAATTACATGGAGACAAAAAAACATCTCACTAACTGAAATAAGCCAGACACAGAAAGACAAATACTGTATGATCTCACTTATATGTGGAATCAAAAAAAGATGAACTCATAGAAACAGAGAATAGAACTGAGGTTCCCACAGGCTGAGGTGTAGGGGAAATAAGGAGATGTTGATCAAAGCATACACACTTGCAGTTATAAGATGATTAAGTTCTGGGGATCTAATGCACAGCATGGTAACTATAGTTAATACTGTATGGCATACTGGAAATTTGATAAGGGAGCAGATTTTAAGTGTTCTCACCATATACACAAAAAGAGTAACTATGTATGATAGTGTCTGTGTTAATTTAATTTGACTGTGGTAATCATTTCACACATAATCACACTGTATACCTTGAATACATATAATTTTGTCAATTAAATGTTTTAAAACTTTAAAGAGGAAAAATAATCCCACGTGTCACAGACTTCACTGTGTTACAATTAAAATAAAAATGGTTCCTTTGAACTTGTAGGTACGACAGGGAAGAAATCAAACCAAAGCCAATCATGATCCTGGGTACCTGCCCTCATCAGCTACCACTCTCCTCAACTGGGGGCTTCCAGGAAAAGGGATCAGCACTAACTTTTTTTTATTGAAATCCTTACTTCTTATTCAGTGATATCCCCCAGGTTCCCAGCATCCACAGGTAGGGGGACTGAGCATTGAAAAAGTCTGTTGAAATACAGCTCAGTAATACCCTCAGTCCCTGGCCTGTCAGCAAGTGCTTACAAGCATGTCCAAATATTGTCATACCTTTATCTACAGTTTTTCAGTGCAGACTAGCAGAGAGTGAAGTCACTTGCAGCTTGGAAATTCAGGGAGCTGTTCTGAGCCTGGGAACCAATATTAGCCTGAGGCAAGATGGCAAAATCTAGAGAGTTTGTCTCCTGAGCCACAACACCTCCATTTATGAAGGGCCAAGTTGACTTTAAACACTACATCAATATTCTCCCTTCCATCATACTCTACCATTCAGGTGTTGTGCTTAACCCCTGCCCAGTTCTGATATGCAAGCAGTCCCCATTCACCCACCCTGGGCACAATTCTAAACCTCGTTTGCCTGAATCTCACTCGGTATTACTGAATGACTAATCTAATAAACTCATTTCTGCACAGATGTTAACAGTTGAAAATGGCTCCATCTACAACTATTATACTTGGAACAGGAACCTTCAATAATGCCTTAGCTTAAAGAAGAGCATTCTGGAAAGACTTTAGACACCATGAAGTTACATAGGGTAGGATATCCACTGGCACACCAACCCTACACCAACGACCTGGGAGTACCCTGGCCTAGGCTTGTGACCTTCAGACACGCCTGGCTCTTTTCTGTCTGTGGGTCAAAATTTGAATTGATGGACTGGAATTGGCTGTTTCTCTGACAACCTCTTCATCACTTTGACAGCCCATTGAGGCTGGCTGCCATTCAAGCAGACCACAGTGCATGAAAAGCGAGTTTTGATATACTGGTATTGTAGTACACAGGCCCCATCTCAATCCCAACCTCATCCCTTCCTATTTATTCATAGCCCTGACAGCCAAAAAGAAGGTGAGGTAAGAGGTGTAAGTGAATGTCAGGCAAGTCAGCCATTTGCAGCTTGGTGAGGTGTAGTTCAACTAAAGACTAAACTTCTGCATGTGCTGGCAGCCCTGACCAAAGCTTGGGGTGAGGCCGAATCACCAAAGACAAGCTCAAATGCTGACTTTTTGGTTGAGTGAATGGGGGAACGGTATTTATGGGGAAAGCTATACTATAGGCTGTACTTTATTTTATTTTATTTTATTTTTTGAGACGGAGCCTTGCTCTGTCACCCAGGCTGGAGTACAGTGCTCACTGCAACCTCCGCCTCTCGGGCTCAAGCGATTCTCCTGCCTCAGCGTCCTGAGTAGGTGGGATTACAGGCACGCACCACCACACCTGGCTAGGCTGTACCTTTGATATCAAATAATTGAGGATGCAAAGTATGAATGACATTTGTCTGGTGTAGGCCAAATACATGAATAATAATGTCCACCATTTATTGGGCATTTAATGAGTGCCTGGCACTTCCCATAAATTACTACTAATCTTTGCAATGATCCTGCAGCATTGCCCTTACCCCCATTTTACATCTATGAAAACTATAGCTTAGAGAGGTGACTATCTCTCTATATATCTGATCAATATTGGAGCTGGAATTTGAATTCATATATGACTCTAAAATCTTTGTTCTTCTCATTATATCCCAGTGTTTTTCTGCACCAAGCTACTTGTTTTAAGAAGAGCAAATCTGCTTAAGGATCATTCTTGAAATAATGATATCTCTCCAATAACCCATCCCACAGTGATGGGAAAAGACACATCTGCTGGAAGTGGGAAGATGATACAGGGAAGGCTTCATAAAGCAAGTTGTAGCTGAGCTAGGCCTTGAAGGATGGACAGAATTTTCATAGACAGAGCTGGAGGGAAAGAATATTCCTGAAACTGGTTGCAGTGTGCACAAAGGCTGAAAAATGCAGCTTTGGAGTAAGAAAGAGCTGGGTTTTAAAAGAGCTGAGTTTAAATTCCAGCCCTGACACTTACATTTGCATTCAATGCTCTGCCCCTTCCTATGTTACTGCCAACTTCCTACTCACACCCTCTCACATTCGCCCATCCAGGGTGCTGGTGACAGCTTGTACTGGCTTGCAAGAACTAATTGTACACTTGTCCTCCCAACTCTGAGTTCAGTGACTTCACATATGTAGCTTAAAATAAGCCATGGTGGAATTATTTACACCATGGAAATAGGCAACTGCTACAAATAAGTTTTTTGTTTGTTTTGGAGTGATGGTTTGACAACAAGTACACCATTGCACAAACACTCCAGGGTAGTGGCCAGGGAATCTCCATTTTTTTCAAAAACTCCACATTAATTCTACAGCCTAGGCATTCACAAAGCTTTTTGGGGCAGTGGACCTTAAACTTAGGTATGCATCAGAATGATTAAAGAGAAGCTTGATAATATGTGTATTCCTGGGTCTCCTTCCTAAAATTCTAATTCGTTGAGTCAGAAGTGCAGCCCAGGAATCTGTATTTTAACAAGAGCCTGCCTCCACTCATCATTCTGTTGGAGGTGATCTAGGGCTCATTTGGTCTCATCTCAAGTATACAGGCACTGGAGAGAATGGAGGCAGAGCAAAGCGCAGGGATCACAGACTATGCCAATCACAGACATCTGAGAAATTTACAAAATTACCCAAGTTTCTCACCAGGTTTTCTTTTTTTAACTATCAGAAAATCAATTGATTAAGCAGCTGGAGAGAAAACTTGGGTTATAAAGAAGTTGGCAACAAAAAGCACAAGAACAAAATGCACTAAGTGAAAGAGAGCTTACCATTTAGGCAGGGCCATTTCACCCAGCCATCCTCCTCTCCAAATCTTGCACTATGTACACACGTAATACGCCAGAGAAAACTACTAGAAAAACAAGAGCTTAGGAGAGACCAAGGTTTAGTCTTGGAAAAGACGTAGGTTTGGAGCGTGGAATGCAGAAGAAAGTCAAAAGGCAGATAAATGTAGTAGTCAAGCAGGCAAGCTCTGGTATCAAACTGCCTGGGTTTCGATTTCTGTCTTACCACTTATTAGTATTGTGACCTCAGGCAAGTTATTTAACAACTCTGTGACTTAACGTTTCTTGCCTGTAAAATAAAGTTAATATTAGTAATTACCTGCTGGGGTTGTCATGAAGATTAAATAAATTAGTATTTGTGAACTATTTAGAACAGTACCTGGCACATAGGAAGCACTTTCTGTGTTTGTGAAATAAATAATTGACCAGTGAGAAAGAAAAATGTTCCTGAGAGCTATAGGTCAGACACTGTTTCATGGCTGAGTTAGAGTGTGTCCACCTGCTTCATAAAAATAAAGTTGGTAGGGAGTGCAACATTGAACTCCCACCTACAAATTTTCACCTTTCAGGAATGGTAACCATTGCAGTTGTTTCATGTGACCAGTGTGAGAGCTTGACTGCCATTGAAATAATGTATAAGTGAATGGGAAGCACACATATCTCTGCTGTGGGTGCCTGAAGTATTTCTCTAAAAGAGTCTGGAAAGACCAGATCCAGTGCCTCACACCTGTAATCCCAGGACTTTGGGAGGCTGAGGCGGGCAGATCACTTGAGACCAGTTTGAGACCAGCCTGGGCAGCATGGCAAAACCCCGTCTCTACTGAAAATACAAAAATTAGCCAGGCATGGTGGCACATACCTGTAATCCCAGCTACTCAGGAGGCTGAGGCACAAGAATCGCTTGAACCCGGGAGGCGGAGGTTGCAGTGAGCTAAGACAGTGCCACTGCACTTCAGCCTGGGTGACAGAGTAAGACTCAGTCTCAAAAATAAATAAATAAATAAATAAATAAATAAATAAATAAATATGGAAGGTCTGTGATTAATTTTATTAGTCATAACGCAAAAATGCAATTCTCCAAGCTCATGTAGTGTTGTCCAAAATATGAAGCTGCGCTATTTCACTTTGCAGGCCATGTCTCTATTGGTATAATTCTTAGTCAGACTGACTGCTTCTGACTGCCCAGCAGTCTCAGTCTGCATCTCTTCCAACTGCGACAATAAGGACCAATTATGGGCTCCATAAATTCGAAGCATGCAGAGATTCAGGAAAGGCCAAGGAGAGCAGATAACTAACTGATTAACAGATATTCAACACTGAGACCTCAAAGGAAAACATTAAGGAAATTGAACCATTTGACCAGGAGAGACCAAAGAGTGACTTGATCATGGTTTCCAAGAATCACAAGGCATCACTACATGAAAAGGAAGGTAGTATTAAATCTCCATTGAGGAAAAATGAGCACCAGGTTACATTATCTATAACTTAGGTCAGATATAAAGAGGAACTTCATGAGAGAAAAAGGTAATGAATATTGCTATGAATTAGTGGGTGGGGACAGAGAGAGAACCTCTCTCACATAGTTTTTAACATGGGACAGGGTCTGCTGTCCAGTGGAGTCCCTCCTACGGGGAGGAAAATGAACTAAATCTCCTTTCAAGATCTCTTCCTATAATAATTGGAAACATCCGTAGAAATAGCCTGAAGCTACCACAGATGTCCCTAGGGGCATGGGAATGTAGAGCTGGGGGCTGTGGCCTCCTTAGTGACATAGATTACATGGAAGAGCTGTCTCACAGTGGAGGCAGAGGTAGCAAGTACCTTAGCCCACCCCCGGTTTATCGTTTTGTCTTTAAACTATCTGTCTCATTTAGGATAGTGAGGTCCAAGATAGATGAGATTACAGCAAGGAAATAGGATTCTTTTAAATAGATAATACAAAACATGTCTAAAGAAACTCAATGATAATTTCATTATTTCTGGCACGTTGTCAGGGAATTATCTGTATTGTATAAGGTGGTGGAAGGATGCCAAAAAGCTATTTAAAATGCAAGCCCAGTTGTGTCAGTCAATTGATCTTTGGTTACAAATGAATTAAAAAGCTTGAAATTTTCATATTTATAATTCCAGTTGCCCTCCTTTACCAATGCTGACAAGAACAATTAACTAGTGACAGCTTGAACAGGCATGAAAAAATCTCTGTGATGATAATCTGATCTCCTGGCCCTTCTTCCTCTTTCTCTCACCCAGTTCAAACTATTTGCAAAATGTCAGCCAAAGGAAAAGTGTTCAGCATCCTGTGCACGCTTCAGCCACTGCTGAGAATTGTCAATAGCTCTGTTTCCATGATACATTAACATTTGTATCATAATATGTTCAATCTGGTCTAAATGAAGGTGAAGCAATTGGTAATGATTTTCCTTCCCTCACTCACACTTCTTTCACTGGCAACAAGACAGTTGTCAGCAGTACACCAGGGGCAGGGGATCTTCTTGTCAACTACATGGCATCAGCCCCATTCGGCATTTCCGTGACTGGATCCTTATGAATGACAGGAATATCTTTTTTTTTTTCTTTCTTGAGTCACGGTCTTGCTCTGTTTTCTAGGCTGGAATCCAGTAGCATGATCACGGCTCACTGTATCCTCAACTCCCTGGGCCCAAGTGATCCTCCTGCCTCAGCCTCCTGAGCAGCTAGGATCACAGACGTGAATCACCACAACCAGCTATTTTTTTTTTCAATTTTTAGTAGAGATGAGGTCTCACTATGTTGCCTAGGCTGGTCTTGAATTTCTGTGCTCAAGAGATCCTCCTACCTCAGCCTCCTCAGCCCTCCCCAGGTTTGTTGATTACAGGCATGAGCCAGAGTGCCCAGCTAGGAATATCTTTACTATTGCAGAAGATATGAAAAGTGTGCTCCACTGGCTGTGGGTACTGGAGCTGGACCTATCCCTGATTCCACAAGTCCATAATCCTATTTGATCTTCCAGACTTTAGAATGTGTATCCTGTCCCCCACAGCATGAAAACTCACTGTAATAAGTAGGGTAGAAAATAGGAGATTTCTGAAGAGGTGGTAAAAATTTTAGTTCTAGTCTCCAAGATAACACATGGAGAGAATTGTCTTCCCATCAGCTGTTTTTCTGGTCATGACTAGATCTTGTGGGTCTAGTGGGCCTCCATATATTCAAGAAAATAATTGTCCTTAGCTCTTCATGATGCTATACTCTTCTCACAGTGATATCATAGAACTTACCCTTCATACTGAGAGAATATTTGTTGTGTATAAGGTGAGAGAATGAGGGGCACAAAATGAACCTGAGAATGAACTCAAGATCTTTTATTATTTCACATTCAATTCTGTTGTCTAGGACACAGTGAAAACAAGAAGGGCAAGGCCCTATTTTTAACAAAAGCTAGGAAGCTCACAGGTAACAAGACCATCCAAACAACGAAAGTAATTGACCAACCCCAAAGGAGTCATTCAGCCTATGGGATGCCACAATAAGGAAGCTAAATCTTTGTGTTTCTTAGTCCATTACCCCTTCCTTTGGTAATAACACCCTGAATTTCCTTCAGAAAACAACCTCTCCATCATTCTCAGTTTATGTGGTTTACATGAGACTGAAGCCATCCCTCTGATTCCACAGAAAGGCAGATGACCCAGGATTGGTCAATAAGAATGACCCTCAAGCTATAAACTAAAATTATTGGTAAAGGAAGTATTTTCCTTCTAGGGTTGCTAAGGTGGCAGGATTCAAGCCTAGTGCTGTTGGTGCCCATCTTTCTTATCATTTGGAAAGAGCTTGGTGGAGAACAACACCAACATAGAGAAAGAACCAAGAGATAGAGACAGGTTCCTCATGACCTGGCTGGAGCACCTTGATGCTGATACCAAATACCTCCCTGAACTGTTCAGTTATGATAAGGCTAGGCTTTATGTCCCCACCTAAATTGCATCTTGAATTGTAATCCCCAGGTGTTGAGGGAGAGACTCAGTGAGAGATGATTGGATCATGGGGGCAGTTTACCTCATGCTGTTCTTATGATAGTGAGTGAGTTCTCACAAGATCTGATGGTTTTATAAGGTAATTTTCCCTGCTCTTGCACGCTGTCTCTCACCTGGCACCATGTAAGATGGGTGTGCTTTCCCTATCGCCATAATTTTAAGTTTCCTGAGGCCTCCCCAGCCATGAGGAACTGTGAGTCAATTAAACCTCTTTTCTTTATAAATTACCCAGTCTCAGGCAGTTCTTTATACCAGTGTGAGAATGGACTAATAAAGAAAATTGGTACTGAGAGTAGGGTACTGCTATAAAGATACTTGAAAATGTGGAAGCAACTTTGGAACTGGATAACAGGCAGAGGTTGGAACAGTTTGGAGGGCTCAGAAGAAGATTGGAAGATGTGGGAAAGTTTGGAACTTCCTAGAGACTTGTTGAATGGTTATGACCAAAATGCTCATAGTGATATTGACAATGAAGTCTAGGCTGAGGCGATCTCAGATGGAGATGAGGAACTTGTTGCGAACTAGAGTAAAGGTCACTCTTGCTATGCTTTAGCAAAGAGACTGGAAGCATTTTGCCCCTGCCCTAGAGATCTGTGGAACTTTGAACTTGAGAGAGATTATCTGAAATTGGAACTTACGTTTAAAAGGAAAGCAGATCTTAAAAGTTTGGAAAACTTGCAGCCTGACAATGCAATAGAAAAAAACAACCCATTTTCTGGAAAGAAATTCAAGCCTGCTGCAGAAATTTGTATAAATAACCAGGGGCCAAATGTTAATTGCCAGGATAATGGGGAAAATGTCTCCAGGGCATGTCAGAGATACTGGCAGCAGCCACTCCCATCACTTGCCCAGAGGCTTAGGAGGGAAAAATGGTTTCATGGGCTGGGCCCAGGGCCCCCTACTGTGTGCAGCCTTAGGACTTGGTGCCCTGCATCCTAGCTGCTTTTACTTGGGTAGTTACTAGTGTCATCTTTGCCTCAATTTGAGTGGAATTCAACTTTACTGGAGTCCTTTTTAAAAATATATATATTGTGAGCCCAAAAGAACAAATATATTTTTCAATTCAGAAAATACAATTTAGACTAGCAAAATAACTTGACCTTATTCTTAAAGAAGTCATTATTTTATAGGATTGTTTTAAAGCCCAATTGTGTTCTAGGAAAAAGGGGCAGAGTCCCTTTGAAGAGATACATTAGTGTCAAAAGCCAGGCTATAAAACTTCTATGAGAACTTTTAAGGAATAAGCATAACTGATTATATAGAGGTGAGAATAGGAATACTGGCATGATTTGGATCTGGATCTAAGCAACTAGGGAAACACCCAGAGGAGGAGAAGGTGAGGTTAATCAAGCCTAAAGAACAGAAGGGGAGGCATGGAGAAAGAAAGGTTTTTCTATCTTAAGCAATTATTAGATTAGGGCTCCAAGTGTCTAACCAGAGCCAGGCCAAGTATAAGGGGCAGAGGCTATAGACCAGTGATCTCCAGTTTTTTTAATCATGTACCACATTACAAAAAAAATTTGAGAATATATCCAAATACATGTAAAATTACTTATCTATGAATTATGTACATGTTTTGTTGTGATTCACTAATACCTCAAGGCAAAATATTCACTAGGATGAGAGATGATCACTAATGATAATGGACATCATTTTTTCAAATAGTCTTCTTGATAATTTTGGTTTGCTTTGCTTTGTTTTTGAATGACAGCTTTTCTAAACTATTTAAATCACAACTGTTCTTACCCAATAAATCAATAGCTGATGAAAAGCTCATACCTGAAAGAGGGGAGGTGTTAGCTCTGCCATTTTAGTGATATTTGTTTGTGCTAACATTATTAGCATGATCTTCAAGCCAAAGTTGCTTTGAAGAAATATTTATTAAACCACATGTCCATTTTGTGAGGATCTGTTTAAAGAATAAATAAATAATACTCATAAATACACTGATCTGGGCATACGTGAACTTCAATGCATGGCAATGTGTTTTGAAAGCAAATAAATGAGTTGCTATTTCTGGAATTCTTATTCCCTTGAGATGCCTTGTAAATCTCAGATGGCATGAGATCCTGTGACATAGATACTGAATAAGGGCACCAATGCCAATCTGAGAATTAAATATAAGTACATTCTGGTTATTTTCTTATAATGATGTTAGGATATCACCATTTTGGAGACCACTGCTGTAGAACCTTCCTCAGCACAACAGATAGACATGTAGCATTACAAGAGGCCTAAGTCAAGTACCATTTATTATCTGCTAGATGGGTCTAATGTGCTATCAGGAACAATTCTGGCTACTTCTTAAAATCAAAACAACTCTATCACCTATATGAATCCTAAAATGCATTTAAGAAGGCAAACTTCCTTTCTTTTCTTACTTATTGATAAAATGTTTAAAATGCAATTTCTCTTATAAGTAATATAAATCCTGGACAAAGTCAATCAGTCACCCACAACTATGGCAATTTCCCGGCACTCAGGTCTTCAAACCACAGGTTTGTCTACATGGTGGTAGCTACTTAAATTGCAGACAGAATATCTAATAGTCTCGTATCTAACAGAACACAATAGAATATCCAGTAGTCTTAAGGGCTATTGAAAAAACAAATCCCGAATCACAATCAGAGCCAAGAACTAGAAAGAACTAGAAAAGTGGTGATCATACCACATCTAGAGCTGTGTATGAGAGTATGGTAGGGAGCAGCAGCTAGCTAGAATGTGCTGAGAACTGGCTTAAATTACTTGGTCTTTAACTAAAGGATCTCGAAATTGGGTGCAGACAGAATGGGAATGCCAGTTGCCAGTGGGCAGACAATGGAAGACTGGGAAACAAATAAAGGACAATAGTGTTTTCAAGGAGAGAGCCTATGGAGAAAGGGAATGAGGCAACTTGATCACAAACTGGCTCTTAACTTTGGCACCAGTAAACAACACATGTCGTGATTAGTTGACAGTTTGGAAGAAGACCTGATGGAGGCCAGCATCACAGAGATAGGGAAACCAGGACCATGAGAGTTTAGTTCACTTCAGCCAAGGAAGGGATGACACAGAGCCAGAGCTTGTGTCTATTGCATATACGCAGTCTGCTGTTCACTTTGGTCCCTACCAAAGTTACCACTATTACTAAGTATCCTGAACTCTTGACAAGCTACTAGGCAAAATTAACCCATTGATAATAATTGCTTTTAATATTCCCTACTTCCCTTTGTGTTTCCCTTGCCCCATTCCTGGTACCCTGACTCTTCCTATACTAGCTTAGACTTTGTTCCCAAAGAGCTTGTTCCTTTTGGTTGTCAACTAACTCTCAATAAGATTTGTTGTTTAGTTGATTAAATGTCTAGTGATGGCTTACAGTATTCCTTTTCCCAGAGTTTTTTTTTATCTTTTTGATTTCCATTTTTGCAAGGTACTCCTAAAAACTAGAAAGTCTCCTATAGAAAAGAGAATTAAGTCTTCATGAAATTTCAGACACCATGATAGAGAATGACGGAAATATTTCATTCAGGGGCTCTGCTCAATCATTCGAATTACACCACCTAGGATCCTTTAAGGCCAACTCTATGTTAAGCAGAACAATTACATATTTATTGTGCATATGCTATTGGCAGAAAATATTACTGGCATATTCTTTTCTCCTTACCCAACATTTGATTGTTTATTATGTACATCATCACATTTACTACTCACGACAATCTCATGTGATCTCCTGTTATGACTCCCCCACCACTAAGAAATGACTAAATTAAAATCAAGGAGATCAATGAATTGAGTGAGAGCATACAGAAAGTAATTGGCAGAGTTGACACTGGAGCCCAGGTGATTTCTGGAGTTCATGTTCTTAAAACTGATTCTACTCCGTATTGGGAATTAGCAAGAAAAGAAAAGAAGTTGCTAGTGTTGTTGACAATGAGCCACTTACAATGGAAAAGGCAGAATCTTCCTTTCATAAAGTCTAATGCCTCCTCTGATCACCACCAACTCTCTTCATGTGCCCAGTTGATTTGGGGCATTCTCAAAGCTCTTAATTTTTAGAACACTCAGGACACTGCCTATGTCACTATTTCAGAACCCTATAGGAAGTCAAGAGGACAAGAAGGCTCTGTCCCTCTTGTGGCATTTCTGCTCACATTGCCCAGCTTCCTTCCCTCCAATCAGAAGTAATGAGAACTTTGTATCTATTCTCCCCTCTCATTCTCTAATTGCCTTTCACCTATGGTAGCATCAACCAGTGCTAACCTCTGGCCAAGGAATGTCTATTTTTCTAATGTTAATGACAGCCATTGATTTCAGGGCTGATAATGTTCTGGATGATCCCTGTTGTCAAAAATGGATCATTCACTATTTGCACAGCTAGCAAAGGACTGTTGGATTAAATTTCTCATTAAGTATGTAGAAGCCAAAGACTTTGGAATAAGCAACAAGATAACCTCAATATATGAGTAGATTCTAATGGTCTGTTCCACTACCACTGGGGGAAATGAGCCAATTCCTCATCCTACAGATGCTGGAGAGAACTTCTTAACTTCCTCTCTACTAAAATAAACATGCTTGAGAAGAAAATTCTATTCCAGGTCTCTCTAAGCCAATCATACCATTTACAAGTCCTTTAAAAAGAGGGGAGTTGGAGAGCCATCTACGTTGTAGGAAAGCTTTTTATAGGGAGGCAAAGAAAGTAGAAGAAGAAAAGGCTACAGACCCCAAATGTAACCCAGAATTTTAAAGTAGTTTTTATACAAGTTCCTGCAAATAGAATTCACGGACAAACTACTAGTAGGTAACAGGCTAGGGTGGGCAAAATAGTCCTCCAGTGCCCAGATGTTAATCCCCAAACATCCTTTCTTTAAAGATAGCTTCATTATTGGGGTTTATGGCTATGACAATTATTAAAATACATGTATTCTATGGTTAGGAGTATGGTGATTATAAATTAGTGATATTCTAAAACATTTATGAAAACCACACTTCTATTTAATGGTAGTGTTAGTGTTTACTTTGGTGGAGTAATTGATTTTGAGAGGCCAAAGAGTTCTACTTCAAACTTCCACTCAGCTCTCCTCTGCATTGTCCCTGACAGACAGAGCTCCAAAGGGTTATGGGAAATTTTACTTTGCAAGGCAGTAGGTGTTTCAAACTGAGTCTGGATTGACCTAGCTGGAACCTCTACTCCTTGGTGTTGATGCTTCCTTCTGAAGCTATAATTTTTAAGGATTATTTATTTATACAATGAAAGAAAATACCATTCCCTCTCCCCATCCCTTAACATAAAGGAAAACATTTGACAGATACAATGTGCAGCCCCCTGATTTTTATATGTTGGCAACTAATTTGAAAACCTTTAAAAATACTCAGTGGTGAGGAATTAGAACCCCTGTGCATTGCTGGTAGGAATGTAAAATGGTGCAGCCACCATGGAAAACAGTATGGTAAAGCAGTTCCTAAAAGAACTAAGCTTAGAATTACCATATGATGCAGCAATGTCACTTCTGGAGATATACCAAAAAGCACTGAAAGCAGGGCTTGAACAGGTATTTGTACATCCATGTTCATATTAGTTTAATTCACAATAGCCAAAAGGAAGAAACATCCCAAATGTCTATCAACAGATGAGTGGATAACCAAAGTATGATATAGACATACAATGGAATATTATTCAGCCTTAAAAAAGAATGAAATTCTGACACATGCTACAATATGGATGAACTTTGAAGAGAGTACTGAGTGAAATAAGACAAACTGAAAAGGACATATATTGTGTGACTCCACTTGTATGAAATATCTAGAATAGTCAAACTGATAATAAAGAGTTAATATCCAAAATATATAAGGAACTCCCACAACTCAATAGTAAATAAACACAGATAATCATATGAAAAATGGGCAAAGGAACTGAATAGGCACTTCTCAAAAGAAGATATGCAAATTGTCAACAGGTATGTGAAAAGGTACTCGAAATAGTGCAGTAAGGAAATTATTGCTAATAACAATTATTATAGATTTCAAAATAGCTAGAAGAGAAGAATTGTGATGTGCCCAACACAAAGAAAAGATAATGTTTGAGGTTATAGATATCCCAATTACCCTGATTTGATCACTAAACATTGTATACAGGTATCAACATGACACATGAACCCCCAAAATATGCACAACTGTTATATATCAAATAACATAAAAATAAATAAATAAATAATCTTTTAAAAATCACTAATCAGCTGGGCACAGTGGCTCATGCCTGTAATCCCAGCACTTTGGGAGGCCAAGGCGGGTGGATCACAAGGTCAGGAGATAGAGACCATCCTGACTAACATGGTGAAACCCTGTCTCTACCAAAAATACAAAAAATTAGCCAGGCATGGTGGCGGCCACCTGTAGTCCCAGCTACTCGGGAGGCTGAGGCAGGAGAATGGCGTGAACCCACTTGCAGTGAGCCATGATCACGTCACTGCACTCCAGCCTGGACGACAGAGCGAGACTCCGTCTCAAAAAAAAAACAAAAAAAAAACCACTAATCATCAGGGAAATGCAAATCAAAACCACAATGAGCTATACAGAGCTCACCTCACGTTGTTAGAATGGCTATTATCAACAAAACGAAACAAAACAAAAAACAAGTGTTGGCAAGGATGTAGAGAAAAAAGAAGCCTTATATTCTGTTGATAGAAATGTAAATTGATGCAACCACTATAGAAAACAGTATGGAGGTTCCTCAAAAATTTAAAAATAGAACTACCATATGATCCAGCAATCTCACTTCTGTCTATATGTCCAAAAGAATGGAAATCACGATCCAAAAAGATATCTGCCTGCTCATATTCATTGCAGCATTATTCCTAATAGCCAAGACATGAGAGCAACCCTAAATTTCCATCTGCAAATGAATGGATAAATGAAATGTGGAATATGAATGTAATAAGGTATTATTCAGCTTTACAGAAGAAGGAGTTCCTGCCATTTGTGACAATGCAGATGAACCTGGAGAACATCGTGCTAAGTAAAATAATCCAGACATTAAAAGACAAATAATACCTGACACCACTTATAAGAGGAATCCAAAATAGCTAAACGCATAGAGGAAGAGAGTAGAATGGCAGTTTCTAGAGGCTGAGGGGGAAATTGAGTGGTATTAGTCAGAGTACAAAGTTTTAGTTACACAAGATAAGTACGTCCTAGAGATCTACTATACAGCATTGTGCCTATAATTAACAATGCCATATTTTATACTTAATTTGCTAAGAGGGTAGACCTTATGTTAATTGTTCTTATCCCAAAATATAAATAAATAAATAGGGCAAGGGGAAACTGTGGGAGATGAATAAGTTTATGGCACAGATTGTAGTGATGGTTTCACACGTGTATACTTATCCCCAAATTCATTAAGTTGTATACATTAAATATATACAGCTCTTTTTATGTGAATAAATATCACAGTGAAGTGGTACTTTAAAAAAAAAAAAAGAAGAAAGTAAAACGGTGGTGGCCAGGGACTCAGGAAGAAAGTCATGGGGAGTTGTTTAATTGGTACAGAGTTTCAGTTTGGAAAGACGAAAAACTTCTGGCGATGGATGATAGTTATACAACAATTGGAATATACCTAATCCCATTGAACAGTACGCTTAAAAATGGTTAACATTGTAAGTTTTATGTTATGTATATTATACCACAATTTTAAAAATGGTGAAATCCGTATAGTCTGGAGCTCACTCAATAGTAAAAATAAACAAACAAAACACTCAATGGTACAAATAAAACAAAATATGTTTGTATGACACCAAGCACTGGACTCAACTATTCAGCTGTGGTCCGGCCAATGCCAAGTATAGCAGACCTTGTCATATTTCTTGATCTGGATCAGAGATTTTGATAAGCATAGGCTTAATCTCATACTATGATAGTGGTACTTCCTGAATGCTTACAATAGGCAAAGCATTGCTCCAAGTACCATCCATTTATTAACTCATGTAATCTTCCCCATAATCCTGTGAAGTAAATGTTATTGGCCTCATTTTACCAAAGAAGAAACTAAATCATGAAGAGCCAACAACATTATGTGACTCCTAAAAATATAATACATAGTAAACTTGTGGCCCATCATAAGCTCCCAGATATTTTTTCTTTCCCACAAGTAGCTGCCTAGGCATTTGTTCCCCATGGCCATGACTGATGATTCTGTTATGTATTTTACTGGCTATTCCTCCCAACTTGGAATAGAGATACAAAAGTGAGCTTATCAAATCTCCCATAGGGAAAACATATTGAAGAGAACAAATACTACTACTCCCATAACACACAAGTATATCTCCTCCAGGGTTATTTGGTGTCTAAAAGCAATATTGCAGGGTGGGGCTGGGCTGGCCGTCAGCCTCTACAACCCACTTTGTAAGCTAACTTACTCATTTATATAGCACTGTAATTATGTATAGCAGCTTCAATGGGAATAGGCTTCAGTAGGGAGAGACAGTCTTGGTTGAACTTGGAAAGAAAAACATCCACTGATTAAGTGAGGGACATCAAAAGGTGACTAGAGGAATATTAAACACTGATTGTGTTGCTAGCTTTTTTTGCCTCAGGCCCACCCTGCCAATGTGTTTGCATTTCAACTTTGCCATTAGCTACCCTCTCTCAGAACCTCAGATGGGTCCTCTTTCAGTTCTAGTTTATAAGATTGTAAACATAATACTCAAAATCCCAGCCTTTGTGTCAGGTAGGAAGAAAATCAAAACAGTGAGAGATCAGGAAAGCATTTTAGGAAAGTGACTGAGGGAAGCCAGGATGTTTTGTTTGGAGAAGAGAAGGTTTAGAGCCACTAGGCCTTGTCCTAATAGCAGTAGCAATGATTGTACTAAGTGCTAAGAACTGACCTAGGCACTGCATGTACTTCACTTCTGTTAATTTTTTTTTTTTTTTTTTTTTTTTGAGACGGAGTCTCACTCTGTCACCCAGGCTGGAGTGCAGTGGCGCGTCTGGGCTCACTGCAAGCTCCGCCTCCCGGGTTCATGCCATTCTCCTGCCTCAGCCTCCCGAGTAGCTGGGACTATAGGCGCCTGCCACCACACCCGGCTAATTTTTTGTATTTTCAGTAGAGACAGGATTTCACCGTGTTAGCCAGAGTGGTCTGGATCTCCTGACCTCGTGATCCACCCGCCTCGGCCTCCCAAAGTGCTGGGATTACAGGTGTGAGCCACCGCGCCCAGCCCACTTCTTTTAATTTTTACAAAACTTATTCTATAAAGAAGGTACTATTGTTATCCCTAGTTTACAGGTGAGATAATTTTAGGATAAGAAAGGGTAAGTTTGCACAGTGAGTAGGTAGTAAAGATCCCATGCTATCTGATTACACACTTCCTGTTCACCTCTATCACCTAACCCTGTTTGTTTCTTCCATAGCAATTCCCACCATTTGTATTTATTTTATTTGTTTGATCATTCCCCAACTAAACTATGAACCCCAAAGGGTCAGGAATCATGTCTATTATTGTTCCACATTCTATCAACGTGTCTAGCACAGTGCCTGTATATAACTTAGCATTCAACTAACACTTGTGGGAGAGAGGGAAGCAAAGAGGAAGAGGGGAACTAACATCTAGGTAAGATCTAACTCCAGAGCCTGTGCTCTTAACCACTACAATTACACTGTTGAGTCATTGTGGGCTGACAGCACCAAATTTTCGCCAACACCCTGATTTAGTCATCTGTAAAGTTCACAACAAACCTAGCTCCCTGTGCTGTGCAAAGCAGCCAAAGCAACAACAGGCAGAGCTCCTTAAGACAAGATATTAAATACCATCTTACTCTGTTTGCCACGCTCATGGTCCAGTTCTAGGCAGCATTGTTGCAAATGTTAGAATACACATTCTAACAAAGCATCCTACCACATAGGGCAGGCATTAAAATTATGGTTCACACAAGCAAACCCACAACTTTCTTGAAAATCAGATATATCAATACACTCATCTGCATTTCAGCAGTCTTGGTACAGAGTCATCTATTTTACCCTCTGTCCTCTTGTTTTAATTAGTCCTCTTTCTAAGCTCCTCAGTGGCTCTGCTATGAAAAACCGTTAAAATTAAATGAACATTTTTCTGATTAAATCCCCTCCCTGCATCTCCAAGCCTTCAGTTGTCTATTTATGACTGTGAGCTTCATTTTACCAAGTTCTATTTCTAGGCCACTAATATCATCTCATGCAGAGAGAGATGTATTCAGCATTCCATGTGGTGTCATTTTCTGAAGGGGGCGAAGTCTCAGCTCCAGTGCTTTACTATTCTTTTATACAGAGAGTTTTAGAACACATAAACCAACTGTTTTGAACGAATAGCTTCCTTCTGTTCTTGCCATTCCTATTACTGGATTCTATTGGTGAAGAATGAACACATATGTTATAGTGGAGACAGTTCTCGTGGAAAAATCACTCTCCTTTGGGGAAACCTTGATGTTCTCTGGGACTCTGTAAAATCCAGGCTAAAAGGCAAACATTTTTTCTTAAGTTCTCACAAGAGCTAAAAAATCTAAGGCCTGCTAACAAGACCCCTTTTTTCCCTTGGATGGGATGCCCTAAAACCCATCTGAAAATTTCAGCTGGGACTTTACAAAATGCAAATCAACTGACTAGATTAACTGGTTTGTGTTGCTGTCTTTGTGGAGTACCCACAGGCTTAGGAGGGATCAGGTTGAATCTGAGATGACAAGATCCAGGGACTTCTGATCTGGAGGAAAGTAATCAACCTGAATTTTGCATGATATAATGAAAATGTGCTAATGTACAAGAAACTCAAATATTAGCTCTATATATCAATATTTTCAATGTTCTTATTGCTAAAATCATACAGAACCTGCCATGGCACTATGCCATGTGCTTTTTTTCCATTTATTCAGTTACTTAATCTTAACAATAACACTGTAAAGAAGGTGGTATTACTATTCTCATTTTATATGTGAGGAAGCTGAAGTGCAGAGTGGTAAATAACTTGCCCCATAATCACAGACTTTGTAAGTGACAGAACTGAGATTATAACACAGGTCTGTCTGACTTTAAACATCACATTATTAACCACTATCCTAAAATGGCTCTCAGGTAAGGCAAGGAGAAAGTATTCAAGAAGGCTAGGTTTGATGGCTAATACTGAGTGTCAACTTGATTGCATTGAAGGATTCAATCCAATTGGATTGATTGGATTGAAAGGCTGCCAGTTTCGAGTGGGGTCCAGAACAGGAGAAGGCTCTGCAACAGGTCCAGGCTGCTGTGCAAGCTGCTCTGCCACTTGGACCATATGACCCAGCAGATCCAATGGTGCTGGGGGTGTCAGTGGCAGATAGTGATACTGTTTGGAGCCTTCGTCAGGCCCCCATAGGTGAATCACAGCGGAGGCTTCTAGGATTTTGGAGCAAGGCCCTGCCATCTTCTGCAGATAACTACTCTCCTTTTGCAAGACAGCTCTTGGCCTGTTACTGGGCTTTGGTGGAAACTGAACATTTGACTATGGGTCATCAGGTCACCATGCAACCTGAACTGCCTATCATGAACTAGGTGCTTTCTGACCCAGCTAGCCATAAAGTGGGTCACGGGTCCAGCAGCATTCCATCGTCAAATGGAAGTGGTATATACGTGATCGGTCTCGAGCAGGTCCTGAAGGCACAAGTAAGTTACATGAGGAAGCGGCTCAAATGCCCACGGTCTCCACTCCTGCCACTCTGCCTTCTCTTCCCCAGCCTGCAACGATGGCCTCATGGGGCGTTCCCTATGATCAGTTAACAGAGGAAAAGAAGACTAGGGCCTGGTTCACAGATGGTTCTGCATGACATGCAGGGTCCACCCGAAAGTGGACAGCTGCAGCACTACAGCCCCTTTCTAGGACATCCCTGAAGGACAACGGTGTAGGGAAATCTTCCCAGTTGGCAGAACTTCGAGCAATGCACCTTGTTTTGCACTTTGCATGGAAGGAGAAATGGCCAGATGTACAATTATATACTGATTCATGGGCTGTAGCCAATGGTTTGGCTGGATGGTCAGGGACTTAGAAGAAGCATGATTGGAAAATTGGTGACAAAGAAATTTGAGGAAGAGGTACGTGGATGGACCTCTCTGAGTGGTCAAAAACTGTGAAGATATTTGTATCCTATGTGAGTGCTCACCAATGGATGACCTCAGCAGAGGAGTATTTTAATAATCAAGTGGATAGGATGACTTATTCTATGGACACCACTCAGTCTTTCTCCAGCCATTCCTGTCATCGTCCGATAGGCCCATGAACAAAGTGGCCACGATGGCAGGGATGGAGGTTAAGCATGGGCTCAGTAACATAGACTTCCACTCACCAAGGCTGACCTGGCTATGGCCACTGCTGAGTGCCCAATTTGCCAGCAGCAGGTAACAAAGGTCTTAGAGTGTGGACAGAACAAAGTACAGTCCTTCAGCTGTGATACCACATTGGAGCTTGGCTGCATTCCACACCTGTAAGGTTCTTGAAACAGACTGAAAAATAGCCCTTTCTCCCAAGGACTTCTGTATGAAGTTGAACTATGCTCCTGAGGTCAGTCCCTGACCTGAAAACAGGCTAGAGTAATTATAGTTGTGTCTTTACATAAACACCTAGAATTTCTGAGAGTTTGACCTGTTTTTTAAGCAGTTTAAAAGGTTCCCTTATCTAGCTAGTGAGACAGATATTGAAGCTGACTTTCTTCCTTGATTAGAATGCCAGCTTAATTGAGGCCATAGATAGATGATCGCTATATTGACTTTTTCAGTCTCTCCAAATGGCCCTTTCTATTGAATACTATCCTAGTTCTTGGAAACAATCTTAGCAAAGAGCTCAGGGATCTTATTTTATGAACCAATTACTAAAACAATACAGATAAACTATGACCAGTCTGAGAACTTGGCCTCAGAACTACGCACTATTACAGGGACATGATTCTGAAAACAGAAAAATATCTGAGTTTGATAATGATGGTGAGGCCTTTTAGATCAAACATGTCTTGTGAACTGGTTACTCCCTGTAGGACCTATTTCCCAGCACCACAGAAGTCATCATCTGTCTAAGCACCAGTGATTTATTAAGAAACAGAGGAACATAAACATCTTCTCTACACAAACAATTATTGGCCAGCCTTCTCCACTGAACTCCTTTTCAGCTAATAGCAGTTTGAAATCATAGCATCATCCATTAGTCTCAAGGGTAATTTCCCCTGGCTTTGCAGCAGATTTTTTTATTTAACCTTTGGTCTCAATGCCACAAGTCCCTATTCTTAGCAAATTGAACAATGCCCTGGTCTAATATCTATCGAAATGGGACATGTTCTCAGGCCATGCAACTCAATGGGGTCAATTTATATAGGGTCTTTTGTGTCCATTACTACTGTTAAATATATATTTAGAATGAGCATAATCTAGAACACTAGGGCCCAGTATTGTGTGCAGTAGAGTCCTGCATTCCAGTCTATTAAACCTCCAATCCAGTGGCTCAAGCTGTGCTTTAGAGCCCCAGGATTCCATGGTGAGTCTTAGGGGCCTCTGGAGGAGTTTTAAAAAGAAAGACTGACTGGGCAGGCTCAGTATCCCACTCTATCTCCCGCTTCACCAGAGCAATTTTATTTTTATCTGTGTGATATATTGGGGTTCCACAGAAGATTTAATTTGAAAAAAAAATGCCACTAGAAAACAAAATGAATAAGCCATTACTGAAATCTATCTACACAGTTGACCATGAGCATGGACGGAATCTCCAAGTAGTGAAACTGGCATGTCAAAGAAAGCTTCCTGCTCAAAAATACACGGTTAAATTTGCAATCCATTAATTTATCATATCCATTTTGAAACAAATTTTTCAGTCTGAAACAAAGTTAAGCACTTTCAGATAGTCATAAGTCCAAAGAAGAAAATAAAATAGGGTAATGGGATAGAGTGATCAGAGTAGCAGGTTTAAGAACTATTTTAGATAGGGTGTGGGTTGAGAAAAATCCCCCGGAAAGGTGATGCTAGGGATGAGATGATACAGAGAGAAAAACAATGCAGCTGGAACTCAGTGAGCCAGTGTATGAAATGTAGACAAATGAAGTTAAGATAAGAGAAGTGGTTCATGCACCCACTAAATGAGTTTAAGCATGGATTGATTAATATTTGTAAAGGATTAGTCCTGGGGCTGGTTGTGGAAGAGGGCAAGAGAGGAATTGGGAAAAGCATTAAGGAGACTATTATAATAACTCAGGTGAGCAATGATGGTAACTTGAACTAGATTGGTAACAGGAGAGATTAAGAAAAGTAGACATGTGGGATATACCTTCAGAAGTAAAGTTGAGAGCATTTGATGATGGATTGCATGTGAATTGTGAGAGGAAAACAGAAATCAAGGATGGTTCTTGGGTTTTAGTATTAAGCATCTGAGTGCTTAGTAGTGCCATTAAGTGAGATGACAAATATTGTATAATGAACAGATACATTTGACCAAGGCCAATGGGAGGAGTAGGGGTCAGAATCAACTGAATTATGTTTTGAGCATATGATGATACTTACTGGATATTCAAGACATGTCCAGAAACCAATTGGATAAAGGTGTCAGGAGTACTAGAGAGGCATAAATTTGGAAATTATCAGCATAGAAATGATATAAAAGACACAAAACAAAATGTGATAACCTATGTAATGAGTGTAGATGGAGAAGAGGAGGCAGGCCACAATTAAGCCCTGAGGAACCCCAACTTTTAGAAGCCAGGGAAAGGGGGAGATAACAAAGGAGCAGAGAGGAAACACTGTCAGATAGGAGGAAAACCAGGAGAGCATGGTGTCATGAAAGTCTAGAGAGGAGAGTGTTTTGGGAAGGAGAGTGTGGTTACCTCTGTCAAAGTTTCTGAGAGATAGAGGAACATAAATACAGAAAAGTAATGCTGGCATTTCACGATTTGGCCAATGGGTAGGAAGATTTGAGGAGGGGCAATGAATTACAGTCTTTCCGCTCTGTAAAATCCTGTCACCTGGCTGTCCTCCTATATTTTGAGGTATAAGAATAGCCATGAGTAGTAGAGTACTGCATAAAAGAACTGGAGAGGAAGTTGTAAAGAGAAAGCATTGCAAATAAACATCTTTTTTCCCAATTGTTTAATATTGTCACTGGAGATGATATCCAGCCCAGCAAAGTTTAAAAGATTAAGTCTTTGATTTCTGGGGAGCTAAAGACAATAACATCACCATAGATGTGCCTAGAGAAAAACATACTTCCTCTACCAGCTTAAGAGAAGAGCACAAGTCAATAAAAAGACATTCAAAATGTGCACAGGGAAAAGCCAATATCAACTGTGTGCAAACATTTAAATCGTTTCAGCAGAAAGATGTGTAGGCAATTTAAAACCATGACCTATATTTAAAGAACATATCCTAAAAGCTCCAGTCCCTTATTAATATTACAGCATATAATTATCCCTGATGCCCTGCCTATCTTGCTAGACCATATTTAATCAGATCTTTTCTCATTGACTTGGCTGTTTCCCCTGTATATATCCGCTAACACATGGTAGAGATAAGGCTTGTGATCTATACTAGTGAAATAGATTTATAATTACCATTGGCCACTCATTACTGGCCAATCTAAAAATAAAGAGTCCTTTTACAACTGTTGGTCTAAATTCCTCAATGGAGACAGGTATGTGTATGTGTGCCTGTGTGTGTGCATGTGTGTGTGTGTGTGTGTGTACATGCACACGTGTATCTGTGAACATACACTCTAAAATCCAGGCACACTGCACATTTGGGAAATGCAATATTCAGGATGATTAACCAAGCTGCATTTACCTCACTTAAAGACCAAGAATTGGATTCAAACTTTGTTTTGTATAGGTATATTTATACAATTATTTGACATATGCTTCCTTTTCTTAAGGTAAAATATATTTGTATAGCTTCAACATTTTTTCTTAGGTCTATTAAGGACCTCATTTTATGACCTAAGAGGTCATAAATGACTCTTATACAAGGTAAATCTTAATGACCTTGTATAGGAACCTTAATTATACAAGGATGTTTTGAGGGAGTATGATTTGTATGTCCCTTTGTCAAAGAGCCTCAGAGCTCTGTGCTTTTGGGGTTTTTACATCTATCTAATAAAATTGTATCCATTGTATCCTCTTCCTCTCATGACAGTATTGCACTGCTGTAAGTGCATCTGCCTAAAGCAATCCCTCTCCCTCCTAATTATCTGCAAGTTTGGAAACAGGATTCAGAAGCTGTTGAAACTATAAGTGGAATAAAAGTAAACAGATCTCAGCAAGGTTGCAAAATAAAAGATCAACACAGGAGAATCAATCACATTTTTCACATACAAACCATGAATATGTGGAAACTATTTTTTTAAAAGTTGTGTGTACATATGTGTATATATTTATGGGGAAATGAGATGTTTCAATCCAGGCACGCGATGTAAAATAAGCACATCATGAAGAATGGGGTATTCATCCCCTCAAGCATTTATCCATTGAGTTGCAAACAACTCAATTATACTCTATAAGTTATTTTAAAATGCACAGTTATGATTTACTACAGTCACTTTGTTGTGCTGTCAAACAGTAGGTCTTATTCATTCTTCTGACTATTTTTTAACCACCCTCACCTCCCCTGCAACCCCCCACTACCCATCCCAGCCTCTGGTAACCATCCTTCTACTCTCTATGTCCATGAGTTCAATTGTTTTGATTTTTAGTTCCCAAAGATAAGTGAGAACATGAGATGTTTGTCTTTCTGTACCTAGCTTATTTAACATAATGCTCTCCATTTCCATCTATGTTGTTGGAAATGCCCAGATCTCATTATGTTTTATGACTGAATAGTACTCCATTGTATATAAGTACTATATATTCTTTATCCATTCACCTGTTGATGAACACTTAGGTTGCTTCCAAATCTTGGCTATTGTGAACAGTGCTGCAACAAACATAGACATACAGAATGCAGATATCTCTTCGATATATTGATTTCCTTTCTTTTGGGTATATAGCCAGCAATGAGATTGCTAGATCATATTGTAGTTCAATTTGTAGTTTATTGAGGAACCTTCAAACTGATCTCCATAGTGGTTGTACATTCCCGCCAACAGTGCGCAAGCGTTCCCTTTTCTCCACATCCTTGTTAGCATTCGTTATTGCTTGTCTTTTGATATAAGGCACTTTAACTGGCGTGAGATGATATCTCATTGTAGTTTTGGTTTGCATTTCTCTGATGATCGATTATGTTGAGCACCTTTTCATATGGCTTTTGGCATTTAGAAACTAAAATTAAAAACACAATGCCATTTGCAATTGCTCCAATGACAATGCAATACTAAGATGTAGACATAACAACATGTACAGCATTTCCATACTCAAAACTACAAAATGCTGATGAAAGAAATCAAAGACCTCAATAATTGGAAAGACATATCACATTTATGGATTGGGAGATTCAACTAGTAAAGATGTCAGTTTTCCCTGAATTGTTTTATTTTGTGTTTAAGCAATTATTATCAAAATCCTAGCAAAATTATTTTAGACATGGACAAGCTTATTCTAAAATGTATATGGGAAGTCATAGGCCCTAGAAGAGCGAAAATAACCTCAACAAAGAAGAATAAAGTGGGAGGAATCACTCTACCTGATATGAAGGCTTACTATATAGCTATATAGCTGATACAACCAAGACAGAGTTGTATCAGTGGAGGGACAGACACATAGATCAATGGAACAGAACAGAGAAGCCAGAAATCGACCCATATGAATATGCCCAACATATGAGAAAAAGGAAGAAAATTCAATTAATGGAGGAAAAGTAGTCTTTTTTAACAAGTGGTGCTAGAACACTTGGACACTAGGGCGTAAAAATGAACCCTGACCTAAACCTCACTCCCTATACAGAAAGTATCTCCAAATGGATTATAGACTTAAATATAAAACTAAAAATGTAATTTTGAAGAATAAAAAGTAAGAGGAAATCTTCATACTGTAGGAATAGGCAAAGATGTCTTAGCTTTGATCATCTACAAAAGCAATTCAGAAAAGAAAAATTTGATAAACTGGACTCCATCAAAATTAAATACTTTTTCTCTGTGAAAGAACTTAAGAGGATGTAATGACAAATTACAGGTGGAGAGAAAATACTTGCAACCCCTATGTTCAGCAAAGGACTAGTATTTAGAACTCTCAAAACTCAACAGTAAAAATACAAACCATCCAAGTAGAACATGGGCAAGAGATACGAAGAGACAGTTCTCTGAAAAAAGATATGCAGAGGATAAATAAGCACATGAAAAGATGTTCAACATTATTAATCAGCAGAAAAATGCAAATTAAAACAACAATGACATATCACTACACACCTATCAGAATGACAAAAATTGAAAAATAGTGAAAACAGCATATAGCAGGGAAGACGCAGTGAAACTGGATCACTTATATATTGCCATTGGGATTTAAAATGGTACAATCACTCTGGAAAACAGTTTGGCAGTTTTTTCTGATAAAACTAAACATACTGAGGCAGGCAGATCACTTGAGGTCAGGAGTTTAAGACCAGCCTGGCCAACATGGTGAAACCTTGTTTCTACTAAAAATATAAAACTTAGCCAGGCATGGTGGCATGGGCCTGTAATCCCAGCTACTTGGGAGCCTGAGGCAGGAGAATCGCTTGAACCCAGGAGGCGGAGGTTGCAGTGAGCTGAGATCGTGCCACTTCACTCCAGCCTGGGTGATAGGGTGAGGCTCTGTCTCATAATAATAATAATAATGAATAAAACTAAACATGCAACTACCATATGACTCAACAAGAGCACTCTTGAGCATTTATCTCAGATAACTAAAAATTCATGTGCACTTAAAAACCTGTACAGATTTCCATACCAGCTTTATTTATAATAGCCACAAACCAGAAGTAACACAGATAGTCTTGTGCAGGTAAAAGGTTATACGAACCATATTATGTTTGCAAAATGGAATATTATTCAAAAGTAAAAAGGAATGAGCTATTGATAGAAGCAACAACTTGGATGACCCTCCAGAGAATTATGATAGGTGAAGAAAAGCCAACCCCAAAAGGTAACACACTACATGATTTGAATAACTTTTTGAAATGACAAAATTACAGAAATGAAGCACATATTTGTTATTGACAGGGGTTGTGGAAAGGGTGAAGATTATGAGAGGGAGGTGAGTTTGGTTATTAAAGGGCAACACAGAGGATCCTTGTAGTCATGGAACTGTACTGTATCTTGACTGTGGTGGTGGTTACACAAATATGCTCATGTGATGAAACTGCATAGAAGTAAACACACACACACACACACACACAAACACACACACACTACTGAGTCCAAGTAAAACTGAGGAAATCTGAATATAATAAGTGGATTTTATCAATATTAATTTCCTGGTGTGACGTGTTCTGTAGTTATGCCAGATGTCATTATTGGGGAAACTAGGTAGTGTACTTGGGATATCTCTGTATTATTTCTTACAACAGCATGTAGCTTCAATTATCCCCAAATAAAATGTTTTTTAAATCAATGCATATTTAAAAAGTAAATAGATAATGTAAAACCCAAGTTCTAAAAAAAAATGCTTTTCTCACACAAAAGGAAGCTCTCCTGCAGGCTCTCATTTCAACCTAATCTTTATTTTCAGAAGCTATTTTCCCCTTATTATCTGATTCTCAACTGTGTTCCCAGTGGGTTAGGTGCTTTTCAGTCCTCCTCTACTTCATTGTTTATTACTTGTATTTCTCTGGTCCTTGACATGTTTCAAGTGCACTATAACCATGAATGATGGTACTTACTCTTTTAAAGATAACTTTGAGATACAGGTGAGTGAAAGAGAATTCCACTTGAGGACTCTAAGACTGGATGTAAGTGACGTACATCACTTACAACATACAGCATACACATACAACAAAGTACAAATAGTAGAATGGGATAACAAGAAGGAGGTGTGTGATATGGTTAGGCTTTGTGTCCCCACCCAAATCTCATCTTGAATTGTAATCCCCATAATCCTCACGTGTCAATGGAGAGACCAGGCGGAGGTAACTGAATCATGGGGGTGGTTTCCCCCATGCAGTTCTCATGATAGTGAGTGAGTTCTTACGAAACCTGATGGTTTTATAAGAGACTCTTCTCCCTTCGCTCAGCACTTCTTCTTGCCGCCTTGTGAAGAAGGTGCCTTGCTTCCCCTTCTGTCATGATTGTAAGTTTGCTGAGGTCTCCCCAGCAGTGCTGAACTGTGAGTAAATTAAAACTCTTTTCTTCATAAATTACCCAATCTCAAGCAATTCTTTACAGCAGTAGGAAAATGGACTAATACAAGGTAGGATTCAAATAATAGTAATAGAAGAGATCCTTCCTCATTATTCCTTTCCCTCCTCTTGCTTTGTACACTCTCTGAATTCCAACTCTTTTGCTTTTCTATCCTGCCCCTACAAATACAAAAGCCTACCTTTACATGGGGCAGCAGCACCAGGATTTCAAAGGGAGCATGTCTTCAAACCACCAGAGCTAATCCAAATGATTGCAGACTCATGGATAATAATGGTGTTTCCACCCTGACTTCTGGTTTATTCCTATCGGCTTTTAACTCAGGATCACCTCACTAACTTTGGTGTTCAAATCAGCCCCATTCAGGTTAGGATGCCCTGGGTAATTCACCCCAGTATCTGAACCTGTCCTTCTCACCAATTCTTAATTCAATAACTGGATTCTGGTGCCTGCTTGTCAAGTCCTGGCATTTTTGACCCCTTCGTTAGTTTTTGGCCAGAATTCTAGTTCTCCCAACTTCAAGCCATTTATTCTCTCATACGTTCATTCAACAAATATTTATTGGGAGCCTACTATATGACAGACACAATTCTAGCCTATGGGGACACATAATAATAAATAAATCATGTATCTGATAAATAAATCAGACAAAAATCTCTGACTTCATGAAGCTTATATACAAGTGGGGAGAGAGAGAGAGAATAAATCAGATAGGTAACTGTGATATGTGTGAGAAAGTAGAATATCCCAGTCTCTTTCCCCCTGTCACATTGCATGTTGGCACTGACAGTCTGTGTTGACTTAGGTCACAACAAAGCCAAGTAGTTTTAGGCCCAATTCCTGAAGTTAGACTACCTAAGTTTGAATTTTTTAGTAGAGACGGGGTTTCACCGTGTTAGCCAGGATGGTCTCGGTCTCCTGACCTCGTGATCCGCCCACCTCAGCCTCCCAAAGTGCTGGGATTACAGGCATGAGCCACCATGCCCAGCCTGCTTCAGGTCTTTATATCTGTTGTTACCTCTGCTTGTAATGTTCTACCCACTTCTGCAATTCCACTGCTCTCACCTAGTTAGCTCTTAATCTTCCTTCAAGTTGCAGCACAAAGAACAGTACCTAGCCCCTTAGCTTAGAGGTTATGTACAGCTATCTACTCCATGACACTCCATATTTCTCCATAGTAACAATCTGCACAATTTTCATCACATGCTCTATCTCTGATATAAATCCTTGTACATCTTAAAGGCCTTGGCACATAGTCAGCATTCAAGAAATGTTGAATGGAGGGATGGATAGTTAAATAGATGGATGGGGAGATGGATGGATGGGTGACTTGAAGGGCAAATGAATGGGTAAATAGATAAATAGATACTTTAGATAATTTATACAAAGAGTATAAATATTCACAGAACTATTGAATAATAGAGGACAAAAGGACATGAATGATCTTTTACTGCAGCTCTCATCTTTTGTAACGTTAGAAACTGAGCCCAGTAAAAGAATGTGGCCTGGTTAAGATCTCTAGTTAGTGGCAAAGTCAGGACCAGAATGCTAGTTCTCCCAACTTCGAGCCATTTATTCATTCATACATTCATTCAACAAATGTTTACTGGGAGCCTACTATATGACACATACCATTTTAGGCTCTGGGGACACATGATAATAAATAAATCATGTAGCTGACAAATAAATCAGAGAAAAATCTCTGACTTCATGAAGCATATATACTAGTGGAGAGAGAGAGAGACAATAAACCAGACAGGTAACTCTGATATGTGTTAGAAAGCAGAATGTCCCAGTTTCTTTCCCACTGTCCCATTTATCTACACATGAAAGTATTTTCTTCAGAGCATGCTCCCCCCGGTGGACAATAACAACCCCAGATTTCTTTAGTGCTCCATTTTCTGCTTAGTCACATTTTTTTTGGTGAGTCCTAATCTCCCACCAGATGCTCAGTATCAGACTCTCAGACAAGGCCTTCTGCTCTGAACTTATCTTCTTCTGTATCCCTGTACTATACAGAAAAGCAGTTCAAGATTAGCTATTTATGAGGCTGTGAAGAAAAATGATCATAAAAATGACGTCTACAGAAACTAATTTGGGACTTCTGTTTCCAGGAATATTCAGTACATGTACTTTTCTCTATTTCCCCCACTAAGTACAACTACAGTCCTGAAAAATACAAAAATACAAAGATAAACAAATGCAAAAATACAAAGAAAAACAAATATAAGAAAATTCTGAAGGGTGGAGAGAAGAAAGCACAGCAGTGAAACACCTTGGGACCCAAGCAATGACACGGAGGGGAGGGCACTTGGTTTTTGTTTTGCCTCATATACCTCAGACTTGTGGCTGAAAAAGCCAGTAATGTCAATGGTGCAGACAAAAAAAAAGGCCCTCCAAAAGCTTTGTCTCTCTCACCAGTAAAGAAGCTTAGCAAGAGAAAAGACTTTTATACAATACTACTCTATTCCAGCCATATACCACAGAAAAAAATTGTGACCTCATGCCCCCACACCAGTAAAGGCTGAATAGAGAGCTAGATTTCCACACTCCCAAGGTTGTAATGAGGTGGTCCATCAGCCATGCTGAAGTTGTACCAGATAAGGCCAAGCAAGAAGCTGAGACTTTCATCACTGGGCAGCTAAGAATGAGCTGCCCCTCCACAGTATCAATGAAGACCAGATGGGGAACTTGGACTTCCACTCCACCCCAGCATTAACAAGTACCTATCCCTCTCTTCACTCCACCTAACAAGTGCAGAGTACATTAGTGATATTGAGCTTTTTTTTTTCTCATATAACTGTTGACCATTTGTATGTCTTCTTTTGGAAATTGCCTAGTCAGGTCCTTTGCCCATTTAAAAAATGGATTATTTGTTTTCTTGCTATTGAATTGTTGTTTTTTAAAAGGGCCAAGGATCTGACTAGGCAATTCCCAAAAGAAGACATACAAACATATAAATAGTTATATGAAAAATGCTCAACATCACTAATCGTCAGGGAAATATGAATCAAAACTGCAATGAGATATCACCTCATTGCTGTTAGCATGGCCATTATCAAAAAGACAAAAGACAACTAGTGTTGGTGAGGATGTGAAGACTAAGGACTAGTGTCTAAAGTATATGAAGAAATTTTATAATTCAACAGTTTAAAAAAACCCTAGAACAATCTGATTATAACATAGGCGAAAGACATGAAGAGACATTCTACTAAAGAGTATATACAGATTAAAATGATTTCATGAAAAGATATTTAATGTCATTAGTCATCAGGGAAATGCAAATTAAAACCACAATGAGATGTCACTACACACCCATAAAATTGACAATTAATAAATTGTGACAACACCAAATGTTGGCAAGGATGCAGAAAAACTGTACTCATACATTGCTGGTTAGACTATAAAATAGTACAGTCATTCTGGAAAACAGTTTAGCTATTTAAAAAAAAACTAGTATGCAAATACAATATGATCCAGCAATTGCACTCCTGGGCATTTATCCCAGAGAAACGGAGAGTTATGTTCACACAAAAACCTGTATATACATGCTCATAGCAGCTTTATTCATGATAGCTAAAAACTATAAACAATCCAAATTCCCTTCAACAGGTAAATGGTTAAACAAACTATGTAACATTCATACCATGGACTACCACTCAGCAATAAGAAGGAACAAACTATTAATGCATGCAACAACTTAGATGAATCGAGAAAATTACGTTGAGTGAAAAAAAAATCCCAATGGTTACATACTGCATGACTTCCTTTATATAACATTCTTGAAATGACAGAATTATAGAAATAGAGAACAGATTAGTATATGCTAGTGATTAAGGTGGAGGTGGAGATGGGAGAAGTGGGAGTGTCTATAAAAGAGCGACATGAGGGATTCTAGTGGCAATGGAAACATTATTTAACTTGACTGTATCACTATCAATATCCTGGTTGTGATATTACACAATAGACTGCAAGATGTTACAATGGCAGAAAATGGGTAAAGAGTACATTAGATCTCTCCCTACTGTTTCTGGTAATCATATGTAAATCTATAATTATCTCAAAATTAAAAGTTGAGAAAACGAATTTGGGCCACTCAAAAAAAATTGTTTGCTTCTTTTCCCCTCAAAGTTGTGTTTCTATCACTTTTATCATTGTAAGTATTTATTGTCTATCATGTCTGTCTAATGAGGTACCACAACTAAACACAAAATGCCAACGGACAAATCCTAGGAATCAGGACATTGTACATTGAAAGATACATACCAATTAATACAGTTATTGTGGGGCAATTTCTAGGCTCCATCAACTAGAATCCTATGTGAAATACTCAAGCAAAATATAAATCTCATGCAGCAACCTCAGTACTACTTATCCCCCAATCAGCAGACCAGTACTTCACAGCCGTAGTGTTTTGAGTTAGAGGGTCTATTTCTTTAAATACCCAAGACTCCAAAGAGGATAACTTCAGGCTCACCAAGCCTATAGCTTATTCACGATTAGGAATCAAGTGGGACTTTCCAACTTAATTGGTGACGGGGAATGATGGAGGAATGAGTTGATTGTTTAAATGAGTAGACAGATGGGACAAAGCAATAAATGAAATGGCTCAAGTGAAAGATAATGTGACTAACTGAATGTCTTCTATAATAATATGTTCCTAGTCCCAATTCATAGACCTGAACATTTATTTACTTCACTGTTTCAATTTTTCAAATAGCTTCCTGTCTCTATGCTTGAAGTGAATGATCATCTTCACTAGGGAACATGATAGTCACCATGTCAACGCTCCTCTTCCACCAACTAAAACAACTGAAATGGCTCTGTACTTCCTGCAGGACAAAGTTCACATGCTTCACATTTAGGACCGTCCACATTCTGCCTCAACCTTTCCTTCAAGCCTCATCTATTCTTATTAATCCTATGTTGATTATCTTGTCCAATCAAACTGGTCTGTTCACTTTTCCTAAAAACAGAAATCTTGCATTATCCTACTCCATGCTTTTGCTCATGCCATTAACAGTGTTTGGCATGCTTTATCTTCCACCTAAACCTTACTTATTCTTCAAGCTCTGAATTAAATGGCGTATGCTCCATTAAGCTCTCTTTCCTTCAGAACCCCGTGGCTTATAGCTTTCATTCTAAACTTAGTATATTCTGCTTGGCATGTGAGTTGGTACTTCCCTAGTTATCTTTTCAGGTGTTCACAACATTATATAAGAACAACGGGAAAGGCTACACGATAATTGTTATGATTAAATTAGCATATGCCTTTCAGTGTGTGGTTTCCTGTTCCCACTCTGCTCTGGAAGAGGGTTGGTCTGTTGATGTTCACTATCTGGCTCTAGTACATTTTCAGGTTAAGGTCAGAGTCATAACATTAGGAAAAGAAGGCTAATTTATCAGCTAGGGCTGCCATAAAAAAATGCCACAGACTTGGTGGTTTAAACTACAGAAATTAATTATCTCACAGTTCTAGAGGCTAGAAGCCCAAGATCAGGGTGCCAGCATAGTTGAGTTATGGTGAGGGCTCCCTTCATGGCTTGTGAATGGCTACTTCCTCACTATGTCTTCATACGGTACAGGGAGGGGAAGCAAACTCTCTGATGTCTCTTCATAAAAGGGCATTATTCCCATCTTGAGCCCAACCCTCATGACCCCATCTAACCCTAATTACCACTCAAAGGCCCCATTTCTAAATACTATCACATTGGGTGTTAGGGCTTCAACATACAAATTTTGAGGGAACACAAATATTTAGTCTATAACAGAGGCATATAATGAGAGACCTGATAACTATAACTAAAGTAACTAAAATAATTACATTAAATTAAAGATAAACTATTGGTTATGCAATAATCACTCACTGGAGAGCAGAGAGCAAGCAGGCTACTCAGGCTGTTTCTTCCAAAATGCCCTTCCTTGAGTGGACCCTCACAGGATGAGTATCAGTCTGGATTCACCTTTGTGTGTTCAAGAGCTTGATTTTATCCATTTACCTCAGAGTATTCCAGCCATAGGGGACTGATTAAACACTAAGGAAGCTCATGAAACCCTGCTTTATAAACCAGAATGCAAATTTGTTTATATTCAGGATATTCTCAATGAGTGTCCTGCTTTTCTTTAAAGATAGAAGAGGTTCTGAGTGTCTAATCATTAGAAGAGTTCAACAGCAAATGTCAGAAAGCATAAGAATGACTCAGACAACTTGAAGATAGGTCAATTGAAATTACCCAATCCGAGGAACAGAAAGGCAATAATAGAAGAAAATAGACAGAGCCTCACAGACGTGGGATGCCATCAAGTATGCATAAAAGGAGTCTCAGAAGGAGAGAAAGATACAGAAAGAATATTTGCAGAAACAATGGCCAAAAACTTCCAAAATGTGATGAAAGACATGAATTTATACATTTGAGAAGCTGAACCAAGTCTAAGAAGGATAAACTCAGGGATCTATATTTATATACTTTATAATAAACTGTTGAAAGCAAATACAAAGAGAAAATTTTGAAAGCAACAAGAGAGGAGCTCATCACATACAAAACATCAGAAAGGTAGTCAGGGGGAAGATAAATAGGGATTGGTTAATGGGTCAAAATACAGTTAGACAGAAGAAATAAGACCTAGATTCAGTAGCAAAATAGGGTAACTATAATTAACAATAATTTATTGTATATTTCAAAATAACTAGAATAGTAGATTTGGAATATTCCCAACACAAAGAAATAATAAATGTTTGAGGTAATGAATAGCCAATTACCCAAATTTGATCATTACATATTTTATGCATGTATCAAAATATCAAATGTACCCCATTAAATATACACTACAATTACGTTATCCATAAAAATTAGAAATTTAAATTATTTTAAAAGATCAGCAGCTGATTTCTCACCAGAAATCATAAGGGCCAAAGGCAATGAGATGACATAATCAAAATACCAACGAATAAAAACCTGTCAACCAAGAATTTTATATATGGAAAAACTATCTTTCAAATAGGAAGTACAAATTAAAATATCCCCACATAAACAAGAGCAGAGAAAGTTCATTACTAGTATACCTTCTCTACAAAGAAATACTAAAGGAGTTCCTTTAGGCTAAATGAAAGACACTAGACAGTAACTTGAGTCCACATGAAGAAATAAAGAACTCATAATGGTAAATACATAGGTAAACACAAACGATAGTATCAATATTTTTGTTGTTAGTACATTCTTCATTTTTTTCTACATAATTTAAGACATCTGTACAAAGCAATCATTATAAATCTCTGTTCATGGCCATGCAATATATAAAGACGTCACTTGTGACAAAAACAGCATAATGGAAGGGAGAGAATGGAGCTATAGAGGAACAAAAATTTTGTATATTATTAAAATTAATTTGGTATTAATCTGAAATAGATTGTTATACTTAAAGCGTTAATGATAATTCCTAAATTAACCATATAGAAAATAACACAAAAACATAAGAAAAATTACAAATAATTTAAAATGATACACTGGAATATATCTACTTAACACAAAAAAGGCAGTGCTTGCTGGATGAACTGAGGAACAAAAATGACATAAGACATATAGAAAACAAATGGCAAAATATCAGACATAAAACACACAGCTAACATCATACTTAATGGTGAAAGACTAAAAGCGTTTCCCCTAAGATTGGAAATAAGACAAAGATATACAGTCTCATCATTTCTACTCAACATTGTACTGGAGGGTCTAGGTAGGACAATTAGGCAAGGAAAGAAATAGGAGGTATGTAGATTGGAAAGGAAGAAGTAAAACTCTGTATACTTAAAGATGACATAATCTTGCATATAGAAAATCCTAAAGAATCCACAAAAAAAACCTATTAAAGGTACTAAATGAGTGCAGCATGTTTGCAGGATACATGATCAATATGCAAAAAAAAAAAAAAACCTAGTATTTCTCTGCACTAACAATAAAAACTCCTAAACTAAATTAAGAAAACAATTCCCTTTACAATAGCACCAAAAATAATGAAATACTTAGGAAGGAATTTAACTCAAGAAGTATAAGACTTGGACACAAAAAAACTATGAAACATTATTGAAAGAAATTAAAGAAGATTGAGAAACATGTGAAAGACATTCCATGTTTGTGGGTTGGAACACTTAATACTGTTAAGATAACAATCTTCTCAAACTGATCTACAGATTCGATAAATTTTGTATCAAGACAATTCAAAAATCACTTGATGAGTTCACTGAGTATAACATGTATGAATTAGGGATGAAGGTAACATTTGCAGGCCTACTTTTCCATCAGTCTTTCTTTAACTACCTATGCCCTTTTTCTTTGGTGACAGGAGAAGATGACTAAAGTAGAGGAAAATCTTATAGTGGGGAGAAAGGAAATTCGTCTTTACAAATTTCAGTATAATTTGTGCTTAAGATACTTAATGCCTAAGCCCATGGTGACAGTAAGCACAAAATCCACAAAATTTCTAAAATTTTTTCAAGCCAAATGGGTCTAGGCTTTTCTCTATGATACCCTAGGATGCCAACGAAGCCACAGATATAGAGTGGTGGTTGTGGGCAGTGGTAGAGAGCAGAAGGCAAGAAAAGGGCTTTCAGGAGCCGTTTCATTTGTAGTCTTTAAAGTTAATGAAGACTCTAGATATGCCAAATCCAAGTTTGTTGTTCTGTCCATGGCACATGTATGTCTTCTAATGGGAATATGTCAGAAACTAGGACTTTTTTTATGGGCAGGAAGTATCATGAAAGGACACATACAACCATTCAAGAGAACAGGCCAGGATGGGGCACTTCGAGAAGAAGCAATTGTTATAAGGAGGCAGAAATGTCAAGCAAGTAAGCATGAAGGCCATGCTTGACATTTTTGCTATTTTGCCACTCACTAGTTCATTGTTATGTACCATCCCTACCTTCCAAGACACAATCCTGCCAAATCCAGTGACTGGGTATTACGGCATTTTGCCAGGCCTGCTCCAGATAATCATATCAGTCCATTCTTAGAGTATGGGGAAAGGGATTTTTCTATTTGAGTGGAAGTCAAATTGTGACCCTCTAGCTCAGGAGTCTGGCCAGAAGATCAGTACATGGATACTATTGCCATAGCACCGAGTTACCCACCATCAATTACCATGTCAGCGACTAACCACAGGCAGGGAGTTGACCTCAAAAGGGATGAGGGATCCTTCCATCAGACAGCTATTTCATTTACAATGCCTCTGGCAGTGCTTCTAAACCACTCTCAGACTCCCTAGCCCCAGGAAGAAGGAAATCAAACTCATGTTATATCTAATTATGGCTCCTGATGAGAGAAGACAGACAAAAAAATTAGTAGAAAAGTGTTAATAACATTTATGAATTTTCCACGTGAAATGGCAAATCAGGAGCACCTCCTGTGGCATAAAAACTATAAGAATGAATCTCTAGTGAGACTTTACCAAATCTTGGCTCTCAAAGAAAGAAATAGAGTCAGGCTCTGTTAGAAAGTTTGTGTTTTGAGAATCTTTTCTGAGAATTAGACAATGTCCTTTGGGGAGCTGGGCCTCTTTGATAGGCCCTTTGCTAAGTGAAAAGATTCCCATGTGGCCTTCCTATTGGACCAAAATGAAATTAAAGTGGGAAAGATGTTTCCCAACGCAGTCAATGGCCCAAACCAGAAAGAGATCTGTTTTGCTTCAATCATGCATGGTCAACTGAACAAAAAAAAGTTTAATAAATAAACATTTACTGAGAATCCACTGTATGCCAAGATCCTTTAAGAATTTCATAGGTATAGAAAGAAAGAAAGAAAGAAAGAAAGAAAGAAAGAAAGAAAGAAAGAAAGAAAGAAAGAAAGAAAGAAAGAGACAGGCTACTATTTTAAGGAGAATTCTAGTTCATTTTATGCATTTTTCTTGCAAATTTGACTCCACAAAGATGCATCATCGCATTACTGACTTTGTGTTTAAGCATTGTGCATGCATGTAAAACTGTTGAAAATTCCTCAATAAATGAAGAGAGAAGGCTTATCTTGTATATCAGCAATTCTGAAAAATAAAGTTTTTTGAGATAAATGAATTTCTCAAGGTCTGTTTTGTTGCTGTTGTTGTTGTTATTTGGGTGAGTCCATATACAGTGATGACCCATTGAGGTTTTTGATCAATCTCATTAAAAGACTTACATTGTTCATCACAGCATTTCAGATGACCACAGTTATAAAAGCTATTTCTTTTTTTTTGAGATGGAGTTTTGCTCTTGTCGCTCAGCCTGGAGTGCAGTGGCATGATCTTGGCTCACTGCAACCTCTGCCTCCTGGGTTCAAGAGATTCTCCTGCCTCAGCCTCCCAAGTGGCTGGGATTACAGGCACCTGCCACCACGCCTGGATAATTTTTTTGCATTTTTAGTAGAGATGGGGTTTCACCATGTTAGGCAGGCTGGTGTCGAACTCCTGACCTGAGGTGATCCGCCTGCCTCGGCCTCCCAAAGCTATTTCTTTATTAATATAGTTCATCTGCTCATAACTGTTACACATGTTCAGTTGTCAGTATAACTGAATGTTTATGCTTACAACAATATGTATGTTATTATTGCTTATTTTATTGTGTAATGTGGTCTGTGAAGTGTCATGTTTTTATGTTTTTCAAATAAATTCCCTTTTTAAAATGTAAATAAATAGTTTTTTAGGAATTTTAAAATTATTTTTTCAAGAATTATATTTTAGGGATTTTGATCTTTCAGGATTTTTTTTTCTCTTTCCTTTTTTAAAAAATTGAGATGGGGTCTCGCTATGTTGCCCAGGCTGGTCTCTAGCTCCTGGCTTCAAGCAATCTTCCTACTTTGGCCTCCCAAACTGCTGGGATCATAGGTATAAGCCACCATGCTCAGCATCAGGATTTCAACATTCAGGACTATGGCGTTTGGGATTGTGTCTTTCAAAATCATGATTGACTCTTTCGGAGTTTACACACTAGCTATAAAAATAAAACATAAATAGATGGTAAAAGGAATCAGGAAAGGACAATTGGTCTGGAGGCCGGGATACCTGGGCTCTAGTCCTGGCTCTAACAGGTGGCTGTGTGACCATGGGCAAGTCCTTTTTTCTCTATTGGCCCCACTTTTCCCATTTGTAAGCTGAGAAGCTTAAACTAGATCCTTAAATATTTACCCAACTCCGACATTACTTAAAAGTAATGAGTATAGGAAAATGGGAGTCGGGGGGGATAGTTGAGCATCCCATGCTAAAGAGGATTTAGTTTTTTTTGAGGGTGAGTTTTTGTTGGTTTGTTTGTTTGTTTTCTATTCCAAGGACACAAGGTATCTTCCCAACACTTTGGAGTCACTGAAAGTGGAAGGCCGTAAAAGCCTAATGCCAGAACTAGGGAACATTTTCTCTCCAAGGATCAGTAAAATGCAGTCAGGAAAGTTGGTGACTCATTCTAAGTAAGACCTCCTCAGGGAAATTGTAGAGGGCAACTCCAAAGTCAGCTTCAAAGTTTCCAGACTCTCCTTTTTCATCATTTGCTGTCCAAATGCAGAAGGATTAGAATAAGATTTCTATCAGACCCATTACTTTGGCAGAGAGCCCAGTGTCTGCCTGGGGATGGAGGCAGTGTTTGGTGCCTATGAATAAGGCTTGTAAATTGCTATTCTTTGTAACATTGCTGAGGAGGCAATGCCACATTCAAGACAAAAGACCATCAGTAGACTAGAGATGAAGAGAAGGTAGTGGAATAATGGAGATGGTCTTTTATGGAGCAGAGGGTTTGGAGTCATTCAGTCCTAGGCTCAATTCCAGCACCATCACCTTGAGCATAAGTATTTAAACATTTTCTGAGCCTCAGTTATTTCATGTGCAAAATGAAGATAATAATAATACTGATTCTACAATGATTATTGTAAAGATTAAATAAAATATTGTATGTAAGGAGTGGGCACATATGTCTGGCGCCTAGTAGATGCTCAATAAACGGTAACTGCTAACATTAATTAACATAGCCATGATCATCATTATCATCATCATCATCATCATCATTGATTTCTCTCCATACTGGCAGTAAAGACATTCCTAAATAATGAAGATAACAAATGACTTATGAAAGATCATTGATATTAAATGCTCAGAAATCATCAATGGCTGCTCATTTTCTATGGTTTCAAATCCAAACTCTTTTGTTTGGCACTTGATGTCCTCCACAATTAGCCTCATCCAGTCCCTTCCATATCATTAGTTTTGGAGGTTATTCACCTGCACTTCACTCCCAGGCCTGCTCAATTACGCTACAAATTCTAACCATGGTTGGGGGATATACTGGGAGCTTTATATCCTTCCGTGGGTAGGTTTGGCCTTAGTTACTATGCCCCATGCATGGTATTCAGTGAGCCTGGAGTAGTCCCTGGACTTATATCCCTGTGGCATATCGGGTCCTAACCCATGGTAATTTGATTCAGTCTAGATAATTGAGTTTTGTCTTAGCTTCCCTAGAATGAAGGCTTATCTTGTCTGTCTGCCTAGATCCAACCACAGAATGTTGGGTTCTGTACCATGGTGCCCCCAGCTATGCCTGGGGTTCTTAATACAAGACTGATGATTGAGAACCAGGATGCCAAGACACAACGAATTTTGAATGTTGTCTGTCACCTAGATCTTCTTGCTTTCATGTCTCACAAATCCCAGGACATCCCTTTGAGAACTGTATTGGACCGACAATATTTCACTCAAGGCCGCAGAAGGAAACAGAAGGCTCGCTCAAAGAGAGTAACTGAGGAGAGTTTAATGAAAGAGCTATTTAAATAATTTGATAAGGGTTAAAAGAAACCAACAAAGGATGGTGAACATCCCAAAGTTAGCAATATCAGCAGAGCCTTTATCATTCCTAGGCCTAAAAACATAAATGGAGGGAATAGTTACTGGATCCCAGAGGGAAAAAGACCCATAGCTGTGGCTGTAAGAGATGACACTCCCTATCCAACAAATGTGGCCTTTGTGGGAGGAATTCAGCCACTGACAACTAACATCAACCTGGGAGAAAAAATATCCTGACTTCTCTCTCCTCTCATTCACTACCACTGTCTCCAATTGGCTATATCCAACCAATAAGTCAAAAGGCAAAATAACTCAGTTGATACATCCATAAAGGTCAGCCTCCTGGGACACAGAGAAAAATGCAGAAAGGTAAGGGCTAGATGTAAAGGGACAAATGGAAAATATTCAGTAAAGGCAGGTACTTCTGTTGGAGACTATCCCACAGTTCGACCAGTTCTACAATCACAACTAATATCCTGCTCAAACTTTCTTGGTGCTACTGAGGTTTCTGACACCCCAACATTCAATTTCCCACTCCTCAATTGCAAATTATGCCAGAGACTAGATCTTATACATCTGTCTATATTCCCCCGTAACATCATAAAAACTTACTGATGCACTGTTTGGCAAATGTTACAGTTTTTCCAGTTTCTCTTCTTTCTGTCTGCCTCTCTCTTCATTCAACAATATTTCATAAGTTCCACCATACATCAGCGACTGTGTTAGATGGTGAGGATACAATGGTACATAAAAACATATACATTCTCTCCTCTCATGGCAGTTACAATCTAGCAGAAAGAAAAACACTAATCCAAAAACACATTAGCAAGCAGACATTAAGAACTAATATTTACTGAGTGCTTATAGTATGCTAGGCACTGTGTGGTGACTTTGTGTCTAACTGGTTATAATCTGGAGCTATGTTTCCCAAAATTACTTTCCCTATATGACACCAAGTTAGAATTGGTCCCAGGAGACATGTGCACAAGATTTGAAAGGCAAAAGTGAAGGAGCAACCATTTGTAATACTCTGAAGGTCATTGTGGTGGCAGGTGCTGTTTGAGTTTATGAACATGGCCGCTAATCTGCTGGCATGAAGAAGGAGTGCTGAAGGGTGACAGCTTCTCCTGCAGGTCACCTATATTATCAAGAGTGGAGGTGGTGAAAGGTAAGCATGGGTTTCAGATATCCTCATGGGATCCAGTTTGTCTTGCTAGGTTCCAATTTGTCTTTGTTATCCCCCACTTCTCTTTGTGACCTTAAGCCCAACACCAAACACTGAAATTAACCTTATGGAAACTAATTAGCTCCCACAATTGCATAATGTCAATGCCTAAAATAAAATCCCTTACTATCTATAAACTATAGTGGTTCTGCTTCTTTGATCAAACCTTAATTGAGACTGAGATAGGTACCATTATTATCTCCATATTAAAGATTATACTAAGACACAGAAAGATTAAGCAACTTGCCCAGTGTCAAACAATTAATAAATAGAGAAAGCCAAGTTTTGAATCCAAGCAATTTAGCATAAGAAAAAGTATGTGTGTGTGTGTGCACGCGCGTGTGTGTGTGCGTGTGTGTGTGAGAGAGAGAGAGAGGGAGAGAGAGAGATTAACCACCATACTATTAATATCTACCTTTCAAACCTGTTTGTAGTTATGCACAGGTAATTATGCAGAAGTAGATAAATACTATGAGAAAAGCAACAAATTCTATGAGACAAATTCTATGAGAGCACAGCATAAAACAAAGTATCTTGTATTAGATTATCTATCTCTCTGCCTACATATCAGTCCTATCTATCTATCTACTAATATATGCGTATATATATATTTTTTAATAAAATAGCTGATGCAGGAAGAAAAAGCTTAACCTGCGTAAATTTGGGTAAAAGTGAAGAAAAAGCAGGAGCCCTTCCCTTCTCCTGACACCACTATTTGGACAAAGTGTTGTCTACTCCATAACAGGGAGACTACCCTACTGAGAGCATAATGCAGAAGTTGTTTGCAGTGCTAAACATTGATGAGGGGATAGTATAAAGTACACTAGATTGGGAATCATGAAACTTGCCTTATAATTCTAGCTCTGCCACTGATTTGCTGTGTAACTCTGGGCAAGTCATTTCCATTCTGTGAGTGTCCATTTCCTCTCTCTAATATGATATGATTGAACTCTATGATCTCTAAGACTCCTTCTGATCTGCCAGGAGACTATAACCATTGGCCTGTGAAATTAGGGTCTGTCCAGGTTTTCAGATAATTCAAGAAAGCAGTTTGGATAATAAACCTGGGATTCCTGGGTGATTATTTGCAGTCTCAAAAGAAAACAAGATAGCTGACATTTAGGTAGTTTTGTTGGAACTCATGAAGAGAAAGAAGGGATGGTAGAGCTGCTTTACCTAGTCATAAATCAGTCTGGCAATCACTGTAGGCTATACACCATTTTTCTTACCAAGATCTCTGACGAATTCTTGTGTTGCAATAAAAAAAGATTAACACATTCATTTTGAAGAGATGGTCTCTTCATCCCAAAAGTCTCCAGGGAAACTTTTACCAAATAGCAGAATGTGGAAGCACAGCATGATTCAAGGAAACCACATGACCTTCTACCAAGAGAATGATGAATACTTTTTACCTTGGCCAGGAAGGAAACGTGGACTAGAATTGATTTCCTCTCTTCTCTTGGGAGAAAGTGGGAGTGAGGGCATTAGAAATTGCATTTTGAAAAGTTTGGATTAAAATCTTTGTATTTTATAGATATGTGAGAGTTAAGATAAATAAAATACTTGTCCTGTTCAATGTCTGTTGTTTTGCAGTTTGAATTGAATACAATTCTTTTTTTATTTTAATTATTTTATTATACTTTAAGTTCTAGGGTACATGTGCACAACGTGCAGGTTTGTTGCATATGTATACATGTGTCATGTTGGTGTGCTGCACCCATTAACCCGTCATTTACATTAGGTATATCTCCTAATGCTATCCCTCCCCCCTCCCCCCACCCCACAACAGGCCGTGGTGTGTGATGCTCCCCTTCCTGTGTCCATGTGTTCTCATTGTTCAATTCCCACCTATGAGTGAGAACATGCAGTGTTTGGTTTTTTGTCCTTGTGATAGTTTGCTGAGAATGATGGTTTCCAGCTTCATCCATGTCCCTACAAAGGACATGAAATGGGATCTAGAGCTAGAAATACCATTTGACCCAGCAATCCCATTACAGGGTATATAGCCAAAGGATTATAAATCATGCTGCCAAAAAGACACATGCACAGGTCTGCTTATTGCTGCAATATTCACAATAGCAAAGACTTGGAACCAACCCAAATGTCTATCAATGATAGACCGGATTAAGAAAATGTGGCACGAATACACTTATTTTCTAATTAAATTTTTTATTATACTTTAAGTTCTGGGATACATGTGCAGAACGTGCAGGTTTGTTACATGGGTATACATGTGCTATGGTGGTTTGCTGCACCCATCAACCCATCATCTACATTCGTTTAAGAGGAGTCTAAGTCTCTTGGTAGGTCTCTAAGAACTTGCTTTTTGAATCTGGGTGCTCCTGTATTGGGTGCATATATATTTAGGATAGTTAGCTCTTCTTGTTGAATTGATCCCTTTACCATTATGTAATGCCCTTCTTTGTCTTTTTTGATCTTTGTTGGTTTAAAGTCTGTTTTATCAGAGACTAGGATTGTAACCCCTGCTTTTTTTTTGCTTTCCATTTGCTTGGTAAATATTCTTCCATCCCTTTATTTTGAGCCTATGTGTGTCTTTGCATGAGATCGGTCTCCTGAATGCAGCACACCGATTGGTCTTGGCTCTTTATCCAATTTGCAAGTCTGTGTCTTTTAATTGGGGCATTTAGCCCATTGACATTTAAGGTTAATATTGTTATGTGTGAATTTCATCCTGTCATTATGATGTTAGCTGGTTATTTTGCCCGTTAGTTGATGCAGTTTCTTCATAGTGTCAATGGTCTTTGCAATTTGGTATGTTTTTGCAGTGGCTGGAACCAGTTTTTCCTTTCCATATTTAGTGCTTCCTTCAGAAGATCTTGTAAGGCAGGCCTGGTGGTGACAAAATATCTCAGCGTTTGCTTGTCTATAAAGGATTTTATTTCTCCTTTGCTTATGAAGCTTAGTTTGACTGGATATGAAATTCTGGGTTGAAAATTCTTTTCTTTAAGAATGTGGAATATTGGCTCCCAGTCTCTTCTGGCTCGTAGGGTATCTGCAGAGATCAGCTGTTAGTCTGATGGGCTTTCCATTGTGGATAACCCAACCTTTCTGTCTGGCTGCCCTTAACATTTTTTCCTTCATTTCAACCTTGATGAATCTGATGATTATGTGCCTTGTGGTTGTTGCTCTCCAGGAATATCTTTGGGGTGTTCTCTCCATTTCCTGAATTTGAATATTGGCCTGTCTTGCTAGGTTGGGAAAGTTCTGGATAATATCCTGAAGAGTGTTTTCCAACTTGGTTCCATTCTCCCTGTCACTTTCAGGTATACCAATCAAACGTAGGTTTGGTCTTTTCACATAGTCCCATATTTCTTGGAGGCTTTGTTTGTTCCTTTTCATTCTTTTTTTTTATCTAATCTTGTCATGCTTTATTTAATTAAGTTGATCTTCAGTCTCTGATATCATTTCTTCCACTTGATTGATTTGGGTTCATGAAGTTCTCATGCTGTGTTGTTCGGGTCTATCAGGTCATTTATGTTCTTCTCTAAACTGATTATTCTAGTTAGCAATTCCTATAACCTTTTTTCAAGGTTCTTAGCTTCCTTGCATTGGGTTGGAACATGCTCCTTTAGCTAGGAGGAGGTTGTTATTACCCACCTTCTGAAGCCTACTTCTGTCAATTCGTCAAACTCATTCTCTGTCCAGTTTTGTTCCCTTGCTTGTAAGGAGTTATGATCCTTTGGAGGAGAAGAGGTGTTCTGGTTTTTGGAATTGTCAGCCTTTTTGTGCTGGTTTTTCCTCATCTTCTTGGATTTATCTACCTTTGGTCTTTGATGTTGGTGACCTTTGGATGGGGTTTCTGTGTGGATGTCCTTTTTGTTGATGTTGATGCTATTCCTTTCTGTTTGTTAGTTTTCCTTCTAACAGTCAGGCCCGTCTGCTGCAGGTCTGCTGGAGTTTGCTGGAGGTCCACCCCAGACCCTGTTTGCTGGGTATCACCAGCGGGGGCTGTAGAACAGCAAAGATTCCTGCCTGTTCCTTCCTCTGGAAGCTTCATCCCAGAGGGGCACCTGCCAGATGCCAGCTAGAGCTCTCCTGTATGAAGTGTCTGTCAACCCCTGCTGTGAGGTGTCTCCCAGTCAGGAGGAACGAGGGTCAGGGACCCACTTGAGGAGGCAGTCTCTCCCTCAGCAGAGCTCGAGCACTGTGCTGGGAAATCTGCTGCTCTCTTCAGAGCCACCAGGCAGGAACTTTTAAGTCTGCTGAAGCTGCGCCCATAGCCACCCCTTTCCCCAGGTGCTCTGTCACAGAGACATGGGAATTTTATCTATAAGTCCCTGACTGGGGCTGCTGCCTTTCTTTCAGAGATGCCCTGCCCACAGAGGAGGAATCTAGAGAGGAGGCAGTCTGGCTACAGCAGCTTTGCTGTGCTGCAGTGGGCTCCCCGCATTTTGAACTTCCTGGAGGCTTTGTTTACACTGTGAGGGGAAAACCACCTACTCAAGTCTCAGTCATGGAATACACCCTTCCCCCCACCAAGCTTGATCATCCCAGGTTGACTTCAGAGTGCTGTGCTGGCAGTGAGAATTTCAAGCCATGGATTTTAGCTTGCTGGGCTCTGTGAGGGTGGGATCTGATGAGCTAGACCACTTGGCTCCCTGGCTTCAGCCCCCTTTTCAGGGGAGGGAACAGTTCTCTCTCGCTGGCATTCCAGGTGCCACTGGGGTATGAAAAAAAACTCCTGCAGCTAGCTCAGTGTCTGCTCAAATGGCCACCCAGTTCTGTGCTTGAAACCAAGGCCCTGGTGTTGTAGGTACCCAAGCGAATCTCCTGGTCTGCAGGTTGTGAAGACCACGGTAAAAGCATAGTATCTGGGCAGGAAGGCACCGTTCCTCACAGCACAGTCCCTCATGGCTTCCCTTGGCTAGGGGAGGGAGTTCCCTGACCCCTTGCACTTCCTGGGTGAGGCAATGCCCCACCCTGCTTCTGCTCACCCTCCGTGGGCTGCACCCACTGTCTAACCAGTCCCAACGAGATGAGCCGGGTACCTCAGTTGGAAACGTGGAAATCACCTGCCTTCTGTGTTGATCTCACTGGGAGCTGTTCCGATTCGGCCATCTTGCCAGCCATCCTAATTAAATTTCGGATAGAGTTTTAAACAAGTGAGAAGTTCATGTAGCATGGCTAAGGTTATAATTAGGCAGCCATCTCTTAAATGAAGAAAAATAACAACTTCAGATTTAGTCTGATATCCTGAAGCATCTGAATCAGATAACTGTAAAACTGGGGGGAAAAGGTATTCCTCTTATATTTAAAGAGAATAAGACAATTTAAAGAGATTGCTCTTAGGTCCATGAAGACTAAGGTCCTCAAAGTATAAGGATGGGATGAGATCACATTTCTTTGACCTACATCAATAACGCACATTAACTAGTTATTTAAATGAACCAACCCCATTTAATAAGCTTGAGGTTGTTTTTAATAGAAAAAGAAAGGCTTAACTAACCCCTTGTAAGTGGCCTTATTTCAAAAAATGCAAAATCCACAGTGGGAATTTGTGTTTAGAGAAAAAGTCGTATCACAGAATGCCATTTTTATCTCCTTTTCAGTTCTATTTGCTCCTTTTATTGTAGCATTTGTTCATTCAAATATCTATTACGTATGGGTTTTGTATCAGGTACTGTGCTGAGTATTGGCTTACCTCTTTGACGCTTGGATTTTTACAAGCTGCATTTAGATGTCGAGCCTCCAGAGCTGGGACTTCAATGTCAATTTTAAGATCTTTTGCTTTGCTTGGGAATTTTCTCCCTTTCTGGTTTTCCTCCAACAAACCCCTTTTATTCACACATAGGCTATCAGAAAAGTGGAAGAGGGGCTGTGTCACACAAGATATCGTTAAGTGCAAACCACGGTTGGCACAGTTGGAATGCTTCCAAGTGTCAAGGCATTTTAGTGACCATATACAGCACTGTACCTCACCCTCAATCAGAGGCAAAATACGCCCATGTTCTTCAGACTCCTTTAGGACTCTGATCAATAACTGTGGATTCAAGTCTGCCACATCCAACAAAGAATAAACCAGAGTGGACAGCAAATGCTTCTACCCTAGCACTAGTATTTGTCTTCAGCATCTCTTGCCCACTAGTGCTAGTTTGCTGCTATACCGGACTTTTCAGTCTCTATCTATTCCCTTTCCTTGATTTTTAAATGTCATATCCCTTATCACCTCCTAATATATTATATTTGAAATATTATATATGCTGTTTGTAATCTGTTGAAGCCCCATGAAGACAGGGAAGTTTGTTTATTTTGTTCACTCAATGCCTAGAATGGCACCTGGCTCATAGTTAAGCCCTCAAAAATGTGATGAATAAATGAATGAATGAGCGATACCTGCTTGTTCCTTTTCACCTTAATTGACTCTTTGGGCCTCAAGCCCGCATTTGTCTAAGATCTACAGCAGAAACCTGATTCTACTATTCCTCTTGCATTAATCCTTCAGGCTTGTCCTACTTGACATACCAGATTCGGCTTGGTGAACCGACCCAACATATAACCCAGAGAGGAAAATAACCAATTCAAAGCATTTTTGCATACACAAGGACCCACACACAAAACTACTTGTTTTTTTTCATTTGTCCTTAAAGCTATTTTTTTATGTCCCTATATACGTGAGTACGTAAAATGGTTTTGCCCTCAACATATGGAGCAGAAATATTACCACCCACCACAGATCCCCTCTAGACCCCCACCATTCATTCAGGCTGTATAGCCTTACTTGATTTATTCTCCCTCCTCAGTATTAGCATTTTAATATTCCCTAGGCCTAACTCACCGGAATGAAGAACTGTGGGCCACATTAATTAGGGAGCAACAACAACCAGGACCTTTTTACCTCCTGTAATGTCACTCTGTCTGGCCCCTTCTTCCACAGCCACATTGGGTAGGCCATGCTTGACAAAGAGTTTAGAAAACATTGAATACTAAGAATCTGTTCTTCAAAGAGAGTTCAATTCAATCAATTATGTTTTTCTTTGCCAACTACCTTAGTTATGTCTGTTAGACCAGAAACCCAAGAGGACTCTTTTTTTTTTTTTTTAATTGACAATTCCAGAGACTCTTCACACTCTTTTTGCTTCCTCTGTGTGTCGTGGATTTATTTTCTAAGAGGTGTGTGGTCAGAGGGGAGAGATAGAATGAGCATTGCATTTCTTTCTGCTTTGGAAGTGTCCCTGGCATATATGATGTGATTCTAGGGAAGCAATATAGGAGTTGGGGTTGAGGTAAGGGGAGTTGCAATTCGCAGGTGCTATCACAGATGAGATAATCATAAATAAGTATCTGTGATACCTGACAATAAAACAGAAGGGATGAGGATGGCAGATCAGTTAAGCGAACAGTTTTTTTAAAACTATGTATTTCAGAATAATTTTTAATTTACTGAAAAGTTGTAAAGATATTAAAGACTGTTCAAAAACACCCTTCACTCAGTTTCCCCTAGTGTTCACAGCTTACATAACTATGGTACAGTTGTCAGAGGCAAGAAATTAACATTGATATGTTCCTGTTACTAAGCTACTAGATTTAACTCACTTTTCCACTAAAATCCTTTTACTGTTTCACGGTCTAATGCAGGATTCCACGTTGCATCTAACAGATAGCTTTTTGGCATAATGTGAGAAGATCTACTCAAGAAGCCAAGCCTAGGCCCAGAATCATCGGGGAAAGCTGCTCACATGAGGCTGGGCTCTTTTGTTTCTGACTACAAGTCCTGGTTAATCTGCATTATATGGTATAGCCAAGGGGAGCTTAGCTAAACAGCAGGGGTATGCTCAGGCATCAAAAGGGGAGTACTGCCACACTGAATGGATTTCCTACCATCAGTGCTATTAAGAATGACAAATCTGTATTATGAAGTAGACATATTAGAGTCACTATATTAAATATGTCAAACACATGAGACAGTCTAGACTGGGGGTTGACAAACTGCAGCCTTGCAGGCCAAACTTTGCTGTTGTCTGTTTTTTTTTTTTTAATGAAGCTATTCATTGGAATACTTAGACACTCCTGTTTGTTTATGTATTTTCTATGGCCACGTTTGCACTACAAAGACAGAGTATAATAGTTGAGACAGAGACTGTATGGCCCACAAAGTCTAAAATATTTACCATCTGGCTCTTTATGGAAATAGTTATCTAAATGTGATTAACAGGTAGAGAAATAAGAACCTGGATGGTCTGTACCTAGTAGAAGCTGCAAAACTGTTAGACAAAATGTACAACCTATGTCAGAAGGCTGGGGCATGGGATTATATCAAGCTAACAAGCTTCTGCACAACAAAGGGAACAATTAATAAAGTGAAGAGACAGTCCACAGAACAGCAGAAAATATTTGCAAACTACCCATCCAACAAGGGATTAATAACCAGAGTACATAAAAAACTCAAACAACTCAATACCAAAAAAAATTCCAAATAATCTAATTTTAAATGGGCAAAAGACCTGAATAGACATTTCCCAAAAGAAGACATATAAATTGCCAAGTATATGAAAAAATGCTCAATGTCACAAATCATCAGGAAAATGCAAATTAAAACCACTATGGGGTATGACCTCACCCCAGTTTGAATGGCTATTATCAAAAAGGCAAAAAATAACAAATGCTGGAAAGGATACAGAGAAAAGGGAACACTTATATACTGTTGGTGGACATGTAAATTAATACAAACTCGATGGAGGTTTCTCAAAGACCTAAAAATAGAACAACCATATGATCCAGCAGTGCCACTGCTGGGTATGTATCCAAATAAAATAAAATAAATATATGAAAGAGATATCTGTACTCCCATGTTTATTGCAGAACTATTCACAATGGAAAAGACCAGAATCAACGTAAGTGTCCATCAACAGATGAATGGACAAAAACAAAAAAAAACCATAGTATATATACACAATGGAATACAGCCACAAAAAAATAAAATCCTCTCACTTGCTGCAACATGGATGGAACTGGATGTCATTATGTTAAGTGAAATAAGCCAGGCACAGAGCAACAAATACTTCATGTGCTCACTCTATATGGGAGCTAAAAAAGTGGATCTCATGGAGGTAGCAAGTAGAATGGTCGTTACTAGAGGCTGAAAAGGGAAGTGGGGAGGGGGGATGAAGAGAAGTTGGATAATGAGTAAAAAAAAACCAATTAAATACAAGTAATACATTTTAGTATTCAATAGTACAATAGGAAAATTATAGTTATCAATAATTTATCTTATATTTCAAAATAGCTTGAAGAACTGTAATGCTCCCAACGCAAAGATAAATGTTTGAGGTGATGGATATCCCAATTACCCTGATTAGGTCATTACATACTGTACACATGTATCAAAATATCACATATACCTCAAAAATATGTCATATCAATATAAAAAAAGAAGTCTAGTGCCTGGCCAGTGACACACCCAGTAATGAGCGAGGCTTCCTTGGAGATTCTGTGAACATCACACTGCTGAATGTGACTTCTACCCCAGGCCCAGCTCCTGAAACTTCTAATTAAGGGGAGATCACTAAACCATGGAAAGGCTAGTTGGTTGTAGAAAGGAGGAAATCACTTCTTACCAATGCTCTGAGAATTCTTTGTTGTAAGTTAATACTGAGAAACGAAAATAAGAAAACCCATGGACATAATCTATTTAGATATTTTCATACTTTCCTTTGACAAGATTGTATATTTAGGATGACTTTGAATTATTAGATTATCATAAGACAACAGAATATTTTTATTACTCAAGTCATTATCGAATACTTAGCTTATCTACTGCCCTGTGGGATTTCAAAGCGGCGTTAAACCCAGTCGATGTCTTATGATTTTAGTGAGAAAGAAAACGCATGCACTCAACCACGTATTATAAAACTACAATAAAGTATCAAAACATCTAAATGTCTCCATTTAGTCTCAATCCTTTCTCACTCCTAGGATGACTAGTCTTTCCTTTACCTACGGCATCCTTCCAACTCCAGAGGGATACTATGCCTTCTGGAGACACCATTTCAAGGTAAGCAAACTCCCCAACATGCTTAACCTCCTCACATAACAACTCTTTTTTTTAACTGAAATCTGGCTCCACCACAAGAACCCTGCATCCCTTTAAGCTCTCTCAAGAGTAGGGTGTTTATTCCCACATAGTTCAGAAATCTTATGGCCACGATTGCTTTTATTGTCCCCATTTTAGTAATGAGAAAACTGAGGCTTAGAGAGGCCAAGTAACTTTCCCAAGGCCGCACAGCCAGTAAGTGGCAGAGCTGGGATTAGGACCCAGATGAGAATGATGGGAGCATCATGCTCTTTACAACCACACTAGAGAGTCTTGCAGATCCTCCGTAATCCTCCATTATCACTTGATGCTAAAGGTGAAACACCTAAGAAACAATAGAATTTTTTAAAATCTAGGATCATGTGCTTTCTTTTTTTCCCAATATTACGCTGCACTTATTTATTTGTTTCTTCTTGAGAACTTGGTCTTTTTATGTTTTTTTCATCAACTTTTATTTTAAGTTTCAGGATACATGTGCAGAATGTGCTGATTTGTTACATAGGTAAACACGTGCCTTGATGGTTTGCTGCACTAATGAACCTATTACCTAGGTATTAAGACCAGCATCCATTAGCCATTCTTCCTGATGATCTCCCTCCCCTGACCCCCCCAACAGGCCCCAGTGTGTGTTGTTCCCCCTCCATGTGTCCATGTGTTCTCATTGCTCAGCTCCCACTTATAAATGAGAACATGTGGTGTTTGGTTTTCTGTTCCTGCGTTAGTTTGCTGAGGATAATGGCTTCCAGCTCTATCCATGTCTCTGCAAATGACATGATCTCTTTTTATGGCTGCATAGTATTCCATGTTGTATATGTACCACATTTTCTTTATCCGGTCTATCATTGATGGGCATATGGGTTGATTCCATGTCTTTGCTATTGTGAGTAGTGCTGCAATGAACATAACATATCTTTATAATAGAGTGACTTGTATTTCTTGGGGTCTATACCCAGGAATGGAATTGCTGGGCCAAATAGTATTTCTGCTTCTAGATCTTTGAGGAATTGCCACACTGTCTTCCACCGTGGTTGAACTATTAATAATTTACATTCCCACCAACAATGTAAAAGCATTCCTTTTTCTACACAAGCTCACCAGCATCTTGTTGTTTCTTGACTTTAATAATCACCATTCTGAGTGGCATGAGATGGTATCTCATTGTGGTTTTCATTTCCATTTCTCTAATAATCACTAATATTGAGGTTTTTTTCATATGTTTGCTGGCTTTGTGAATGTCTTCTACTCAGAAGTGTCTGTTCATGGCCTTTGCCCATTTCTTTTTTTTTTTGACAGAGCCTTACTCTGTCATCCAGGCTGGAGTGCAGTGGCAGGATCTCCACTCACTGCACCCTCAGCCTCCCAGGCTCAAGCAATTATCCTGTCTCAGCCTCCCTAGTAGCTGGGATTACAGGTGCCTGCTGCTACACCCAGCTAATTTTTGCATTTTTAGTAGAGATGGGTTTTCACCATGTTGGCCAGGCTGGATTTGAACTCCTCAAGTTATCCACCTGCCTCGGCCTCCCAAAGTGCTGAGATTACAGGTGTGAGCCACCACACCCAGCCTTTTTGCCCATTTTTTAATGGAGTTATTTGTTTTTTTCTTGTAAATTTATTTAAGTTCCTTCTACACTCTGGATATCAGACCTTTGTCAGCTGGATAAATTGCAAAAGTTCTCTCTCATTCTATAGGTTGTCTGCTCACTCTGATTACAGTTTATTTTGCTGTGCAGAAGCTCTTTAATTAGATCACATGTGTCAATTTTTTCTGTTCTTGCAATTGCTTTTAGCATTTTCATCATGAAATCTTTGCCCATGCCTATGTCCTGAATGGTATTGCTTAGATTTTCTTCTAGGGTTTTTATTGTTTTGGGATTTACATTTAAGTCTTTAATCTATGTTGAGTTAATTTTTATACAAGGTGTAACAAATAGATAGACCACCAGCTAGACCAATAAATAAGAAAAGAGAGAAGAACCAAATAGACACAATCAGAAATGATAAGGGGGATATCACCACTGACCCCACAGATATACAAACAACAATCAGAGAATACTATAAACAGTTCTGTGCATATAAACTAGAAAATCTAGAAGCAATGGATAAATTCCTGGACACATACACCCTCCCAAGACTGAACCAGGAAAAAAAATGAATCCCCAAATAGACCAATAAAGAGTTCTGATATGAGGCAGTAATAAACTGCCTACTAACCAAAAAAAGCCTGGGACCAGATGGACTTATAGCTGTATTCATTCAGAGGTACAGAGGATCTGGTACCATTTCTACTGAAACTATTCCAAATGACTGAAAAGGAGGGACTTCTCCCTAAGTCATTTTATGAGGCCAATATCATCCTGCTACCAAAACCTGGCAGAGATACAACCACCACCAAAAAAAGAAAACTTCAGGCCAATAGCCCTGATGAACATTGATGCAAAAAACCTCAATAAAATACTGGCAAACCAAATCCAGCATCACATCAAAAAGCTTATCCACCATGATCAAGTTGGCTTCATTCCTGGGATGCAAGATTGGTTCAACATATGCAAATCAATAAATGTAATTAATTACATAAACAGAACCAAAGACAAAAACCACATAATTATCTCAATAGACGCAAAAGTGGCCTTCTATAAAATTCAACATCCCTTCATGTTAAAAACTCTCAATAAACTAGGTATAGAAGGAACATACCTCAAAATAATGAGAGCCATGTGTGACAAACCCACAGCCAATATCATACTGAATGGGCAAAAGCTGGAAGCATTCGCCTTGAAAAGCAGCACAAGACAAGGATGCCCTCTCTCACTACTCATATTCAACATAGTATTGGAAGTCCTGGCCAGGACAATCAGGCAAAAGAAAGAAATAAAGGATTCAGACAGCAAGAGAGGAAGTCAAGCTGTCTCTGTTTGCAAATAACATGATCCTGTATCTAGAAAACCCCAAGTCTCAGCCCAAAAGCTTCTTAAGCTGATAAGCAACTTCAGCAAAGTCTCAAGATACAAAATCAATGTGCAAAATTGCTAGCATTCCTATACAGCAACAACAGGCATGCAGAGAGCTAAATTATGAATGAACTCCTGTTCACAATTGCTACAAAGAGAATAAAATACCTAGGAATACAACTAACAAGGGAAGCGAAGGACCTCTTTGAGGAGAACTACAAACCGCTGCTCAAGGAAATCAGAGAGGACACAAACAAGTGGCAAAATCTTCCATACTCATGGATAGGAAAAATCAATATTGTGGAAAAAGCCCAAAGTAATTTACAGATTCAATGTTATTCCCATTAAACTACCATTGACATTTCACAGATTTAGAAAAAAACTACTTTACAGCTCATATGAAATCAAAAAGGAGGCCACATAGCCAAGACAATCTTAAACAAAATGAACAAAGCTGGAGACATCATGCTACCTGACTTCAAACTATACTACAAGCCTACAGGAACCAAAACAGCATGGTACTGGTACAAAAACAGACACAAAGATCAATGGAATAGAATAAAGAATTCAGAAATAATACCACACACCTACAACCATCTGATCTTCAACAAACCTGACAAAAACAAACAATGGGGAAAGGATTCTCTATTTAATAAGTGGTGCTGGGACAACTGGCTAGCCATATGCAGAAATGTGAAACTGGATCATGCACTTTCTTATAGTACCTAATGCAAATTCCTGATGTGTCTGTAGGGGCAGGAGGGATTTCACAAGCTTATTTGATATTCTGGCAGAACGTGTCACCCACACACTCCTCTTTTTTGGAGACAAGACATTGTCATCAGCAATGTAATTATAGTCCTTAGGCCAATTCTCATCTGATAGAACATCTATCCGAAGCTATATGGAAGTTGAAACCAGGAGAGGTCAAAAGAAATATAACCAGGAGAACTAGATGAGGTGTGTCTAGGAGGATGTTGTTAAACAGCAACCGAATAAATCTGCTTCCGAATAAGTCTGCCCCAGTGCTTGGAGTTATAAGTTTGCCAGTAGATTGATGACATATTGATCCCTCAGCCCTCCCTTATTAACTCTGGTGCCACAAGTCTCGCTTTTTTTTTATACCAAGGTTCTATAGAAATATTTTCTACTCATACCAACATGGCAGTTTTATCAGAAAGTGGTCTTGATTCAGACCCCAAGAGAGGGTTCTTGGATCTCATGCAAGAAATAATTGAAAGGCCGGGTGCGGTGGCTCGCGACTGTAATCCCAGCACTTTGGGAGGCCGAGGCGGATGGATCACCTGAGGTCAGGAGTTTGAGACCAGCCTGACCAATATGGTG
>NW_026652282.1:93967220-94062424 GCF_009828535.3 Hylobates moloch | reverse complement strand
AGGGGTCGGCAATTCCCGGAACTGAGAGTTCCTCTCCTTTTTAGACCATATAGGGTAACTTTTTGATGTTTCCATGGCATTTGTAAACTGTCAGGGTGCTGACGGGAGTGTCTTTTAGCATGCTAATGTATTATAATTAGCGTATAATGAACAGTGAGGATGACCAGAGGTCACTTTCATCACCGTCTTAGTTTTGGTGGGTTTGGGCTTGCTTCTTTACTGCATCCTTTTATCCTATCTCATCATGTGACTAAGAATACTTTCACCTCCTGGGAATGCAGCCTAGTAGGTCTCAGCCTTATTTTACTCAGTCCCTATTCAAGATGGAGTTGCTATGGTTCAAATGCCTGTGAAAGCAGTGCACGGGTTTGGGAAACAGTGTTGTTGAAGACGGCTAAAGAGATATCCTGGCCACCAAAAATTTCATGCCTTACACACAATTTGTAACTTCTTTTTTCTCCTAGTCTGCTGTGATGTCAGAGGCTCAGGGTGCCTTTCAGAGGGTTTGAGTAGGGTATGAGAGGAAGTATGGAAGAGAAGCAGAGTCCACCCAGAATTAGGAAAACTGATTGATGAGACAAAGTGAAGTGGTGCTTAGCCTTATAGAACAATTCCAGATCTCTTGACAGATCCTTTGCTCAGCTTGCATATTAGAGGCACAAGAAGAAATAAGCCTATAAGCAAATAGGTGAACCTTTGCTGCAATATTTGTGTCAGTCAGATCAGCCATAATAGACATGGACTGATATCTTGAGATCACCCAAATACAAATGAAGTGATAAAGAAATAAATACAAAGATAGATAAAAGAAAAACTGTCTTGGAAGGCTATATAGTAAAATGTTGACCGTGCTTTTTTTTTTTTTTTCTTTTGGCCTTTCTGTATCATCTCATTTATTTTGATATTGGGTATGCATTTGTCCTAGAATAAAAAATGACAACAACAAAGCTATTTTCATTTTGGAAGATACCACCACAACAAAATTACGTACTACATGACCTTGGACATTTCAATATCTCATTTATATAGTAGGCGCAGGATTGAAAAACAAAGAAAAGGGGAAAAAAAACACCTCACTTAAACTTGGTTTCCCACCTATATAATAGAGATAGTATTAGTGCCTTACAGGTTGCTATAAAGATCAAAAGAAAGAGTAGCAGGCGCATCTCAGAAACTCCATAAGCATTTCTTTCAAAAACAAGAAAGCCTTCTGAAAGGGGTTTCAGTGATGTAAATATGAGGTGGTTTCTGCAAAAAGTAAAACAAGAGAAGCCCTTGAATTCAAGGTCAACGTATTTAGCTTCCTGTGCCTCTAGAGGTCAGGAAAAAGCAACAGATAAAACAAGTCAGGTAGAACGTAGAACCTTTAGCCCAAGGAGGAAACTTACCCAAGTTCTACCAACACAATTTGCTTGGCCACTACTTATTCCCATCTTGCTTTTATCCCTCTATTTTTCCTTTCCCAGATGATATGAAATAATTAGTAAACCTAACAGCGTCTCAAGTATGTCACTGAAAGATCCATTTTGTTAGATGGAAATCTGTCCCTTTTGTCACTGACCATAACAATCTGAGAATCTTAAATGGACAAGGGATTTGGTTTGGGCCAACTTGATCCTTTGTACATGCAAACTCATGGTCCATTTTTTGTTCTAAGGAGGTTTTTGTCTCATCTCATTCTTTCTGTTAGGTACACAAAGATAGATGCTTTCAGTGTGTTTACCTTTAAATATAAGAAATCACTTAAGGGAGCAGAATAGGGAATGCCTGCCAAGCCCACAGCAGAAGATAGGCAGCTACAATAGAAAGAGAATGGACTTAGAAAGTCATCTTAGTTCAAAAAACATAATCAAAATTACTTATGTTATTTATGTTAATATATGTTAGGCCCTGTTCTTAATACCTGGTATACATCAACTCATTTAATCTTCACATAACCTCATGCAGTGCGTACTTTTATTACTCCATTTTGCAGATAAAGAAACTGAGGCACAGACACACTCAGATAATTCAGCTAGTAAGTGGTAAAACCAGGCAGTCTGATTCTGTGGTCTTTGCTCATAAATACTACATGTCGCCTCTCTAGGAAACAAAGTACTTTCAAGCACAGGCTGCAGTTAACCTGAGTAAAAGAGAAACCCCTTAAGCATTCCTTCTGTTTTTCCAGGCAATTTTTCTTTCCAAACATCCATCTTTACCCCTGCTTTCTCACTTCCTCTAGCCTGCAGTTATTCTCACCCACATTCATTGATAGTTGAGATCTCCAAAAAGAACTTTCAACAGGGCATTGTCTCCCTGTAAAAAGTCGTAAAAATTAATCCTTTACCTCTTTCCTGCTTTTTCATTCATCTGAGCTCACTGACTCTTGTCCCCTTGCTAGTTGCCAACATACAAAAATTGTTTGTCTCGTGTGCACCTACTACTCTTCTTCCTTTTGCCCATTTAAAAGCATGGTATTTCTAGGAAATGAAAAAGGGAACCAAAATAATTAAAGAAAACCCAAAGAATGCACTGCATCCTATCTTTACATTCCCAGTTAGTGGACTCAGAGTCTACACTGGCACTTGGAGTGTTTTCACTGGATGGGGTCTCTGAAAGACTTTGCTGAACAACATGGATTCTTAGGCCATTGCTAATCAGCACCTTTGTCAAGAGCACCATATCAATTGCTCAGTAGGGGTTCTAAGAAAGGACTGATCCTTTGGATGGAGGAGGTTTCAACAAGTCAATTATTTCTCGGGTTGCAAGTCTCCTTCCTCTTTAAGAGTGCTGTATTTTTCTCTATGAATTGATTTTAATGAACACATGTTCCATTTCATTTCTAATGATTACATTCTCCATTAATGGCATTTGAATGAAAGGCAAAGTGCCACAATACTGCCACTCCTTGACAGGAAATAAACCTTAGAAGGCTCCTCAAAATACACCTTCAGGACCCACCTACCTTGGGGCTAGAAGAGCATCTAAAGGCAGCGGAAGAAAATATTTAGTGACTCCTTATTCACAATGTTCCCAAAAGGTCTCTTTTGGCTGTTACCTGCTGGTCCAGGAGGGGTGATGTGAATAAAATGCCAAAGTAATAAAAAGTACAGGGAATATATTAGAGTCAAAAATATTAAAAATAAGGGGAGGCCAAAAGGGGAAAGAGAGAGAGAGAGAGAGATTTAAGCCAGTGGACTCTGTCTGCAGGGGATAAGATTTCATATGGGTCTTGGTCCAGCAGGAAATAGGTGATTCAAGCTGATTGGAGTCAATTATTCCAATTCCCCAGGATTTGTTGAGGACCTACTATGTGCTTAGAGTGGGAGGGTAGTGTGACAGAGGGCAGTTCATCTCAATCTGTAATCAAGTGTTGGATAGGATGGTACAGTCTATTGTCTTTTCTCAAGACTAAGACCAATGTATTTCTTTTGGCATTTTACTGCTTCTGAAAATAAAGGCTTACAGTTGCTGTGTACATTGTATGTAGTGCTTCAGTGTTTTGTTTTATTTTCTGAAAAGTTGTTTTTGAAATAAATGGTGCATCTTAGAAGGACGGAAATATGCTATATGGATTCTGAGTCTCTGAAATGAGAACAATCTCTGTAATCTCAATATGAAGGACAGCCATGACCACGCGAGGCAGTATCTGATCAGGGACCCAGACAATGAATGCAATAGGATTTGATTGGCGGAGAGGAGGAGATACCCCTGGTGTGGGGGATGGGAAAGGACAGAGAAATGGCACAAATAAGGTCAGGTACAGGAATGAATGTGGTCTGCTAATTGGCAGGGAAACCTGGCTGGAGATGAAGTTGTTTACAGAACTAGTAGGAGATCCGGCAGGAGAAACAGGTAGGCCTTGCTCTTTCCAGGAGGTCTACAATATGAGGTGTCCTATATCCAAATACTCTTGGGCAGGAAGTGAGCTTATTGAGGGAGGCACCCAGAGGTGATTCTTTTAAGAGAATGAGCCTTTGAGAGTCCTCTACAGCTGTAAGGAAACAGATGGGAAGCCAGGAAATACGCCAGAGTCAGAGTTCAGGGGTTATAAACCAACAGGAAAGAGTAGGCTGGAAGCACATTATAGACAGGTTCTTGAATCTTGATAGGTAGAATAAGGAAGTGAGAAAGGCAGTGACACTCAGCCTCCTCTGGCAACAGCCTTAGCCAGCAGCACTACCATAGTGGCATGTCTGCCTGGGTTGTCTGTGGGCAGTCAAAGCCTAACAAGTGTGAGGGAAAGTCAGAGAGAAACCAGACCTACCTATTCCATCTCCGCATGGTCTTAGCAGCTGACTAGGGTATAGAGATTTGGCTTACCTAATACTTTCTTCCAGAAAAATAAAATAAAAGTGGTTCTCCTCAGCCAAAAGTTCTGCAGCCACTGGGAACTTCAGCAGGATGGCTGTGGAGGGAAGGACAGCTAAGGTGAAACTACCATTTTTAGGAATCACTCTCAGTAGGTGACACACCTGGAGGCCAGGGGCTGGGACACCTGTGGGAAGGGTTTACCATGCACCCTTCTCCCCATCAGCTGCCAACAGAAGCAGTATCATAAAACTCTAGCTACATGAGGCTGTTTTGAGCCAGTGGAAATCGTACAGGCTTTGGGGTTAGACTGTCTGGGCTTAATTCCAGCTCTACCACTTACTAATTGACTCACTATGAACAAATCACTGTAGACCTCTGGATTTGAGTTTTCTTCACTATAAAATTAACAGCATTTTACTGATGGAATAGTTGAGGTTGCAAAGGGATGCATGTCATGTTTTTTATCTGTCACTAAACTATCTCCCCATGACTGCAGAGAAAGACAATTACTTGCCCCATTCCCAGAGGCTCATGCAATTCCTGTCAGCCTTAAAAGAACAGATTAAAACCTCAGAGTGGGAGAGCATTGTGAACACCCATCCCACTCTCCTGTTTTCAAAGGAACTACCATTTAGTGACAACCTACCCTCTGCTAGGTACTTTGCATACTTCATCTCATTCAAATCTCCTCAAAACTCTAAGCAGGTAGGTATTATTCTTCATCTCTATTTTATAGTTGAGGAAATTAAAGCTCAGAGAGGTTATGTGTCTCTGCTAAGATCACAAATCTGGTATTCGAAGATATCTGACTCCAAAGTTTATGCACAGAGTATTCACTCCAAATGTGACCACCATTGTAAAGCAGTTTCTGGTTATGTAACAAAGGCTTTATCCTCAAGAAAAGGACATGTAGGCCTCAGGGATTCCATGGTAGAAGTACTCTGTGAAGCAAATAGGATGTTACCCACTATCCCTCTGGTAAGGGCTGTCTTTTGCCTACAGCATGCAGAGATGAGATTGGACTCAGAATACAACCCCTTGATCAGATGTGAATACCACAATTTGCAGAACTCTAGGCCAAGCAATAATACATTAGAACCTCCCACCAACAACTAAAGGTACACAGGACTGCTACTATTACTCCCATTTTACAGAGCTAAGGATAGTAAGCCTTAGGAAATTAAATAATTTGCCAAGGTCACAAAGTCAAGAGCTTGACAGAGCCAACATTCAAATACAGGTTTTCTGGCTGAATTCTACACACTTGGGCTCTTTCTACAACTCCATTCTCTGCTTTGTACAGCTCCACACATGGTATGAATGATCCACAAATAATCAATGACATCTATTGCCTGGCTCCCAACCAAGAGCAGAACACAGTGAAAATGTGATCCATGCATCTTAAAGCACTGAAATACGAAGAACAGATAAATGAGGAGAACTGAACACTGTGTGCCAGGTGCTTAGTATTCATTATTTAGCATCAGCAGCAGGCGTCAACATTGAGGCAATTCTATTTTCAGATGCCGCTAAATAAATTCATCTCCTTTCTCTGGTTGCAGAGAAATCGCACCAGACAGTAATAGTAATAAATTCTCCTGACTTTTCAAGACAAGACTACCCCCCTTAGGATCCTCCAGAGCAAAAAATACTGAACAATATTGGAGAAAACAAATCTAGAGTAGGAATTCCTGAATAAACTATACTTAAGGGAGACTTGTCTGTTGTAGATGGCAAAGGGCATGAAGTGAATCCGCAAATTTCTGTGATAGAGTTAATAATAATTAACAAAGGTTTCCTGGTAGCTGATTGCTAAAATCACATTTTGCCCTTAGTCTTATCCTGCCCCATATGATTTTATCTAAAGAACTATTTCCATTTAATTGGGGCAGGTCAGGCCTACTAGGAAATACAGTATGCTGGAAAGTACTGTAGACAGGAGATTCCAAACCAAACCCTGTCACTAACAATGTCAGGCAAATCATTTCTCCTTTCATTAATGGGGAGCTGTGCAAGGCTAATGTCCTCTCAACTGGAAAAGAATATCTGACAGCTTTTATTGGTTTTACACTGTCCCTACAATATTCATACCAGAAAGTAATGTACCAATGAGAAGAGTGAGAAAAAACAAAAATAAGAGTTTTCCTAGTAGTTAGGAGCAGAAAACCTGAGTCCTTGGAGAGCCATTTGTGTTTCCTTAGAAAGATTTCCTTCAGGCAGGGTTGATTCATAGCAAAACAAATGTTGCCTATAGCTTTATGGTTTTGTTGTTGTTGTTGTTATTGTCATTAAACTAGGTTTAGTTTTCCACAGATCATATACCAATACTCCTCATAACACAACTATCTACAATTTCTCTCCAAAACTTTCCTTTGTAAATAGCAAATGTAATGGTGTTTAATTGGAAGAAATATAAGTTATTTCTAAAAAATCTAGCCTGTTGAAGCAAATTATAAAAGTTGCTGGTTATTAGGACATTATTGCATGAAGTGCTTTTTGCATGTGGAAGAAGATATTGATCTGGAATGGGAGGGGATATTAGAATGGATTTTTCCTCAAAGTAAAAAAGAAGAAAGAAAGAGAGAGAAAGGAAGGAAGGAAGGAAGGAAGGAAGAGAAAGAAAGAGGAAGAAAGAAGAAAGAAACAAAGAAAGAGGAAGAAAGAAGAAAGAAAGAAAAGAAAGAAAGAAAGAAAGAAAGAAAGAAGAGAAAAGAAAAGAAAGAAAGAAAGAAAAGCAACCTGGCAAGCCCAAGGCCTCATAGAGTGCGATTTTTAAAAGATAAAGAATATATTCTTAGCGTAGTTCATTGCACATAATAGGTGATCAACAAATCAGTGGTGCTGTTGTCTCTGTTATATGTGTTTGGGCTGTTGCCTGTCTACTTTTGCTTCAGTGGCAGAGACAGCTCTATGTTCTCTGTCTTCCAAGGTTCTCTCCCCTCATGCTGTTCTCTGCATCCTTCAAGATAAAAGCAAAACTAAAACTCATTCATACTTAAGGGTGAGGGGTTGATGTGTTTACTGTCACAGAGGTGTTTGCATTTTGAAGGGAGGATGGCCAAGAAGGGGGAATGATTTTGCCAAAGGAATTAATCCTTTATGGTGACATGTTAACAGCTGACATACTGAACAACTGGAAAGAGATTTTTGATTTGAGAATAGGGACTGAGTGTTTTCCACTTTAGCAACAACAAGGACAATGTAATTGCAAGACTTTCGAATTCAGCAAGCTCCTTTACATACACCACCACATAGGCACCTATAAGAACAGCCTAAGCATTTAAATTTCTTGAAAGGAACATGATTTTTCAAAAAACTTATTAGTATTATTTTTGATTGACAAAGCATAATTGTATACATTTATGAAGCACAGTGTAATGTTTTGAAGTATGTATACAATGCAGCACGATTAAATCAAGCTAATTAACATATCCATCACCTAGCTTGCCTATCATTTTTACCGTGAGACATTTAAAATTTACTCAGTTATTTTGAAACACATATTATTGACTATAGTCACCCTGCTTGGGGCTGCAGGAGCGGCATGCTTTTTTATTCACTCCTATTTATCATTTCCTTTCTGTTTCCACACAGTTAACATTCTAAACCTTTATCCCTTTCCCTAAATTCCTTAACATGGCATTCAAGACCCTTTGCAATCCATTGCTAGCCTAACTAACTCTCAGAGCTCTCCTTCAACTCTCTCACTCTCTCCCAACATACAAAACACACATAGATAAACATTCCCTCAGTTCCTGTAACATTTTGAAAAATTATGCCTTCTTTCTCCCTCCACCTTCCAATTCAGTAACACACTTGTCCAGTCTAAATGCCCACCTTCTGCAAAGTCCTGCCTCCATGCCTCATACCACCCAAGCTGAAAGCATTTACTTAGTACTTGCCACCTATTAAGCCCTTAGGTGTGACTTACCCTCCCTTCCCCATGGCATTTTTATGTACTTTTACTACAGTACTTATATTGTATCATAAATAGCTGCACATATATATACTTCTGGAGGGCAGAGACTGATTTATCTCATACATCTCTGTATTCCCAATGCTAAGCTCATTGCTTGATGCATAAGAAGTTTAGATAAAGCTTGTGGAATGAATAAATAAGATGACTATGTGACTTTCCCAAGGTACACTATTAAGTTACTTGCAGAGACAAGTCTAAAACCTAGATCTACTTCCCCCAGTGGACTGTGAGTTCCTTGAAGGCTCAAACCTCTTAACACATATCTAGCAAAGTAGAGACACACAGTAAGTGTTTAGTACATATTTCAATGAAATCGTCAACTCCACAAATACCAATAAACAGCTACCAATTTATACGCCTCTGCTCCAGGTTAAACTTATACTGATAGGCAAGATGTATTCAGATTCTGCCCCAACACTAATCCCTGTATAACTCAAAAATATTAATACTTATCCTCTGCTTCGGGGACATAAGACAAACAACGTGCAGCCCTAAGAGACAGGACAACACACAACAAAGCAACAGTTGGTAATTAGGTTTTAAGAGGTAGATGTTCCATATGAACTTTAAAGTAGTTTTTTCCAATTCTGTGAGGAAAGTCATTGGTAGCTTGATGGGGATGGCATTGAATCTATAAATTACCTTGGGCAGTATGGCCATTTTCACTATACTGATATTTCCTACCCATGAGCATGGAATGTTCTTCCATTTGTTTGTATCTTCTTTTATTTCATTGAGCAGTGGTTTGTAGTTCTCCTTGAAGAGGTCCTTCACATCCCTTGTAAGTTGGATTCCTAGGTATTTTATTCTCTTTGAAGCAATTGTGAATGGGAGTTCACTCATGATTTGGCTCTCTGTTTGTCTGTTATTGGTGTATAAGAATGCTTGTGATTTTTGTATATTGATTTTGTATCCTGAGATTTTGCTGAAGTTGCTTATCAGCTTAAGGAGATTTTGCTCTGAGACAATGGAGTTGTCTAGATATAGGATCATGTCATCTGCAAACAGGGACAATTTGACTTCCTCTTTTCCTAATTGAATACCCTTTATTTCCTTCTCCTGTCTGATTGCCCTGGCTAGAACTTCCAACACTATGTTGAATAGGAGTGGTGAGAGAGGGCATCCCTGTCTTGTGCCAGTTTTCAAAGGGAATGCTTCCAGTTTTTGCCCATTCAGTATGATATTGGCTGTGGGTTTGCATTGCTCTTATTATTTTGAGGTATGTCCCATCAATATGTAATTTATTGAGAGTTTTTAGCATGAAGGGATGTTGAATTTGTTGAAGGCCTTTTCTGCATCTATTGAGATAATCATATGGTTTTTGTAATTGGTTCTGTTTTTATGCTGGATTACATTTATTGATTTGCGTATCTTGAACCAGCCTTGCATCCCGGGGATGAAGCCCACTTGATCATGGTGGATAAGCTTTTTGATGTGCTGCTGGATTCAGTTTGCCAATATTTTATTGAGGATTTTTGCTTCGATGTTCATCAGGGATATTGGTCTAAAATTCTCTTTTTTTGTTGTGTCTCTGCCAGGCTTTGGTATCAGGATGATGCTGGCCTCATAAAATGAGTTAGGGAGGATTCCCTCTTTTTTCTATTGATTGGAATAGTTTCTGAAGGAATGGTACCAGCTCCTCCTTGTACCTCTGATAGAATTCGACTGTGAATCCATCTGGTCCTGGACTTTTTTTGTTGGTAAACTATTAATTATTGCCTCAATTTCAGAGCCTGTTATTGGTCTATTCAGAGATTCAACTTCCTAGTTTAGTCTTGGGAGGGTATATGTGTTCAGGAATTTATCCATTTCTTCTAGATTTTCTAGTTTATTTGTGTAGAGGTGTTTATAGTATTCTCTGATGGCAGTTTGTATTTCTGTGAGATTGGTGGTAATATCCCCTTTATCATTTTTTATTGCATCTATTTGATTCATCTCTCTTTTCTTTATTAGTCTTGCTAGCGGTCTATCAATTTTGTTGATCTTTTCAAAAAACCAGCTCCTGGATTCATTGATTTTTTGAACAGTTTTTTGTGTCTCTAGAGCCCGCATTGCCAAGTCAATCCTAAGCCAAAACAACAAAGCTGGAGGCATCACGCTACCTGACTTCAAACTATACTACAAGGCTACAGTAACCAAAACAACACGGTACTGGTACCAAAACAGAGATGTAGATCAATGGAACAGAACAGAGCTCTCAGAAATAATGCCATGTATTTACAACCATCTGATCTTTGACAAATCTGACAAAAACAAGCAATGGGGAAAGGATTCCCTATTTAATAAATGGTGCTGGGAAAACTGGCTAGCCATATGTAGAAACCTGAAACTGGATCCCTTCCTTACACCTTATACAAAAATTCATTCAAGATGGATTAAAGACTTACATGTTAGACCTAAAACCAGAAAAACCCTAGAAGAAAACCTAGGCAATACCATTGAGGACATAGGCATGGGCAAGGACTTCATGTCTAAAACACCAAAAGCAATGGCAACAAAAGCCAAAATTGACAAATGGGATCTAATTAAACTAAAGAGCTTCTGCACAGCAAAAGAAACTATCATCAGAGTGAACAGGCAACCTACAGAATGGGAGAAAATTTGTGCAATCTACTCATCTGATAAAGGGCTAATATCCAGAAACTACAATGAACTCAAACAAATTTACAAGAAAAAAACAAGCAACCCCATCAACAAGTGGGCGAAGGATATGAACAGACACTTCTCAAAAGAAGACATTTACACAGCCAAAAGACACATGAAAAAATGCTCATCATCACTGGCCATCAGAGAAATGCAAATCAAAACCACAATGAGATACCATCTCACACCAGTTAGAATGGCCATCATCAAAAAGTCAGGGAACAACAGGTGCTGGAGAGGATGTGGAGAAATAGGAACACTTTTACACTGTTGGTGGGATTGTAAACTAGTTCAACCATTGTGGAAGTCAGTGTGGCAATTCCTCAGGGATCTAGAACTAGAAATACCATTTGACCCACTGATCCCATTACTGGGTATATACCGAAAGGATTATAAATCATGCTGCTATAAAGACACATGCACACGTATGTTTATTGCAGCACTATTCACAATAGCAAAGACTTGGAACCAAGCCAAATGTCCAACAATGATAGACTGGATTAAGAAAATGTGGCACATATACACCATGGAATACTATGCAGCCATAAAAAAATGATGAGTTCATGTCCTTTGTAGGGACATGGATGAAGCTGGAAGCCGTCATTCTCAGCAAACTATCACAAGGAGAAAAAACCAAACACTGCATGTTCTCACTCATAGGTGGGAATTGAACAATGAAAACACATGGACACAGGAAGGGGAACATCACACACCGGGGCCTGTTGTGGGGTGGGGGAGCGGGGAGGTATAGCATTAGGAGATATACCTAATGTTAAATGACGAGTTAATGGGTGCAGCACACCAACATGGCACATGTATACATATGTAACTAACCTGCACGTTGTGCACATGTACCCTAAAACTTAAAGTATAAAAAAAAGAAGAGGTAGATGTAAGGAAGAAAGGATCTATGAAAGCTGAAAAAGAGAGACTCCATGGAAGTGGCCCTCTATGTGGACCCTGGAGGACAGGAAGTATTTATATAGGCAGGAGAAAGAGGAGGGGAAAGAGCGTTGCAAGTGTGGAGAAAAACAGAGGTGTAGAGACTGCTACAGAGAATGGCACACATGGGAATCCTGAGAAGACCAATCTGAATGGAATGCATTTGGAAGAGTGGGGAGAAGGGCATGGAGCTGTTTGGAAGCAGATTAAGAGTCTTCATTGCTAAGGTGGGGAATCTTGGACTTGATTGGAGACAATGAAGAACGACCAGAGGTTTGTGTAAAGAAGAATAAAGTAATAAAATAAGGTGAATAAAATGATCCAGTGTTTACCTTACCTTGGCCAGTCAATTATAAAATACACTATGTACAACTGAGCTTCTGGGTTTACTTGAATCTAAATATGCTGGCATCAAGAAAGAGGTATTTTTGCTATTTCCCCGCTGGATGTCTTTGGTACATGAGATTGGCACTGTAAAATGACAGTATTTGGGAAGATGGATGTCACATCTCAAATCAGCCACTGAACTTCACAGCGATGCTGGGTAAGCCACCGAACCTCTCTGGGACTCATTTTCATGCTCTCAAACATGTCTATCCTGCCTCTGGGCTCCAGTCCTGACTTGCAGTGTTGCTGAAATAATAAATGAGCAAAAGACTCTACTCCTGCCTCTAACTGAAATTGGCTAGGACAGTTGTAGTGAAACCACTTTATACCTCTGTTTTCAAAATCTCATTAGAAGATATTGCAATCAATGTGACAGAGGCAAACACACTAATGGAGAAATGGGCAGAAAAACACAAAAAGCCAATTCATAGAAAAAGAAATACAAGTGGCCAATAAATATATGGCAAATTTAAAAACCTCAGTGGTCATCAAAGAATTCAAATTAAAGCAAGAATGAAATAGTAATTTTTTTCTAACAAGTTTGTAAAATTTTAAAAGATAGATAATATTCAGGATGTCAAGAGTTCCCCCAAAATAGCCTTTCTCCAATATGCTGGTTAGAGTGTATATCTCTGCAAACCTTTTGAAAGTCAGTCTGGCTATACATTTCAATGGCCTTCAAAATATGCATATTCTTTAATCCAGTGTTTTTGCTTCTAGGAATTGATCCTCAGAAAATTATCAGAGAATGATACAAATATTTAGCCAGAGGGAGATTAATTCCATAATTATTTATAATAGCAAAAAACTGCCAATAATTTACATATTCAACAATAAAAGTGTGGTTAAATTATATCTTCTTAGGTTGAGAGTAGAATACTATGCAGCTATTGAAAATGTTATAGAGGCATGCATAATGACATGGAAAGATGGACATCATATATCATAATCAAGTATGATGTTTAGGAAAATATTATATACAAGCCAATCTTGTTTGGTAAAATATTCGTATTCTATGTGTGTATGTATGTGCACATATGTATATATACACACATATATATAATGACCTTCATATATACATATATCATATATATGTATTATGTATATATGTATATATGTATATATGGAGAGAGAGAGAACACCAAAACATATGTACCTGGATAGCACTCGTCTTCAGTGAAATAGTATTGCAAGTACTTTTTATTATTTTCTTTTCACTACTCTGTATTCTACATTTTACACAATAAAAACTACTATTACATTTTTAAAAGACTATTTTAAAATCATATTAGGTGCCTTTTAAATATTCATTAAAGTGGCTATTGTTTGGAAAGATATTAGCTCTTCTAGAAGACTTTCTGCTTTAGGCTGAGATTATATGAATCCTTGATTTTATCAAAGGCAGGGAGCTTCCCTTCATCATTGGAGGCTGGAGCCAAATGACAGTCAATTTTCCTTTCTACACAGCCACCTAGGAGGCAGTGGGACATGGCAGGTTGGGCCAGGCCAGTGTGGTAAAGGCAAGCTAGATCCCAAGAATGGTATGGCCTCAGGGAGCCAGGGACAGGGGCCAGAGCAGTCACAAGTAGTGTCCCACAGATCCAGAGGGAACAGGCTAAAAGCAAGATCTCAGCAGGGGAGACTGGCAAAGGTGAGTTTTTGAACAGCCAGACTGGACTAAACTATAAAGGCAGGAGCAGAGTCTGCATTTAAAGGAAGGTCCAGGGTCAAGGCTTCAGATCAAGCAAGAAAGAATAGCTGAAGAACAGAGACTAGTCAGGCTGAACAGAGACAGCAGCTGAGGAAGCAGCAAAGGAGGATGTGAGTGTTGAGGCTTTCCATGCCAGGTTTGAGTAACACACTGCTCCCTGCTGTGCATAAACATAAAAATGTTGCCAGATGTGTGTTACCTATCTGAATGCAGTGCTCAGATATGAGAGGTAGTTGTTGCGAAGACAAACGCATGGCACCTTTCTATGATTACCTACCTGTACTAGACCAGCTAAGCTATTGACTGAACTGAAGATGGTAAGCAGAGAAGAAACAAGAGTAGACGAGCTGAGAGCGTAGGGTGGGGTAGGAGAGATCACAGGTTTTTCCAAAGTTCATAGGCCTTAGGCTGCGGCTATATAACTTCTCTTTCTTTCAGCTTCTGTCCTGTGGAAAACATCCTAGTCTCACAAAACATCGGAGCTAGAACTATACTTAGGGATCATTTAGGCCAAACATCTTAGATTTATACATGAGAAAATTCAGACCCTAAGAAATAAAGGAACATACTTCAGGCTTCACTTAAAAAAATGGGGAGAAAATAATCAAGTTTGTTCAACAGCCCCATGTCCTGCATTCAGTGGTAAAACATATTTTTAAATATTTACAGTGAAAAATTGAGGTCAATATATTAAAGCTGATATTCTGGGTATCTTTTTGGGTATTAAATTGCTAAAACACAGAAACACACACGCAAACACACACACACACACACACACACACACACACACAAACAGTATAACAGACAACCATGTACCCAACACTCACATCTAACAAATTTTAATACCCTGCCAGCTTTGGTTTTTTGAATGTCAGTTTGCAGTCTCAATTTAAATTGGAGCAATCAATTTGTTTTCTTTTATCAAACCTCTCTTCTTAGTAAATTTGTAGTTGCTTCTACTCACTAACACCCCAGTCTCTACCCTCCAGTCCATAACCCAGTGGCTTAAGCCTCTTGTCCTGATGTGATATTGGTGGTATTGCAGATATAATTATTGAGCCATCCAGGAATTTAGTCTGAGTCGCTAGGCTGTGTCTGCTTCTTCCCATTTCCTTGGTATACAGCTTTATACAAGTCATAATGACAAGCAGTGGTGAAGCTGTTTTTAACTTTTTTCTAATGCAAGAAAGACTAACCAACCCCCACCCACTCCAGCCTCTGCTTCTGAGCAGCAAGCCTAACTTTAGTCTTTCATCCTATCAAGCACTTTTAGTGTCTGCTATTCCAAAAGTCAACCACTTAACCACCTCTGCCTACATCTGGACCAGGAGTGCTATGGCCCTGTGATATCAACCTTGCTTTCAGTTTCCTGTGTTTCTGTCCATATTTTCCACCATTTAAATATATATCTTTTTAGAGTGCAGTTATGTCTTCTAAATTTCCTCTAAATTTTATCTAGCATTGATATGTTAGCAGAAGGATTCTCCAAATATGAAATAACGATGCCATTTTGAATGCCTCCTGAAGTGTCTTTCATTTACTTTTATTTCTGTTACTTGATTTTCAAATAAGTTAGCTTTTTGACTTGAAACTCATGGGTAATATGTAAAATAACTGAAAGAAAAATTCCTTCTGGAGTTCGTGTCTGAAGTAAGGACGTTGCTTTCTCTCTCTTCAGGAATAGTGAAATGGATTGAAAAGGAAGACAAAAAAAGAAGGTGAAAATACTATGGAATTCTTTCAGAACAGACTTTGAAGGAGGATAACATCCTCAGTGATCCCACAATGATTCCTTGGACTGACACACAATAGCCAACACAATGGCCAATAGCCACTAAGTGCTGTAAGTACAATTTGACGCTGAGCTGCCAGAAACTTGGCCTAAAACTACCAGAGCCATCAAGAATAAGCCAAAAGAAGCATTTCCTTGAAGTCTAAAGTTAAACCATGACATATTAATCAAATACTAATAACAAGATTAGTAATACCTAGGGGATACTTAGGGGAATGATTGTTGGCAATAACGTAAAGTAAGGATGTCCAAAAAGCCACTCCTCCATAAAAGCAATAAGAACACTGGAAAAAAATGGCAAAATCAATTTTTCCAGAACTCTAGAAATTAACCATAGACTTGCAACAATCTAAGAAGCATTTATTCAAGAAAAGTGGCTGAATCTTAGTTAAAACCTGTGAGTTTTGTGGCATTTAAACTTGCCTTTTTCACAGTCCCACCCTATTCCCAGCTCCACAGTAGCTTTGAAAACCAAAAGCCTCATGATCTTGGTGAAGATCAGCAGGCTAGTGGCCACTGGAAGGGAAAGAATGAGTTTAGAACCTCCCAAAACAACTATTCTTAGAACTGTCATTATTTGACTTGTATGGCATTTCCATTAAAACCCCAATTCACAGGGCTTATCTTTATTTTACCTAACTCAGACCTCGCTCAGTGCAAATAGCCTTTTCCTTGGAGTACTGAAAACAATCAGTGGCAATTGTTTAAATATTGCAACTGCCTAAGACAGCAATAAAACTTGGGGCAACTAAGAAGCTGATCAAAAAATTTAAAAAGAAAAGCCAGGGAATAAGATATCCACAGTAAGCTTTGAAAAGCTTCAACATTTTCCTAGTTATCTAGAAGGCCATTTTCATAGTCCCCTTGTGCTGCTATAATAAAATATCTGAGACTGGGTAATTTACAAAAACCAGAAATTTATTTCTCAGTTCTGGAGGCTAGGAAGTCTAAGATTGAGGCACCAACAGATTTGGTGTCTGGTGAGGGTCTGCTCCATTGATGACATCTTCTTGAAGAGCCATCCTTACATGGCAGGAGATGGAGGGTCAAATGAATGAATGAATGAATCTTATGTCCTCATATGGCAGAAAAACATAAAGGGCTGAATGCTGTGTGAAGCCTCTTTTATAAGGTCTAAATCCCACTAATGATGGCCCCACATCTTAATACTATCATATTGGCAATTAAATTTCAATACATGAATTTTGGAGGCCATTCAGACCATAGCAGTCATGCAAATGGCTAGGACTGTGTGCTTGCCCAAAAAAAGACCTAATAAGGTCCTAATCTCTCATCTTTGCTGATCTTGTGGTTCTTCATTTGAAAGCAAGAGGTAAAGGCTAAGGAAGAGCTGTAAATTGCTGAATGGCTGAAGGCATGTCCCATCAATCTTACAAAGCCCCTCTGCAAAGGCTGAGATAATTTTTGCTTCCAGTTATTTAAGGAAATCTCTGTTTCATCATTAGCTGACCACTAGAATAACTGAGCAGAGACTTTAGTGATCACACATGACACAAAATACATGCTCTATGGAATTAGTCCAGGAAAGTCATCAAATAAACAGCAGGATTAACAAAAATAAATCGAAACAACAACAAATCCTGGGTGGGGTCTGATTTCCAGACTTGCCACATGCAAGTCAGGTTTTCAACAGAAGTTTATAGCACATGCAAAGAAATAAGAAATTATGGCTTATACATATGAAAGAAGCGATCAGTAGAAATTGTCCCTGAGGAAGCTCAAATGTTGGCTTTATTAGACGAAAAAATTTAAATCAACTACTTTAAGTATATTTAAAATCTAAAGAAAATCGGGTGTAGAGAACTAAAGGAAAGTATGAAAATAATTATCAGAGAATGTCTATAAAGAGATAAAAAAGTATAAAAGGAACCAAATAGAAATTCTGGAATTGAAATGTACAGTAAATAAAAGGAGAAATTCACTAAAAGGGCTCAGCATCAGATTTGAAAAGGTGGAAGAAAGAATCAGCATACTTGAAGATAGGACCATTGAGATTATCCACTCTAAGGAACACAAAGAAAATAAAAATGAAAAATGAACAGAGACTAACAGGCCTGTGGACATCACCAAGTATATCAACATATACATAATGGGGGTTGCAGAAGAACAGGAGAAAGAAAACGGGACAGGAAGAATATTTGGAGAAATAACGACTGAAGCCTTCCCTAATTTGATGAAAAATCTTAACTTACACATCTAAAAAGCTCAATTAACTACAGGTAGGATAAACTCAAAGAGATCCACACCTATACACACCACAATCGAATGGTACAAAAAGAAAATCTAGAAATTATGGTACCTAGTTTCCTCTACCTATTTTTTGTGTAAAAATATATACTTTAGGATTATCTAGGTCATTCTATACTAAAACAGCCAAACACATGCTTGAAAGACGTCTCACCTTTCTAAAAATGAATACTTGTATGGGAAATTGTACTTATTTTTCTGTTATTATATTAGCTTACAGAAAGCCTAAATGTTTGGATCGTGGATGCATAGTCAAAATTCTTGCAGACAGCAATTATCTCAGAGGGAAATAAAATAACCTTAAATAGTCAGTAAATAAAGACATAAAAAGTATGACAAAAACGTCTCAACAATCAACTTTCATTTATTCACTTTGATTGGGAAATGGAATATTTCTTAATTGATCACACTGGGCAGCTAAAAGTTATCAGCTCTGTCTACTTTACATAAATTGACATTTGTCAAATAATCAGGATATAACGATTACATGGAAAACAGAAAATCTACTATGAATGACTATTTTTTCTTCAGTAATTGGTTTCTGTTTATGGCTTTAATGTTCCCATGGAGAACATAATTTCTCATCATCCAGTACTAGAGATATAACCAGTTTTTGAAACTTGGACAGAATATGCAGTAAGTCCCAAGTCCTGGATATTGTTTTCAAAGAAAATCAATTCTGATGTCAGATTGTTTACTCTTTCTCATCAAAATAGAGGGCAGAAAATGCCAACAAATTATTTATTATTATTTATTTGACCTTTTCCATCGTTTGGACTTCAGATACATAAACAATTGTTGTACCTGGCTGTAAATTAAGCACTCTAGAATGCTTTTAGGCAACTAGGGCAGAGTTTATAGGCTTTTGCTTAGGATCTTTAAAGACCTATGGAGACATGAGGGACATGAATAAGTTCATGTAACTTCCTAAGGCATCTTCATTAAAGCTAGTAAGACTTTGATGTAACAGAAGAACCTATTTCAAATGGTTTGAAAGAACTGAACTTTGTTGAAAAAAAATGCAATAAAGACCCAAAGCCTTATGTTTATTAAGCCTAGCTCTCTAGCGGAGAAAAGGGTAGTATAAACCTGTTGGGAAAATATGTCAGAAAGTTTATAGGACGTGAAGCAGGCAGAGGCTAATTCTTCCAAACTTCTTTAATAGGACTACTACCTAGCTGTGTTTATCTAGAGAGCAATAGTTTCCTTCCCTAAATGTGTGACTGAGCAGAAGAGGAGAAAAGGTCAAGTTGCTATCAGGGCAGTAAGTCATTCATCCAATAATTATATAGTAGAAAGCTATGATGGGCGAGGCACTATAACTAGGTCTTGTGGATACATTAGTGAGCATAAACAGACACAAGTCTACCATTATAGAGGTTACAGTCTAGTGAGGAATAATTATTATTCTCCAAGCTCCCAATTATACAAACTTCCATTGAGTTTCCGAAATGCCTTTCAAAGTCCACTTTAAATCTATGTTAGCCATTAACCACTGAAATCTGGAGTCAAGAATGAAATGATTTCGTGGCACATTTCAAGTCTTAGAATACTGTGCAAAAATTAGAAACTTATACTCCTACCTCAGCCCCATTTACAGCCCTGAAGATCGTAGTACTATATCCTGCAAAGCTGTTAGGGGTAACTATAGCTGTTTTGCTTGTTCATCCTAGGCCTAGTCTGAAGGTAGCCCTCTCATTTCAACTACAGAAGAAAGTGCCCCGGTCCAGTTATCATAACGTTATCCTGTTGTTATTTCTGACTTGTCCTTGGAAGCCTAGAAATCTGACAGATAGAACTGCCCCGCTCCTAAATGGTATTTTGTTTTTTGAATTTAATCAGACTCTCAATGAGCACATGAACAACTGTGTTGTCCCACAGGGGCTACTTCCCCTTCCTTTGTTTCCTTGTAGCATTCCATTTGTAAAGATGCATGGCTGTCAACATGAAAACTTTGTGATCAAAGGAGCTCTGGGGTCAGGGCTTGAAACAGAATTGCTGAAAAATAGTTAGATTAGTCATTGCTTTGAACGGATTAAAGCAGCATGAACACCTGCCATGCTGAGGGGACAAAAGGTGAGACTGTAGGAATAAATTAAACTCATCTTACTTCCAGGGGAACGTATAGGGCAAACTGAACATCATCAAATCTCTTTCTTCCTCTTCTTAGAGACTAATGAATGGAAACAGTGAAAAGACATTCAGCACTGACATGAAATCATTAGACTTCTAGCTAACTTCATTGCTAGAGGAGTAGCACAAATGTTTTTGTTACTGCTATTTCTCTACAAAACATTGACATGATAAAGGCAGATTTTGGTAATCAGCCAATATAAACTGAATGGTTAGTGCACACCAGGTTGTGGGATGGAGTTGGGGAAAGGAGTGGAAAGACAAGGAAAATAAGCGTCTCCAAATAATTACCACTTGTCAGTCTCCAACTCTATTAAGTGCTTCATAATTGCCTTTGGCTCAGCCTTGAGCTTTTTCCATTGAATATTTGCTGAGAGGCTTAAATATCATGCACAAAAAAGGAAGCTTCTAGACAAAAAATAAAATGTATCCCCAATGTGAGACCATGCTCTGTGAGACCATGCACTGATATCAGCATTCACAGCCAGTCTGAAACTGTCTTGTGTGCCTGAACCTGGTTGAGAATGATATCCTTCCATTTCGAAAAGTTATAAAAGAAGGAGATTTAAATTCTTTGATGTACTGTGACCACTCCTCTGTTTCTTGACTTTATTTCAGACAGCGTGGCCAGATCTCTTTTCCGTGGGAAGGAGAGAAAGCAGAGGGATCCTCAGAAGCTCCTGCCTGATCTCCCTCTACAAGTCTCTTGTGTAAACCAGATGGTCAGTGCCGAGAAGAGCAGAAACAAACAGTGCTTTTCTGAGTCCAGAGAAAATGGATAGGTGGGAAAATAACCTCAATTAATGCAAAGAGAGTAGTGGTTCTCTGCTGTTTCCTCTCATAGTTCTCCATGTCCTACATTTGCCTCTATTAAAGCAAAAACCCTGGCTGATCTCTTTGCACAGTTATTTAACCTGAATTCCACCCATGGATGGACTGTGGGTACTGAGGGGGTCTATGAATCTATGCAAATACTATGCAAAAATTCACGTGCATATGCCCATAGGTGCTTTTCTAAATACAGAGATTTCATAGCTTGTATCAGATTTTCAATGGGATTTTTTACTCTGAAAATTTTAAAAATCATAATCTTAGATGTCACCATTACTGAACATTTGTATGTTTGTCCTCTTGAATTTCAGCAGATTTAAAGGGAAGGGGTAAAAAAGAAAAGAAAAAAAGAAAAGAAAAGGGAAAATAAAAGAAAAGAAAGTGGGACCTCACAATGGTGTGTCTGGACAGGTGAGAGGGCAATTCATCTCAGTCGGAACAAATTGGTTGGGATAATTAAAAAGATATCGATCCACCGCCTAGGTCTCTGCCATGTTTTTTAATCTCTTTAAGATTCCTGTCTTCTCCATTCCCTCTGTTCCTTCCAGAGGGAAAGAAATCTCCAACTCCAATACAGACAAGCATTTTCTTAGAGGATCACCATTATTTATTTCAGCAGATAAATTAAAAGCCAAACTCATTACAATGACTACAAGGTTTACATGCTAGCATTCCCCTTCCACCCACTATTTTTCTGACCTCACCTTCTGCCATCCTCCACCTGGCTCATGCTGCTCCCACCACACTGGCCTCCTCACTGTTCTTAAAACACACAAACATGTTCCAGCCTAATATCCTTTATATTGGTCATTGGTTGCTCCCTCTATCTAGAAATAATCTACCAGAAATCCCCAAAGCTGGCTCTCTTGCTTTCCTCAGTTCTCTACTTAAATATCACCTTCTTAGAAAGGCCTTTTTTGTCTACCTTACTTAAAATAGTGACTAACCCCCACCCCAGATTTCTCTTTCCCCCTTCCTTGTTTCATTTTTCTTTTTAGCATGTCTCACCACCTAAAATGTAACTATTCTTTTCTCTTCCCACTAGACTGACTGTAAACTCCATATGAAGGCAGAAACACCATCTGCCTTATTCATTGCACCTTATACCAGTACCTAGCACAATGCCTAGCACATAGTAGGTACTCAATAAATAGTTGCTGAATGAACAAGAGCAGGAAATGATGAGAAAAAGGTTCAATATCAAAGGTGTTCCTACTATTGCTTCTGTTGTTTACTCAACTTCTGCCACGTTGGCCCCTTTGTTACCCTGTACATGCACCAGTCATTCTCCTGCTTGAGGGCCTTTGTGCTTGTCCTATACCCTCTGCCTAGAATGTTCTTTCCCAGACATTTGTGTGTCCTTCAGCCTTTTACTCAAATCTCATCTTCTCAGTGATCCCTTCTCTGGTCTATCTAAAACTAACTTTGTCACTTAAGATACTTCTGATGTAATATTTCCTATCACCTCTTCCTGCTTTATTTCTTTTCCTAGCACTTATCATCATCTCACATATAATGATATATTTTACTTATCATTTTTATTGTCTATTTCCCTCAAAAAGACTGTCAGCTGTATGAAAGTGAGAATTGTTGTCTCTCTTCTATCCCTAGTGCCTCAAAAAAGGTCTCACTCATAGCAGGCACCTATTAAATATCTGTTAAAGGAAGTAACAAGAAAACAAGTAAATGATTCATCTTGTACACTAAGCTAAAGTAATAATCAGCTGGTTTTTTTTTTTCTTTCCAGGAGAAAAAATGACTAAATTGTTTAACCAGTGGAAATACATATACTTCCATATACAGACAGATACAGGACATTCTAAGATACTTGAGGGATAGGAGCCTACCTTCCCTCCTTGTCCTTAGAGGCACCACTAACACCCACTCCCTCTACCTGAGGTCCTTACTGGAAATGACACATCAATGGGATGAGATGAAAGTACTGCTTCTGACTGCCTCCTCAAGTGGGTCCCTGACCCCTGACCCCTGAGCAGCCTAACTGGGAGGCACCCCCCAGTAGGGGCAGACTGACACCTCACACGGCCAGGTACTCCTCGGAGACAAAACTTCCAGAGGAACGATCAGGCAGCAGGATTCGTGGTTCATGAAAATCCGCTGTTCTGCAGCCACCGCTGCTGATACCCAGCCAAACAGGGTCTGGAGTGGACCTCTAGCAAACTCCAACAGACCTGCAGCTGAGGGTCCTGTCTGTTAGAAGGAAAACTAACAAACAGAAAGGACATCCACACCAAAAACCCATCCGTACATCACCATCATCAAAGACCAAAAGTAGATAAAACCACAAAGATGGGGAAAAAACAGAGTAGAAAAACTGGAAACCCTAAAAAGCAGAGCGCCTCTCCTCCTCCAAAGGAATGCGGTACCTCACCAGCAATGGAACAAAGCTGGATGGAGAATGACTTTGACAAGTTGAGAGAAGAAGGCTTCAGACAATCAAACTACTCCGAGCTACAGGAGGAAATTCAAACCAATGGCAAAGAAGTTAAAAACTTTGAAAAAAAATTAGACGAATGCATAACTAGAATAACCACTATAGAGAAGTGCTTAAAAGAGCTGATGGAGCTGAAAGCCAAGGCTTGAGAAATACGTGAAGAATGCAGAAGCCTCAGGAGCCGATGCAATCAACTGGAATAAAGGGTATCAGCAATGGAAGATGAAATGAATGAAATGAAGCAAGAAGGGAAATTTAGAGAAAAAAGAATAAAAAGAAATGAACAAAGCATCCAAGAAATATGGGACTATGTGAAAAGACCAAATCTACGTCTGATTGGTGTACCTGAAAATGACGGGGAGAATGGAACCAAGTTGGAAAACACTCTGCAGGATATTATCCAGGAGAACGTCCCCAATCTAGCAAGGCAGGCCAACATTCAGATTCAGGAAATACAGAGAACGCCACAAAGATACTCCTCAAGAAGAGCAACTCCAAGACACATAATTGTCAGATTCACCAAAGTTGAAATGAAGGAAAAAATGTTAAGAGCAACCAGAGAGAAAGGTCGGGTTACCCACAAAGGGAAGCCCATCAGACTAACAGCAGATCTCTCTGCAGAAACTCTATGAGCCAGAAGAGAGAGGGGGCCAATATTCAACATTCTTAAAGAAAAGAATTTTCAACCCAGAATTTCATATCCAGCCAAACTAAGCTTCACAAGTGAAGGAGAAATAAAATACTTTACAGACAAGCAAATGCTGAGAGATTTTGTCACCACCAGGCCTGCCCTAAAAGAGCTCCTGAAGGAAGCACTAAACATGGAAAGGAACAACCGGTACCAGCCACTGCAAAATCATGACACATTGTAAAGACCATCGAGGCTAGGAAGAAACTGCATCAACTAACGAGCAAAATAACCAGCTAACATCATAATGACAGGATCAAATTCACACATAACAATATTAACTTTAAATGTAAATGGACTAAATGCTCCATTTAAAAGACACAGACTGGCAAATTGGATAAAGAGTCAAGACCCATCAGTGTGCTGTATTCGGGAAACCCATCTCATATGCAGAGACACATATAGGCTCAAAATAAAAGGATGGAGGAAGATCTACCAAGCAAATGGAAAACAAAAAAAGGCAGGGGTTGCAATCCTAGTCTCTGATAAAACAGACTTTAAACCAACAAAGATCAAAAGAGACAAAGAAGGCCATTACATAATGGTAAAGGGATCAATTCAACAAGAAGAGCTAACAATCCTAAATATATATGCACCCAATACAGGAGCACCCAGATTCCTAAAGCAAGTCCTGAGTGACCTACAAAGAGACTTAGACTCCCACACAATAATAATGGGAGACCTTTAACACCCCACTGTCAACATTGGACAGATCAACGAGACAGAAAGCTAACAAGGATACCCAGGAATTGAACTCAGCTCTGCACCAAGCAGACCTAATAGACATCTACAGAACTCTCCACCCCAAATCAACAGAATATACATTCTTTTCAGCACCACACCACACCTATTCCAAAACTGACCACATAGTTGGAAGTAAAGCTCTCCTCAGCAAATGTAAAAGAACAGAAATTATAACAAACTGTCTCTCAGACCACAGTGCAATCAAACTAGAACTCAGGATTACGAAACTCACTCAAAACTGCTCAACTACATGGAAACTGAACAACCTGCTCCTGAATGACCACTGGGTACATAAAGAAATGAAGGCAGAAATAAAGATGTTCTTTGAAACCAACGAGAACAAATAAACAACATACCAGAATCTCTGGGACACATTCAAAGTAGTGTGTAGAGGGAAATTCATAGCACTAAATGCCCACGAGAGAAAGCAGGAAAGATCCAAAATTGACACCCTAACATTACAATTAAAAGAACTAGAAAAGTAAGAGCAAACACGTTTAAAAGCTAGCAGAAGGCTAGAAATAACTAAAATCAGAGCAGAACTGAAGGAAATAGAGACATAAAAAACTCTTCAAAAAATTAATGAATCCAGGAGCTGGTTTTTTGAAAAGATCAACAAAATTGATAGACCGCTAGCAAGACTAATAAAGAAGAAAAGAGAGAAGAATCAAATAGACGCAAAAAAAAGATAAAGGGGATATTACCACCGATCCCACAGAAACACAAACTACCATCAGAGAATACTACAAACACCTCTACGCAAATAAACTAGAAAATCTAGAAGAAATGGATAAATTCCTCGACACATACACCCTCCCAAGACTAAACCAGGAAGAAGTTGAATCTCTGAATAGACCAATAACAGGCTCTGAAATTGTGGCAATAATCAATAGCTTACCAACCAAAAAGAGTCCAGGATCAGATGGATTCACAGCCGAGTTCTACCAGAGGTACAAGGAGGAACTGGTACCATTCCTTCTGAAACTATTCCAATCAATAGAAAAAGAGGGAATCCTCCCTAACTCATTTTATGAGGCCAGCATCATCCTGATACCAAAGCCTGGCAGAGACACAACAAAAAAGGAGAATTTTAGACCACGATCCTTGATAAACATTGATGCAAAAATCCTCAATAAAATACTGGCAAACCAAAACCAGCAGCACTTCAAAAAGCTTATCCACCACGATCAAGTGGGCTTCATCCCTGGGATCAAACAAAAATGTAACACATATAAAAGAAACAAAACGAAAACCCATGGTTATCTCAAAGATCAGAAAAGGCCTTTGACAAAATCAAAAACATTCATCTAAAAATTCAAAAATTAGATATTGATGGGTACTCAAATAAAAACTACTATGACAAACCACACCAAATCTAACGGAAGGCCAAAAATGGAACATTCTTTGAAAATGGCAAGTTGGATCCCTCTCTCACCACTCTATTCAAATATGTTGGAATTCTGGCCAGAATTAGGCAGGAGGGGTATTCAATTAGGAAAAGAGGAAGTCAAATTGTCCCTGTTTGCAGATCACAAGATTGTATATCTAGAAAACCCCATTGTCTCAGCCCAAAATCTCCTTAAGCTGATAAGCAACTTCAGCAAAGTCTCAGGATACAAAATCAATGTACAAAAATCACAAGCATTCTTAAACACCAATAACAGACAGAGAGCCAAATCATGAGTGAACTCTCATTCACAATTGCTTCAAAGAGATACCTAGGAATCCAACTTACAAGGGACGTGAATGACCTCTTCAAGGAGAACTACAAACCACTGCTCAATGAAATAAAAGAGGATACAAACAAATGGAAGAACATTCCATGCTCATGGGTTGGAAGAATCAATATCGTGAAAATGGCCATACTGCCCAAGGTAATTTATAGATTCAATGCCATCCCCATCAAGCTACAAATGACTTTCTTCACTTAATTGGAAAAAACTACTTTAAAGTTCATATGGAACCAAAAAAGAGCCCACATTGCCAAGTCAATCCTAAGCCAAAACAACAAAGCTGGAGGCATCACGCTACCTGACTTCAAACTATACTGCAAGGCTACAGTAACCAAAACAGCATGGTCCTGGTACCAAAACAGACATATAGATCAATGGAACAGAACAGAGCCCTCAGAAATAACGCCGCATATCTACAACTATCTGATCTTTGACAAACCTGACAAAAACAAGAAATGGGGAAAGGATTCCCTATTTAATAAATGGTGCTGGGAAAACTGGCTAGCCATATGTAGAAAGCTGAAACGATCCATTCCTTACACCTTATACAAAAATTAATTAAAGATGGATTAAAGACTTACATGTTAGACCTAAAACCAGAAAAACCCTAGAAGAAAACCTAGGCATTACCATTCAGGACATAGGCATGGGCAAGGACTTCACATCTAAAACACCAGAAGCAATGGCAACAAAAGCCAAAATTGACAAATGGGATCTCATTAAACTAAAGAGCTTCTGCACAGCAAAAGAAACTACCATCAGAGTGAACAGGCAACCTACAAAATGGGAGAAAATTTTCGCAACCTACTCATCTGACAAAGGGCTAGTTTCCAGAATCTACAATGAACTCAAATAAATTTACAAGAAAAAAACAAACAACCCCATCAAAAAGTGGGTGACGGACATGAACAGACACTTCGCAAAAGAAGACATTTATGCAGCCAAAAAACACATGAAAAAATGCTCATCATCACTGGCCATCAGAGAAATGCAAATCAAAACCACAATGAGATACCATCTCACACCAGTTAGAATAGCCATCATTAAAAAGTCAGGAAACAACAGGTGCTGGAGAGGATGTGGAGAAATAGGAACATTTTTACACTGTTGGTGGGACTGTAAACTAGTTCAACCATTGTGGAAGTCAGTGTGGCGATTCCTCAGGGATGTAGAACTAGAAATACCATTTGACCCAGCCATCCCATTACTGGGTATATACCCAAAGGATTATAAATCATGCTGCTATAAAGACACATGCACACGTATGTTTATTGTGGCACTATTCACAATAGCAAAGACTTGGAGCCAACCCAAATGTCCAACAACGATAGTCTGGATTAAGAAAATGTGGCACATACACACCATGGAATACTATGCAGCCATAAAAAATGATGAGTTCATGTCCTTTGTAGGGACATGGATGAAACTGGAAATCATCATTCTTAGTAAACTATTGCAAAGACAAAAAACCAAACACCGCATGTTCTCACTCATAGGTGGGAATTGAACAATGAGAACACATGGACACAGGATGGGGAACATCACACTCTGGGGACTGTTGTGGGGTGGGGGGAGGGGGGAGGGATAGCATTAGGAGATATACCTAATGCTAAATGACGAGTTAATGGGTGCAGCACACCAACATGGCACATGTATACATATGTAACAAACCTCCACATTGTGCACATGTACCCTAAAACTTAAAGTATAATAATAATAAAGATAAAAAAAATTCAAGAAAAAAAAGAAACTACTGCTTCTGGCGCAGGTAAAAGAAGTTTAATTATTTTATGCTATTACAAATTGAGAAGTTACCATGTGCCAGGCCCTTCATACAACCACGCAAAATTCTCACACTAACTTATCAAGATACATATTATTATTCTGATTTTATAGAAGACGAAAGTAACACTTAGAGAAATCGAGTAACTATCGAAAAGTCTCATGCCTACAACTATTCAGAACTGAGTTTCAAACCCACGTCAAAAGTATATAGAGACTCTGTTCTCTCTGCTTTATTGTGCTGCTGCATGCGAAGGGAGGATATGTATCTTTATCCGAGGTTTCCATTCTGACCAGTAGGTCAGACTCCTCAGACTTGACATTACTTGGCATTTTCAGTGAGTATTTTCAGTTTCCAACTACATAAGGCCTCTGAACTGTCAGGAATTAAATTGTGGCCCTGCTCCACCCCCTGAAGTATATCAGAACAAATATCAGTGTTCTCCCTTGCAGGCTATTGCCTGTATTTCATTCCAGTAGCATAGCTGGAGCTCCAAGATCAAACCCAGATTTTTTTTTTTTTTGCACTCAGTCACATGGCAGTTACATCACATTGGGAGAAGAGGAACACGTATTTCTTCTTGGTTGTGGCATGTTAATTGGCTTGAAGGAATCCCAAGTTCACATCACTGTACAAAGCAAGTTTCCAGAGACAAAATATTCCACTGAACAGCAAATAAGCAGGAAGCACAAAGATCCTGTGATATCTGTCAAATAATGCTCTTCCCATTGTTACAAGTACCTTCTCCCCAAAAGGAGAGTCTGTTATTCATTCAATGTATGTTGGCTGACCAGGTCCTGTGCTAGGTGAATGTGACAGAAAGGTGAATGTGATTCCATCTAGTGGAGAACATAGACATGTAATCAGATGATGAATTACCACCCAATGTGGCAAAGACTATGGTGGGGTTAGGAAGAGAGTTCAGGGAACACATAGAGAGGGGGAGGTCTGACTTTTACAGGCTACATTAAGAAAGGTTTTCCTAAAGAGATGATGAAGAGCCTGCCTCAGCCTCCCAAGTAACTGAGATTACAGGTGCACCCCACCACACCTGGCTAATTTTTTGTATTTTTTAGTAAAGATGGGTTTTCACCATGTTGGCCAGGCTGGTCTTGAACTCGTGACGTCAAGTGATCCACCCATCTCGGCCTCCCAAAGTGCTGGGATTACAGGTGTGAGCCACAACACCCAGGCCAGAGCCATTTGATTCTTTTTTAATCAGTCAAATAAACCCAATTTGTTTTAAGGTATGGTATTGGGCTGTATTCATCCAGAGGTTTACTTCAAAATGAGGACAGTGAGGAGCTTACACTGTGACCAGTTCACTGAAGTGCAGTGGCCACAACTCTGTCCCATATGGACTAGTGGCTCTGTGATCTGTGGTCCAGAGCCACAGAATTTCCTAGCACTGACCAACCACCCTGTAATTTCAGCACTTGGTCACAAGGGGGAGGGGGTAGCTGAAAATCTGAATTCTAGGATTCTAAAAGCCGAAAGTCACATAGAATCCACCCAGTTGAGTGCTTTGCAAGCCACAGGGCAGAGAAGGGGAAGAGGGGAGAGAAGTCCCGTTCGGTAGATAGGACTACAGATCCTACACTCAAGCTTGAAACAGTGCAACTCTGCGGTTTTATGTACTGAGTTTCTGTACCTACTTTTGAGATGAGAGGGTATCGTTGCTGAAAAGAAAGTAAAGTAATTCACTTGCTCATTTTAGAGACGAGAGAAATTCCCTCAAAGAAGGGAAATAATTTGCCCCAGATCACACTGTGTGACTTTGGAGCAAGGGACTGTACATCTGGAAGCCTCACTCAGCTCCCCCATCTCTGAAACGAGAATAATAGTGTGTACCTCATCTGGTTGTCGGGACGATTCATTGAAATAATGCAGGCAAACACTTAGCACAATGCCTGAAACATACTAGATATGGACAAATATTGCTTACTATTACCATTTTGATGATGATGATGATAGTGATAATAATGATGATGATTATACAGTAGTTCCAGTTAGTCCTTAAAACTGAAGTTCTCTGTGTTGCAAGCCAGCATTCTGTTCCATACATGACACTCTCTCAGCACTGGTCTTTCAGCAGAACTTGTCTGCATGACCTGACACAATTGACCGTCCCCTCCTCCTGGATTCACTTGATTCATTAATATTTCAGGGAAACACACTCACTGATTTGTCCTCCTACCTCACTGACCCTGCTGCTTCCTCTTCATTTCCCTGACCATTAGCCTTTGGATTGCCTCAGAGCTCAGGCTTCAGATCTCCCTTCCCTCTTCTATGCTGTCTAACTCACTCAGATTTTAAATTATCTCTATATGTTCAAAAATCATAAATGTGTATCTCCAGCCCAAAAGCTCTTTCCTGGGCTCCAGAATTGTGATGCCAACTCAGCATCTTTGCTATGTTATAGGCCTATCTCAAAGTAAATGTGATCATTATAGAATTTCTGATATCCCTCCCAAATTTGCTCCTTTCCCTATTGTTCCTCATTTCAGTAAATGCCCCCAACTTCCCCCAAGTTGTTCAAACCCAAAACAGGCACCTTTCTCTCTTCCTTCTATCCCATCTCCAATTGATCAGCATGTCTTGTTATGCCTCTAAAATACGCAATCTTCACAAATTTGCCTAATTATCACCCCCTGCATTGCTAAAATCTTAGGCTAAGCCACCATTATCTTTGGCCTAAATTACCACAACAGCCTCCAATCTGATCTCCCTGAATTCACTCTTGCCACCATTTCTATAGACCATTCTTCATGTGGCAGCCAGAGTGATCGTTTTAAAATCAATAATCAAGCAATTTGATTATTCTGCTTAAAACATCCCACAGTGCCTTCTCATTGAACTTGTAATAAAATTCAAACTCTTTAGCACAACCTACAAGTGCATATATGATTTGGCTTGAGACTCTCTCCTTTGCTTGTTGGCTTTTTTTGAGGGTATGTCCCTTGAATTTACACTTGTTTCTTCTGCTGGGATTCCTTCTTTCTCATCATTCAGGTCTCAGTTCAGATGTCACTTTCACAGAGTTTCTTTTTCCCTAGGTAAAGTAACATGTGCCTGTCCCCATTCCCAGTGTATTCTCTATCCCATTGCCCCACTTCTTTTCGTCACAGCACTTATCACAACTAAAAATTATATAGACACTTTTTTACTCGTTTACATTTTTAATGTCTCCTCCTCACACACTAACCAATAGAATGCCATTGCCATAAAGGCAGAAACTTTACCTAGTCCACTACTGTATCCCCAGCACCTAACAGTGCCTGCACAGTAGACCCTCAGCAAATATTTGTTGAATACAAGAAAGAAAAAACAAACTTAGAGACTCAGCTTGACTCCTTCTCAACATCCCCCTTGACTGTGTCTGTGAAGTCCCCTTTCCAAATGAACTTTCATTCTAGATTAGTCCAGAGGAAGTCAGGGAAGAACTTGTTCTCCATCCCACTCACACCCTGACATTAATTCACTCTGGTGAATTAAGCATCAGTAGAGCTCTCTGAATATATTCTTTTCATGGCAAAATGATTTTTCCAGTCTACAAAATAGAGTAATTAAGAAGGATCCATCATGATCAAAAAGTGTTGTTCCTAACTGTGGTCATAATGAATGTACATAAGGTATTCCAACTAGTGTCATTTGCTTGACACACTCCAGTTAAGTAGGATGCTATAAATAAAGAGGTTCAAAACATCACCTGTTGCAAACATTCTAAAGGAAAAGAGCTCCTGAACAGAACCCTTCAGGATAATAGGTCTGATGATGAATGGTTTATTGCTACAGGAAAAAAAAGGACTTGTAGAACCATAGATACAGAGAAGGAGGGGAAGAGCATGCTGATGCACAATGTCACCCTGATCAAGCATCAGGAGCCTTGAAAATAGGCCATATTTGGGATTAGAAATCAAGATTGGCCCTAAGCAATATAGTTAAGTGAAGGAACTTGTCCAAGGGAGGAAGTAATGACTGCAGGGGTTTTTCACCTTTTCCATTTGTTATTCAGCTACATGGGAGATATGTGGAGGAACAGAAGAGCGTGTGGCCTGGAGCTTCTAGCAAAGTGGGATGTAACGTTGAATTCACACTAGAATCACCTGGGGATATTAAAAGACACTCATACCTAGGCTTCACTTCCGGTTATTCTGATTTAATTAATCCGGAGCAAGTCCCAGGCACTAGTATGTTGTTTAAGCTTCCCAGGTGATTCCAATGTGCAGTCAGGTTTGAGAGCCATTTTTAGCTGGTCCAAATCTCAGGCAGGCAGCCTACGTTTGTTCCTTTGAGAACTCAGTGGTTCTCAAAGTATGATCCCCATACATGCAGTATCATTACTCAGGAACCTATCAGAAATGCATATTATGTGGTCCCTCCTCAGATCTACTGAATCAGAAACTCTGGGGACAGGGCTCAGCAATTTGTGTTTTAACAAGCCTTCCAGGTGAAAATGATGCACCCTCAAGTGGAAGAACCACTGCTTTAACCAGCAGTAACAGATTAAATAAATATACCCACTCTGACTATAATGGAGTTAAGTAGCTGGAGCTAAAAGGAGCAACTAGAGGCAATTTGACTCCAAACTGAACTGAAGTACTGCAGCCAGAGCTGTTTTTTTTAGGGAACCCACCCCAAGAGAAGATGTTAGCAAATTAAATGAGCACTGAACCAAAATGCAACTCTAAGGTTAAATCCAATGTTAGAAGATGATATACCTGGAAATATTTAAGATAAACAAAAAACATACTGATTTGTACACAGAAGATTCTTTTCTTTATAAAAAATAAGTAGTTCTATGTGAGGTGATGAATATGTTAATTATCTTGATTTAATTATTTCACATTGTATGCATTATCAAAACATGTTTTACGTTGCAGATAAGTACAATTTTTATTTGTCACTTATGCCTTAATAAAGCTGGGGAAAAATCTTAAAAAATAGTTCTAAAGATGTGCTTTAAAAAATTGTTAGCTTGCAACAGAGATCTATGGTCAGTTTGTTAAAAATGTAGATTCCTGGGATCCATACCCAGAAATTCTGATTTTGCAGGTCTGGAGTGGAGCCTAGAAATTTACATTAATAAGGTCTTTAGGTGATTCTATAGTAGGTGGACCTCTTACCAAACTTTAAGAAATGCTGTTCTATATGAACTTCATCTGCTTTATTAATGGCTGATAAAAAAAATTCTGATTGAAAACTAATGTCAGTGATCTAGATGAAACATGATGCCTCATAGATTTAATCATGTGACCTTGCAAATAAAGACACCTCCTGGAATCATTCTAATGACTGTATCCTAATTGGGAACAAAGGAACTGACAGGAAGCATCGAATCTTGAGTGCTGAATCTACATCCCCAGGAATACAGAGTAACAGTAGTAATGGCAAAAGCAAAACCCACAAGGTGATCATGCGGAAGGTGACTGCAGCTTGCTTTATATTTTCTATTCTTGCTTGAGACCTACTTATTTAAAATCTATGAAAAAAAATGCCTAAGTTCATCTGAGAGTAATTTTGAGGTATTTTTTAATACCTCAAAACATGTAAAGGCATAAAGAGGTCACAGCTACTGACTGACTTATCCTACGGCAGCCTAATACCATACATCTTCAGCTATAACTATTGCTATATAAATATTCAGTAATAGCAATATAACATCTAAAACTTTCTTCAGGCTGGGTGCAGTGGCTCACGTCTGTAATCCCAGCACTTTGGGAGGCCAAGGCGGGCGGATCACTTGAGGTCAGGGGTTTGAAACCAGCCTGGCCAATATGGCGAAACCCCCTCTCTACTAAAACTACAAAAATTTGCCAAGTGTAGTGGTGCACGCCTGTAATCCCAGCTACTCAGGAGGCTTACTTAGGTAGAAGAATCTCTTGAAGCCAGGAGGTGGAGGTTGCAGTGACCCAAGATCACATCAGCGCACTCTAGCCTGGGTGACAGAGCGAGATTCTGTCTCAAAAAAAAAAAAAAAAAATTTTCTCCTTTGTCTTCAGGATATGCCTAGCTGTATGCTAACATAAGCCATAAATGGAAGATGAAATAGTCTACCATTCAGCTTAAACAAGATATACTGCCACATCCTAGTTACACACACACACACACACACACACACACACACACCCCTATTACAGGACTTTGTACCATGCAGCTTTGTAGTCTCCCATTCCATGGTTTGGATACTGATTAGAACATAGACAACTCATTTATTGTTTTAGACCATGGCCATTGTTTAGTGTCCTCAGAACCCTGCTTTGGGCATGGCCAACCTAGGCAGTTGTTCAGGCTCTGATCTTTGACTACACATGGTATCAGGGAAAAAAAATTATTGGGGAAGAAGGAGATGGCTCCAGATACCTATATTAATAAGTGCTCATAGGTAGAATTAAACAATCAACCCATTAAATCTTTCCACCATCAGGATAGGAAGATTATAGTCCCTGTGGATTATATTTTGTGGATTATATTTTGTGGCTTCCATGAAGCCTGAAAGAGATTTTGAGTTCACTGAGACAGACACACTGAGGACAGGAACCTGTCATGCAATGTAGTCTGCCCTATCCTTCTCTGCTCTCCTCAACCTCATGGGGACAACCCAAAGTTAGTCGATGAGGCAGCCCAATGATAGTGCTGGTCTTCTTGTCTTCAAAGGTTTTATTTGATTTGTTCTCTTTGGTAGTTCTATTGATTTGTATGAAAGACCAAGTTGCCATCTTCTCTGATTTGGCTATATGACCCTCTGCTTCGTTCAGCATCCTTATTTAGTGTTGGCAAATACAGATGGCAATATTGTAGTACCAAAAGAGAATGCAAGAGATTATCTTCCCGGTTCCTTGTCTCCTAAAAGGTGTATGTCTAATATGTCTAGAGAACCATAGAAATAAATACTATCTCTTCTCTTTCAAAAAATCACCAGTGATAAAGATTCCAAAACCCTTAGTTATTAAACTTTAAAGATATTAGACATCAACTACCAATTTCCAAAGTAATGGAATTTATTAAGTCTAAACAAAATAAAAATTAAACATATGTGTCACTGAAGCTACCCATGTCTCCACCAATATTTATTTCCTTTTTTCCCAGTACATTCCCCCTATTCCCTCAAGGCAGCCTGATAGTGTCCTAGCTTAGGTATTACTTGATATACTAGATATCTCTAGACCACGTAATATATGAACCCTCCAAGACACCGTGGCATTTAAGAAAAGAATTCTTGAGGCCACAAATAACCTTCAATACCAATAGAATTGGATCTCCAAAAGCAGAATTAGAGGGGACAGGGTTGATATTTGGAGGCAGCGGACTGGAAGCTTACACTGTAGACATCTAACATCATACTTAACAGTGAAAGACTGGGTTTTTTTCCCCTGAGATCAGGAAACATTGTGCCAGAGGATTTAGCAACTATATTTAGGCAAGAAAAAACAAGAAAAGTTATTGAGATTGAAAAGAAAGATGTTAAACTATCTTTTATTTGTGGATGACATGTAGAAAATATTTATGTAGAAAATTCAATTCAATCTACAAAAAAAACAAGAACGAATGAATGGGCTTAGTAAGGTTGAAGATAAAATATTAATATAAAATTGTATTTATGGCCGGCGCGGTGGCTCACGCTTGTAATCCCAGCACTTTGGGAGGCCGAGGCGGGCGGATCACGAGGTCAGGAGATAGAGACCACGGTGAAGCCCCGTCTCTACTAAAAATACAAAAAATTAGCCGGGCGTAGTGGCGGGCGCCTGTAGTCCCAGCTACTCGGAGAGGCTGAGGCAGGAGAATGGCGTGAACCTGGGAGGCGGAGCTTGCAGCGAGCCGAGATCGCGCCACTGCACTCCAGCCTGGGTGAGAGCGCGAGACTCCGTCTCAAAAAAAAAAAAAAATTGTATTTATATAGATTAGCAATGAACAATCATAAATTGAAAACAAAAATAGAAATACCATTTACCATAGCATTAACATATATTTAAGTACTTACGAATAAATTTGACAAAAGATGTAAAAGAACTATGCACTAAAAACAACAAAATATTGATGAGAGAAATTAGAGACCTAAATAAACGGAAACACATACTGCATTTCTGAGATAGAATCAATATTGTCAAAATGTCAGTTCTCCCCAAACTGATTTATAAAATCAATGCAATCACAAGCAAAATTCCAGCATGAGACTGTAGTTGTAGAGAAAGAATTTACTACAAAGGGACAGAACTGGGCTACAGCTATTCTGTATTATATTCTGTATTCTGTGGTTGTGGATGCATGTCTGTGCATTATCAAACCTCATGGAACTGTATAACACACAGAGTGAATTTTACTGTATGAAAATTTTGAAAAATGGGTTAATATACAGACATATTGCTATGGTATCAATATTGGTGTCTCTCCAAAAATCAAATGTTGGAACCAAATCCCCAGTGTGATAGTATTAAGAGGTGAAGCCTTTAGGACTTGGTTAAGTCATGAGGACAGAGCCCTCATGAATGGGATTAGTGCATTTTTAAAAAAGGCTTGAGGAAGCCTGTTTGCCCTTTTCACCACCGTGAGGACTCAACAAGAAGGTGCTATCTGTAAGGCAGAGCAAGCCCTGACCAGACACTGAATCCGTAGACCCTTAATCATGGACTTCCCAATCTCTAGAACCTGTGAGCAATACATTTCTGTTGCTTTTAATTACCCACTCTAAGGTATTTTGTTATAGCAGCAGCCACAAATGGACTAAGACATATACATTTCTAGCTCTGTCCACTAAGAGATAGAAGCAGTGACAACCTAGCAGCAATGAGTACACTTAGAGCCCAGATATTCATTTTTCATACCATTTTCCAATCAAAGGAACCAGGGATACTTGGAGAAGTGTCTGATTTTGGGACTGGGACAGGGAACTCACTAAGTGGGCCTGGAGCATCTTGTAGTGCCAGAAAGTAAAGAAGTTCTTAAAAAAACAAAAGATGGGGCATGTCAAAAGAAAACATTAGTCAACCTGAAAAAGCTTTCAATGGCCAAAATTTGAACAATTTGAGCAACAAACTATATAATAATATTATTGGATTATAACTGTATCAGTCCGTTTTAATGCTGCTGATAAAGACATACCCTAGACTGGGAAGAAAAAGAGGTTTAACTGGACTTACAGTTCCACATGGCTGGGGAGGCCTCAAAATCATGGCTGGAGGTGAAAGGCACTACTTACATGGGGGTCGCAAGAGAAAAAGGAGGATGCAAAAGCAGAAACGCCTCATAAAACCATCAGATCTCGTGAGACTTACTGACTACCAAGAGAACAATATGGGGGAAACTGCACTCATGATTCAAATTATCTCCTACTGGGTTCCTCCCACAACATGTGGAAATTATGGGAGTACAATTCAAGATGAGATTTGGGTGGGGGCACAGAGCCAAACCATTATCAATAACCCAAAGAATAAATATCTGTAATTCTATGCTGAGATAAATGATTCAATAAATAAAGAAATGAGAGAGAAGTAACAACTCTTCCTTACTGAATAATTCAAATTAATAAAGGTAGAAGGAATGGGGAAAATAGAAAATAACTTTTAGAACACCACAGTACCAGCTGCTGCAGGCAAAATACACTGATAAGTGCTAAAATGAGTAGATAAAACTTTAAAGTGAAATTGAAATTGGGTATTAACATAACCTCAGAGTGTATCTTCCAAAATATTTATTAATTACTGTGGTAGTTTTAACATGTGCCCACAATTTTTTAAATATTCCTACCTTCTGGAGATGGAGGGAATTTAATTTATCTCCCCTTGTGTGTTGGCTGAATTCTGTGACTTTCTTTTTAGAGAATGGAGTATGGAGGCTGGGCGCGGTGGCTCACGCCTGTAATTCCAGCACTTTGGAAGGCCGAAGCGGGCGGATCACGAGGTCAGGAAATCGAGACCACCCTGGTTAACACGGTGAAACTCCGTCTCTACTAAAAATACAAAAAATTAGCCAGGCGCGGCGGCGGGCGCCTGTAGTCTCAGCTACTCGAGAAGCTGAGGTAGGAGAATGGCGTGAACCCGGGAGGCGGAGCTTGCAGTGAGCCTGGATAGCGCCACTGCAGTCCGGTCTGGGCGAAAGAGCGACACTCGGTCTCAAAAAAATAAATAAAATAAAATAAAATAATAAAATGAAATGAAATGAAATAATAAAATAAAATAAAATAATAAAATAAAATAATAAAGAATGGAGTATGGAAACAGAAAAATACAAGTTTACAGTGGAGAAATCCATCAGACACAACTCTAACCAAGTGATCAAGGTTAATATCACCCATGATAAGTCATTTTGATATCATGCAACCCCTGATATTATGTGATGTGTATGGCATTTTATGGTATTCCTCCCCAAAATCCATACACTCAGTCTAATAATGAGAAAACATCAGAAAAACTCAAACTGAAGGATACTCTACAAAATGCTTGACAAATATGCTTCAAAAGTGTTAAAATCATGAGAAACATGAGAGATTGAGGAGCTGTCACACATTGGAACGACAACTAAATGCAATGTGATATCCTGGTTTGGATCCTGAAGCAATAAACAGACATTATTTAAAAACAGAGAGAATCTGAATAAAGCCTATAGTTAATAGTATTGTACCAATGTTAATTTCTTAATTTTGGTCATTGTACCATGGTTATGTAACATGTTAACATTAGGAGAACTTGAGCAAAGTGTAGATAGAAATATTATGTACTATTTTTGCAACTCTTTTCTCGAAAGTTATTTGTTAATAATTTAAAAAGTATTGCAAGATTTACTGTATATAAAGCTAATTCTAAAATTTGACAAACTGATTCTAAAATTTATTTGCAAATGCAAAGACCTGAAATAGTTAAAACAACTTTGGAAAATAAGACCAAAGCTGGAGGATAAACACTATGTAATTTCAAGACTTAAAAAAACACTTTATTGAGGTATGACTGATATTTTTAAAAACTGTACAGATTGAATGTATACAACTAGATGAGTTCTTAGATAAGTACACTCTAGTGAAACCATCATTACAATCTATTGCATAAACATATCTATCACCTCTAAAACTTTTCTCTCACTGTCTTTATTACTATTATTATTATTTTATAAGAACATTAATGTAAGATTTACCTTCTTACCCAATTTTGAAGTGTGTAAAACAGTATTGCTAACTATAGACACTATGCTATACAGTAGATCTCTAGGAATTACCCAGCTTTCATAACTGAAGTTTTATACCCTTGGACAAATAACTCCCTGTTTCCCTCTTCTTCAATCCGCTGGCTACCACCATTCTAATCTCTGCTTCTATGAGTTTGACTATTTAAAAAAGCAGTATCATATAAGTAGTATGATGTAGTATTTCTCCTTCTGTATATGGCTTATTTCACTTAGCATAATGTCCTACAGGTTCATCCATATTGTTGCAAAAGGCAGGATTTTCTTCTTTTTTAAGGCTGAATAGTATTCCATTGTATGTATATACTGCATTTTTTAAATCCATCTGTCAGTGGACATTTAGATTGCTTCCATGTCTTGGCTATTGTGAACAATGCTACAATGAACATGGCTACGCAGATATCTCTTTGGGATTCTGATATTAATTACTTTGGGTATATACCCCGAAGTAAGATTGCTAGATCAAATGGTGGTTCTATTTTTAATGTTTTCAGAAACCTCCATACTGTTTTCAATATTGGCTAGAACAATTTACATTCCCACCAACGATGTACAAGATTACCCCTTTCTCCACATTCTTGCTAACACTTGTTATCTTTTTAATATATAATAGCCATCTGTTATGGTTTGGCTCTGTGTCCCCACCCAAAATCTCATCTCAAATTATAATCCCCACGTGTGGAGGGAGGGACCTGTAATCCCCACATGTTGAGGAAGGGACCTGTAATCCCCATGTGTGGAGAAAGAGAGGCGATTGGATCATGGGGGCGGTTTCTTCTATGCTGTTTTCATGATAGTGAGTGAGTTCTCACAAGCTGTGTGGTGTCTGACAATTCCTCCTTCACACACTCACTCTCCTGCCACCTTGTGAAGGATTTGCCTGCTTCCCCTTCCTCCATAATTGCAAGTTTCCTGAGGCGCCCTGAGCCATGCGGAACTGTGAGTCAGTTAACCTCTTTCCTTCATAAATTACCTTGTCTTTGACAAACAGTGTGAAACGGACTAATACACTATCCTCACTGGTACAAGATGATTATCTCATTGTGGTTTTGATTTGAATTTCCTTGATGACCAGTGATGCTGAGTACCTTTTCATTTACCTGTTGGCCATTTGTATGTCTTCCTTGGAGAAATGCATCTGCAGTTTTTTGCCCACTTTAATACAATTATTTGTGGGTTTCTTTTTTTTTTAATATTGAGTTCAGATTTATATTTATATTTATCAGATGTATGGGTTGAAAATACTTTTCCCCATTCTGGAGTTTGCCTTTACATTTTGTTAATTGTTTCCTTTGTTGTGCAGAGCGTTTTAGTTTGATATAATTTCACTTGTCTATTTTTGCTTTTACTGTCTATGCTTTTAGTGTCCTATTGAAGAAATCATTGCTAAGGCCAATGTCAAGAAGATTTTCCTTATGTTTTCTTCTAGAACTTTTACAGTTTCAGGTCTCCATTTTGTTCCATTGGTCTATATGTCTGTTTTTATGTCAATGCTATACTGGTATAAAACTGGCATAAAAACAGTTTTAATTACTACAGCTTTGCAATATCTTTTGAAATCAGGAAGTATGGTGCCTCTAGCTTTGTTATTCTTCCTCCAATCTGCTTTGAGTAGCTGGGATCTTTGTTGATTCCATTTGAATTTTTGGACAGTTTTTTCCAGTTCTGTAAAAATGCTACTGGGCTTTTGATAGGAATTGCATTTAATCTGTAGATCACTTTGGGTAGTGTGGACATTTTAACAATATTACTTTTCCAGTCCACGAATATGGGATGTTTTTCCATTTATTTGTGTCTGCTTTAGTTTTTTCATAAATGTTTTTACAGTTTTCAGTGTACAAGTATTTCACTTCCTTGGTTAAGTTTATGAAAACACTGCAGCTAACATCATACTTAATGGTGAAAAACTGAAAGCGTTTACTGTATGATCTGGAAAAAGGCATGGATATCCACTCTCACCATTGCTATTCCACATAGTACTGGAAGTCCTAGTCAAAGCAATTAGGTAAGAAAAAGAAATAAAATACATTCAAATTAGAAAGTAAGAAGTACAATTATCTCTGTTCATAGATGAAATAATCTTATATGTAGAAAACCCTAATGATAGCACAAAATTGTTCTAACAAATAAACAAATTCAGTAAAGTTGCAAGATACAAAATCAACACACAAAAATAAATTGTGTTTCTATAGACTAACAACAAACTATCCAAAATGGAAATGAAGAAAATAATCCCATTTACAATAATATCAAAAAGTATAAAACACTTAGGAATAAACTTAACCAAAGTGATAAAATACTTGTACAGTAAGAACTATGAAACACTCAAGACCCTTTATAAAGCTAAAATAATCAAGCCAGTATGATATTCATGTAAGAATGAATAAATAGGTCAATGGAGCCCAGCAGAGAGCCAAGGTATACATATATATGTATGTATTATATGTATGTGTATATATATTCATATATAAATACATGTATATAAATACATTTGCCAAAAATTAATTATATAGTCAATTAATTTTTGGCAAAGAGTCAAAAGAAATTCAGTGGGAAAATGTATTTTCAGTAAGTGGTGCTCTAAAACTTGGATATGCATATGCAAAAAAATGACTTCAATCCATATATCACATCATATACAAAAATTAACTCAAAATTAATCACAGATGTGAATGTAAACCTAAAACTTTAAAACTTCTAGAAGACAATGTAGGAGAATATTTTTAGGCAGAGATTTCTTAGGTACATTATAAACCATAAAACCCATACAAAACAATTGATAAATCAGACTTTATCAAAATTACAACTCCTTATCTTTGAAAGAGGCTGATAAGAGAGCGAAAAGACAAGCTATAGACTGGGAGAAAATCATTGCGAAGTTTATCTAATAAATGAACCACAAAACTCAATAATAAGGAAAACAATTGCCCATATTTTTAAATTGACAAAAAAATTTGAATAGTCACTTCAACAACGAAAGCATACAGATGACCGATAACCACATGAAAAGATGCTTAACATCATTAGTCATTAGGGAAATGCAAACTCAAACCATAATGAGATATTACTACACAGCTATGAGAATGCCTAAAATTAAAAAGGTTGACCTTACTAAGTGTTGGTAAGGATGCAAAGCAATTAAAAATCTCATACAATGTTGTTGGAAATGTAAAGTGGTGCAGTAACTTTGGTAAATAATTTGGCAATTTCTTAAAATGTTAAAAGTTAAACATACACAGATGATATGATTTAGTCATTCTATTCCTACATGTTTATCTAAGAGAAAGGAGAGCATGTCTTTACAAATATTTGCATATGAATGTTCATAACAACTTTATTTGTAATACTTAGACATTGGAAACAACTCAACTGTCCATCCATATGCTAATAGACAATGTGGTATATCCATACAATAAAATACTGCTCATCTATGAAAAGGAATAAGTTGTTGATACACATTACAACATAGATGTACTTCAAAATAATTACATTCAGTTAAGAAACCAGACCAAAAAAAAGTACATGTAATAAGATTCCACTTATATAAAAATCTAGGAAATATAAACTAGTTTATAATGACCAAAAGCCATTCAGCAGTTTCTGAGGGCTAGGAGGAAAATCCAAAGGAGCTTGCTGAAATTCTGGGGGGTGATGGATGTGTTTCATTATCCTTATGGTAATAACAGTTTCAGTGGGTGTACACATATGTAATAATGTGTCTAATTGTACAGTTTAGATTTTACGGTTGATATTATATCAATTATGCCTCTATAAAGCTATTTTTTTAAAGTACTATGGGAGTTCAGTGGAAGTAGACTCTAGATGGATCACAGTCGTAGGACATGAAGGCCTACCTTTTCTTTCCAGTGAGTGTAAGAATGATCTATAGGAGTGAGATGTCCGTTTCTACAATTTGCATTTTTCTTAAAATCATGGGAGTAAGGATACGAAACTGTATGTCCAAGTCCGAAATAATTTAGTCCCACAGAATCTAATATTTGTAAGAGTGTTAGCGGTCCAGTGGTTTTCCAGCGCTTTGCTCCACTCCACAAAGCACTGGAGTTTCTCTCAAGAGTATATGGTTGGAGGGATGGGAATCTGGTGTTGTAGAGGATTTAAAAGACATAGAAGGTAATCCTGCTCAATCAGAGAGGCTCCACTATTATCTGCTTTATATACTGAGTTTCAGAGTGACAATTTACTTAAAAATTAAAAGCACTCCACAACTAAAAAGAAGAATTTGAAAATCACAGGTATAGCTCAATCAGTCTGCTATGCGACTAATTTTTCACTACATTTGTTTATTGCAGTGTGGCTAAAACATTAGAGAGATTGGGAGGTCCTGCTTAATAGTCTAGTTATATTAGCTCTAGCATGGATTAGGAAAGAAGAAATTACTGAGCAAGAGAGCGGAATGGGAAAGCTAGGTGAACTAATTCTTCATGAGCAAAGCCTTTGTTTAAAACTATACAGATCAATAATGAGAATACAGCCAATATTTATTGAACAATTATCATGTAGCAGGCACTGGGATAATCACTTTACATATATTAATTCACTAAATTTTCACAACTTTATGTGATAAGAACTATGTTAAATACCCTTATTTTTCAAACATAGAAAATGAGGCACAGAGGGATTAAGAAGTTTGCCAAAGGCCCTGAGCTATTAAGTGTGAGAAGCCAGAGCTAGAATCCATAAATGCTTAACTCCAAAGCACATGCTTTTGACTGTTATTAGTGTGTTGCTCTCTTGATCAACTGTTTTCAAACTGCATGGATGTGCTTCATGGGTGTGTCAGTGGTGTGAGAGAAGGATAAGAAGGGAGGGAGTCGGTCCCTTGCCATCGCTTCATCACATTTTGATCCCAGCAGTTCTATTTTTATCTTTATTTTCCTATGAAAAGTTTGTTCATTTTAATACATTTGAGCATCTCATTTCCCCCCCGAGAGTAGTCAAAGAAAACATTTTATCATTATTTTTATCATTATTATTCTTGGTATATCAAACTACATATTGGCATTCTGCTCAAGATTTCCACTGAAACGAAGATTTACACTACTAAAGAATTTTTAAAGAGATTTGAAAAGCACTTATAGCAGTAGCAATCACTTCATGTTACAGAAGAAAATACTGAGGGTACAAAGGAAATGTCTTTTACCTGCAGTAAGAATAACACAGCAAATTAGTGGAAGTTTTGGCTCTTCTTTGTCCAGCATTCTTTCCTATATGCCACTATTTCACCATGAACCCCAACAAGGCCTCATCAAAATTTTAGTGGAATACGTGAGTTTTAAGAAATTAAAATTGAATGTAAGAAATGTCTAGAAAGAAGACTCTATTTTGAAATTAAGAGTGAGCTAGCCTCCTCCAGGAGGTAATAGCCATCTATAACATTCAACTACTCAAGGCAAAAGATTTGTCTTTGACCGCCAGTGGGCACTGGAGTGTATGAAGAATTTAATGCCATGTCGGAACTATGGAACTCACCTTATTGTAGTGCAAATCAATCAATAAATTTGAGTATAGGAAAAAATTTAACCTTCTTACATAAAACTTTTCATAGAGACATGACTTAAAATGGGAGAGAAGACAACCATATCCAACTTTGTATTTGAAAAGGATTCAAGAAAGTCCTGGCAGACCCAGGGTGCTAGGGTTGGTGCTCATCTTCTGTCTCAGACTTCACTGTAATTCTCTTTCTAGTTCCAGACTCTAAGACTCATCTCAGATGCAAACCTCAGGACTTTGAGGGGGTCAATGAAACTCTAGACTTGTCATGTAAAATGTGTATGTATGTGTGTATGTGTATTTTTCTGGAGAGAGGGTCCTAGCCTTCTTCAGAATCTCAAAGCGTTCCAGAAAATTAGGAAATACTGGTTTGGACCTAGTTTTTATGAGTGGAATGGGCTTTATGCCCTTTGTGAGATCAGAGGGAGGTAAGCTGTCTGATTGACCTGAAAACTCCAGGAAAAGGGAAAACTGAGGATATGGCAATATTTTTTCTGTCTGCCTGCCTGCTTATCTTCCTCTCAAAGCACACTAATCAAATTGAATCTTTGTAAGTGGTGGGGACCCTGAGGAGAGCTAATTAAGGAAAATAAAAGCTAGGGATGATGATAGGTTATTTTGTGTTGTGTGGTATATTTATATGATGCCAAATAACCTGTTTAACTTATGTTTTTGCCTATTAACCTGTTGTTTCAGTATCATATAGAGGTAACCTGATACAGTGGGAAAAATATGGGCTCTAAAGACAAGCAGACCTGGATTCAGATCCAGACTCTGTCTCCTTGGAGCTAGTTTCTTAACTTCTTTGAGCCTTTTTCTTCATTTATAAAATGAGAATAATAGGTACTACTTCATAGGTACTACTTCAGATTAGACGTTATATAGCAAAATAGCTGGTAAACAGGAACATAATAAATAGTAGGGATTTGTATTATAATTTACTGTTATCGCCATAGATACAATCTTCTTTCTCCTGTTTTGTATTCCCTCTATTTATTTCTCTCCGTCTCATTATCTCTATTTATTTTCCTATTTGGACTGTTCCTTCTCTCTTTACTTCCCCCTCTTTCTTTTCCAATTTCTCCCTTTCTCTATTTAATATGCGTCTTTTCCTCACACCCACTCTCTCTCCCCTGCTATCCACCTGCCAAAAAGAGGAAGACATGAAACAACTTGAGAGATTTAATAGTACGAATAGTGAAGGGGGAAAAAAGGCATTTGTTAAGTCAGATTTCAAGAAATACCAGGTGTCATTATTGAAGTCCTGCATCTTCATCTGAAATCTCATATACAATATGCAATAACTGCTAAACTTATGCGGTCCCCTTGTATGGGTCAATCTCAGCCTGTCAATATCAGTCTTCCAGTTGTACTCAGAGCTAAAAATGAGGCCATGGGTGCCATGGAGATTTGAAGTTCTCCCAGAGCTCTTGAGCTTTTACTTAAATGAAAAGCCAAGTATCCAAGCAATATTTACTTAGGGATTTGTTTGCTAAATTAATTAAAATACAGTACAAGTTCCCTTATCAATGGAATTGCTTGACTAACTTAAAAGTCTCCTTTAAAGCAGAAACTGGTAGAAAAAAAGGTACTTATATACTTTAGATGTTTTATTCTAATTTAAAACATAAATGTACATTCAATTCTCAATATTTTTATGTAAGGCCAAGACCTATACTACAATTTTTCTTTTATAAAACTCACCCAGGCAGGACGCAGTGGCTCACACCTGTAATCCCAGCAGTTTGGGAGGCCTAGGCAGGCGGATCACGAGGTCAGGAGATCGAGATCATCCTGGCTAACACGGTGAAACTCCGTCTCTGCTAAAAAAAAATACAAAAAAAAATTAGCCGGGCATGGTGGCGGGCGCCTGTAGTCCCAGCTACTCGGGAGACTGAAGCAGGAGAATGGCGTGAACCCGGGAGGAGGAGGTTGCAATGAGCCGAGATCGCGCCACTGCACTCCAGCCTGGGCGACAGAGCTAGACTCAGTCTCACAAAAAAAAAAAAACAAAAAACCTCACCCATAAGTGTCATCAATGATATCTAGTTTCAGTTCCTTTCACATGGAGTAAAGACATACAGTACTTGTAGAGTATATTGAGTAAAAAAGCCTTCTAAATTTTACAATCTTGTTCTGAATTTATAGTTGTCATACTCTCATTTAGTTTGACAGAAATATTTTTAGTAAAATTAATTTACTGAGTATTTCTAAATCATTTTACTTAGTATTTTTTGTATTATTAACTATGTCATACATAAAAATAAATGTATCTAAAGAGTAAATATTAAATAAGCATGCATGCATTCACAACCTACTTTAAGAAATACATCATTACAAATAACTTTGAAGGCTCTTGCGTCAGGAAAAGTAAAGGGTCTGAGATTTTTCACCCACCTCGCAAGCTGGCAAGTTGGCCTAACACAGTTGCATGAATGCTGGCAAAAACTGATCTAATTGTCTATCTACACTAATGGCATACTGTCTTGATTACTGTAGCATTATAAGAAGATTAGAAAAATCGACTCCGTCTCAAAAAAAAAAAAAAAGAAAAATCAACTAGTGCAGATTTTTCCTCCAACTCTGTTATTTTTTGAAGTTGTTTTGGCTAATCTAGGCCCTTTACATTTCCATGTAGATTTGAGAATCAGCTTGTCAATTTCAAAAAACCCTAGCATTTTTGTTTGGATTGTGTTAAATCTATAGATAAATGTGGAAATAATTGGCATCTTAGTAATATTGAGTCTTCCTTCTGATTCATAAAAACAATATATCTCTCTACTTATTTAATTTTTCCCAACAACAGTTTTTCATTTTCATTGAATGGGTCTTATATATCTGGTGTCAGAATAATCCCCAAGAATTTAACATTTTTATGCTACTGTTAATGATTTTTTTATTTTAATTTTGGATCGTTGTTAGTAAATATAAATATAACTGATTTTGTATGTTGATCTTCTATCCTGTATCCTTGCTAAATTCACTTATTACTTTTAGTAGCTTTTCTGGTATATTCCATCAAATTTTCTACACAGAAGATCATATAGTCTGAAAAATAAAGACAGTTTCAGTTTTAGTTGTTTCCCATCTGGATGCCTCTTTCTTGCTATACAATAATGGATACAACTGCAAGTCTACTGGTGAAATAAGTGGTGAAAAATTATATCCTTGCATTGTTCATGATTTCAAAGCAAACACATTGAGTCTTTCACCTTTAACTAAAATGTTAGCTGTAGTTGGTGTGTTTTTTTTTATTTGTTTGTTTTTTGCTAATACATTTTATCAGGTTATGAGAATGTCCTTTGTTCCCATTATGATGAGAATTTTTATCAGAAATAGATGATGGATGTTGAAGTTTTTTAAATGCTTTATCTTGTCTATTGTGATAACAATATGATTTTTCCTTTTCAGCTAATAACATGGTGAATTACATTGATAGACATAATGTTAAACCAATCTTATATTTGTCATTATGTATTATTTTTATATATTGTTGGAAACAATTCACTAATATTTTGTTCAGAATTTTTTGCATCTGTGTTCATGAAGGATATTCATTTGAGTTCTCTTTTCTTGTGAAATCTTTGCCTAGTTTTGGGATCAGAGTAATGCTGGCTAATAGAGTGAATTAGGAAGAACCTTTTCCTCTTTAATTTTCTGGAAAGGTTTGTTTAGAATTGATTTCATTTCTTCTTTAAATGTTGGTAGAATTTAGACTTTAAAAATCTGTGGAGAAATTTTATGGCTCAGAATTTGGTCTATCTTGGTAAATGTTCAGTGTCTATTTTTAAATAATATGTATTCTGCTGTTGTTTGGTGGAATAGTTTATAAATAGCAATTAGTTCAAGTTTTTTATGGTGTTCAAGTCTTCTACATTCTTTCAATTGTTCTTTCTACATGTCTTATGAAATATTGAGAGCCAAGTGTTTAATCTGTGACTATAATTGTGGGTTCATTTATTTATCCTTGCAGTTTTATCAATCTTTGCATAATATGTTTTGAAGCTCAGTTATTGGTTGTATAAATATTTAGGCTTAGTTTCCCTTGATGAGTTGACACAATTATCATCATGAAATGACATTCTTTATATCATTTGCTCCGAAATTTATATGTATTACTTAAAATATCAACTCTCATTTTCTTTTGATTAGTGTTAGCACAGTATATCTTTTTGCTATTCTTTTACTTTAAAATATGTTTGCCTTTATACTTAAAGAAGGTTTTTTATAGGCAGTATATAGGTGAGTTTTGCTTTTTTATTCAAACTAATAATCTATACCTTTTAATTTGGGGTGTTTAGACCATTTACATATAAGTAATATTTTCACATTACAATATTTCAAGTTCAAAGTTCTTTTCTCCTTTCAGCACTTTAAGGATGTTGCTCTACTGTTATCCAGTTTGCATTGTTTCTGATAAGAAATCTACTACCATCCTTTCTTTATTCCATAAGTAATGTGTGTTTTTTCCTTGGCTACTTTTAAGATTTTCTCTTTATCACTGATTTAAACAATTAATTATAATGTGCCTTTGTGTATTAGTTCTCTATCACTGCATAAAAATTGCTTCCAGAACTCAGTGGCTTCATTAAACATTTATTATGCAAAAGTTGTCAGAATAAAAATGGAGTCACTTTTGTCAAACCCTGACAAAATGGAGCTGAAGAAGGTCATGAAGGGAGGGTTCTCACGTACATATGCCTGATAACAAGTACTATCACAAAAGATTGTAAAACCCACAACCTTGCACAATGACCACTGCAACCTTACACAGAAATACAGCAACTGCCCGTCCAGCCTTGAACTGACATCACCCTTGTTATTGATCCTTGTAGTCAAGGATAACTGATTCAAAGCAACTTATGCAATCCTCATTGTTTTGCCTTTAAAAACTTCCCCTTTTCTCAACCTCCTTGAATTGAATACACACATAGTATACTATGGTGCATACATTCCCATTGCAGTGCTACTCGTCAATAAACATAATTTTGTTTTAGAGAGTCTCCATCTCTATTTATTATTTTGTTTGACAATTATCTCACTCCATTCTGTGCATTGAGAATCTGGGTGTGGCTTACCTGCATCTCTGGCTTAGTGTCTCTCACCAAGCTGCAGTCAAGTTGATGACTAAGGCTGCAGTCATCTCAAAATTCAACTGGGCTAGAATCTGATTCCAAGCTCACTCATTAATTCTTGTCAGGACTCGTATCTTTATGGATTGTTGGACTGAGGGCCTCAGTTACTCACTAGATGCTGGCCAGAGGACAAGATCCTTATGTATGTTGCCATGTGGGCCTCTCCATCCTGCAGTTCACAACATTGCTGGTTTTATCAATGTGAACAAGAGAGGGCTAGTGAGATAGAAGTCACAATCTTTTGTAATCAAATCTCGTAAGTTTCATTCCAATATTTTTTCTATATTCTATTCATTAGGTTCAGCTCACATTCAAGAGGCTGAGATTACACAAGGGCATGAATACCAGATAGTGGGGGTCATTAGGGTATATCTCAGAAAGCTGGCTAACCACACTTGGTGTAGTTTCTTCATATTTCATGTGCTTGGGTTTTGTTTAACTTTTTGTATAATTTTCTTTAAATTTGGGAACTGTCACCCATTATTTCTTCAAATATTTTTCTGTACTCTCCTCCTGTCTTTTGAGGATTCCAGCTACAGATACACTAGGCTGTTTTAGGTGGTTTCCAGAGCTCACTATTCCGTTCTCCTCTTGGTCTTTTATGTCTGTATGTTTCATTATGAATAATTTCTACTGGAATGTCTTCAACTTCACTACTTTTTTCTTTCACAATATCTAACCTAGTGTTAATCTCATCCAGTCTATTCATCATTTTAAACATTTTACCTATTTTCTGTAGAAGTCTGATTTGATTATTTCATATATATAAAATATAACATATTATATAAAATATGTTTCATATATTATATATAAAAGATATATATGTATTACATATATTAAAAAGACATACATGTATTATATAATATACTATTTATTACATAATTATTTTATATTATATATTAATTATATAATCATTTTATATATTATAATACATAAATGTATTATATGTTACATAATTATTATGTATTATTATAATATTTTATAATCATTAATATATCATTACATATTATATATAATATGTAATACATATATAACATATATCTTCTGTATATAATATATAATACATATATTATATCTTCTATATATTACATATATGCATATATAATACATGTATATATACATATATGTATTATATATGATAATATACCTATTATATATTATATATAGATGTATATCTTCTATATATAAGAAAATATATATATCTTCCATATATAATATATAATCCATAAATATATGCATATATATACACATATATATATCTTCTATGTCTCTACTAAACAGCTTCCATCTTTCTTCTAGCTTCCAAACATATGAAATATAGTTATAAAAACTGTTTTAATATACCTTTCTACTAACTTTATCATCTGCATGACTTCTGGGTAGTTTCAATTGCTGTTTTTTTCCCTTTAATGGGTTTTATTTTTCTCCTTCATTTGAATATATGACTTATAATTTTTTATTGGATGCTAGATATAATGAATTTTACCTTCTTGTGTGCTGAACATTTTGGTGTTCCTATAAATATTTTTGAGCTTTGTTCCAGGAAATGTTCAAATTGATTGAAAAGAGTTTGATCCTTTTGAGTCTTGCATTTGTGCATTCTTGGGCATGACCAAATCTGTGTTTTTAGGGCAATTTTTTTCCCCTATTGAAGCACGACCTTCTGAGTACTCTACCCAAAGATCCATTAATAGTGAGTTTTTCCACTCTGACTGGTAAGAATAACGATTATTGGCCAATGTGAATTTAAGGAATTACTGTGTGTAACCCTATCAAATGATATTTTCCCATCTTGGGTAGATTCCTCACATGCATGTTTTATCAGTACTCTCCTAAATGCTGACAGGTGAACCTCCGCAAATATCTTGAGTTCATTCCCTGTACAGCACTCTCCTCTCTGGTATTCTGCCTTGTGAACTCTAAGTACACTGGCCTCCCCAGATTCTTTCAGCAACATCTCCTCAACTTACAGGGTCTACTGGGCTTCACCTGTGTTTCCCTCCCTGTGCCATGGGTTAAACACTCTCTCCAGTCAGAAAACTAGGGGTCACCTAATTGTTTCCCTCTATCTCTCAGGTATTATCATGCTTCCTTGACTGACACCCAATGTCTTGAAAATTAAAGTTTTATATGTTTTGTCCAGGTTTTTTATTTAACTAGAAGGGTAAATCCAGCCTCTACTATTCCAGCTTGACCAGAAGCAGAAGTCCCTGGGTATTGAATTTGTCACATGCTTTCTCAGTATCTATTTAGAGGAATTTATTTTTTCCTTATTAAGTCTATTGATGTTGTGAATGTTGTTTGTTTTCTGAATGGGAAATCAACCTTGCATTACAGGGATGAAACTAAACCACACTGTAGTATCTTTTTCTATATATTGCTAGGTTCTATTTGTCAATATCTTGTTATAAATTTTTGTGTCTTTGTTCAGGAGGGTATTTGCCTGTAGTTTCCTTATCTTGTAATGTATCTTTTTTGGTCTTCATATCAAGGAAATGCTGGCCTCATTAAATGTGTGGTACAATGTTCCCTTCTCCTCTATTTTCTGAATGATTTTAAGATTGATATGATTTCTGTCTCAAAGTTTTGGCAGAATTCACCAGTCAAGCCGCTTGAGACTTGTTTTCTTTGTGTAAAAATCTTTACTTATAAATTCAGTTTATTTAATAGATACAGAAGTATTTGCATTTTCTTGTGTAGTCAGTTATCATCCACTGACTTTTAAATTTTAGTTACAGCATTTTATATTTCTAGAAATTATATTTAATTACAATTCCAATCCGATGATTTTCTAAGTCACTGTTCCCTACAGATATTTTAACATTAACTCGTATTTATTTAAACATAGTAAACATATTTTTATAAACATAATTTTTTTGAGACAGGGTCTTGCTCCATCACCCAGGCTGAAGTGCAGTGGCATGAACCTGGTTCACTGCAGCCTCGACCTCCCAGGCTCAGGTGATCCTCTCCCCTCAGCCTCCCAAGTAGCTTAACTACAGGCATGCACCAACACATCTAGCTAACTTTTTTTTTTATTTTCATAGAGACAGTCTCACCGTGTTCTTCAGGCTGGTTTCAAACTCCTGGGCTCAAGGGCTGGGATTACAGGCATGAGCCACTGCACATGGTCCTATAAATGTAATTTCAAAAACTAATCCATGTCTCATAAATTCAACCTCTAAAGTCTTCTGAAGCATTTTTCTACTGCCGTTTGTTTCTGCTGATTCTCTTTTATGGTAGTTTGTTACATTTTGTGCATAATCATTTTGGCAGTGGGTTGCTCATTTTTTTGGAAAATTACTTCCAGAATTTTCTAAAATCAGTTTTTGTTGAGGTGAAATTAACATAACATAAAATTAGTCATATTAAATAATATCAGTGATATTTAGTAAATCACATGTAATCCAATTATCACATCTATCTAGCTCCTAAATATTTTCATCAACCCCAAACTAAATCCTGTATCTATTAAGCAATCAATTCCCTGGCAAGCACCAATCTGCTTTTAGCATTTATATATTTACCTATCCTGGATATTTTTTATAAATGAAATTATATCATATAATTTCACAGATTTTTGTGTCTGGCATCTTTCACTTACAAAATGTTTTAAAGTTTCATCCCTCTTGCAGCATGTATCAATATTTCATTCCTGCTGATGGCTGAATAATATTCCATCGTGTAGATGTGCCATAACTTATTTACCCCAGTCATACATTAATGATAATTTGGGTTGTTTCTACCTTTTGACTGTTATGCATAATGTTGCTATGAACATTCATTTCGTTTAAAAGTTTTTGTGTTGATAAATGTTTTCAATTCTGTTAGGTATATATCTATGAGTAAAATTGCTGGATCATCAGGTAATTCTACATTTTACTTTTTGAGGAGCTGCCAACTGTATTCAAAAATGTATGAAACACATTACATTCCCATCAGCAATGCAAAAGGGTTCTAATTTCTTCATCATCCTTGCCAATCCTTATTTTCCATTTAAAAAATCATAGTCATCCTTATGGGTGTAAAGTGTAAAGTGGTATCTCATTGTGGTATTGATGTGTAGTTCCCTAATAACTAATGATGTTGAATATCTTTTTATTTCCTTCTTGGCCCTTTTTATATCTTCTTTGGATAAATGTCTATTCAATTCTTTTGCCTACATTTAAGTGGATTGTTTGCCCTTTTGTTGTTGAGTTCTAAGAGTTCTTTATACATTGTTGACATTAGATCCTTAGCAGACATATGATTTATAAATTTCTCCTGTTGAGTAGGCTTTTACATTTGTTGATAACATCCTTTGATGCACAGAAGACAGAAGACTAATGTTGATGAAGTCTAGTTTATTTATTTGTTTATTGCCTAAGCTTTTGGTGTCATAGCCAAAGTTTTATTCTAAGAATTTTATAGTTTATCTCTTATATTAGGGTTAGACTTACTTAATTTGGGTTAATTATTGTATATAATAGAAGGTAGGGACCCAACTTCCAAGTTCTTTTTCTTTTTTTTTTTTTTTTTTTTTTGTGAGACAGAGTCTCACTCTGTCTCCCAGGCTGGAGTGCAGTGACAAAATCTCTGCTTACTGCAACCTCCACTTCCGGGTTCAAGCGACTCTCCTGCCTCAGTCTCCCAAGTAGCTGGGACTACAGGCGCGGGCCACTGCGCCTGGCTACTTTTTGTATTTTTAGTAGCGACAGGGTTTCACCATGTTGGCCAGGCTGGTCTCGAACTCCTGACCAGATAATCCACCCGCCTCGGCCTCCCAAAGTGCTGGGATTAGAGGCGTGAGGCACCGCGCCAGGCCCCAAGTTCATTCTTTTAAACGTGAATATCCAGTCATGCCAGCATTGCTTGTTGAAGAGAATATTCTCTCCTTATTGATGGCCTTGGCACCCTTGTCAAATCAATTGGCTCTAAATGTACAGGTTTATTTCTGGAGTCTCAATTCTATTACACTAGTCTACAGATATGTCCTTATGCCAGTACCACACTGTTTTGATTCCTCTAGCTTTTTAATAAGATTTTAAATTTGGAAATATGAGTCTTCCCACCTCTTTTCTTCTTTTTAAGGGATAATTAGGATAATTAAGTCCCTTTGTAAATCCTTAAGAATTTGTAGGTCAGCTTTTCCATTTCTACAAAAAAGGGCAATGGAATTTTGATATATATTACATTGAATTTGTAGACTACTTCAGTTTATATTGTCACTTTAATGATATTAAATCTTCTAATCCATGGAATATCTTTCCATTTATTTAGGTATTCTTTAATTTCCTAAACAATGTTTTGTAGTTTTCATTGTACATGTCTTTTCCTTCCTTGGTTAAACATTTATTCCTTTGTATTTTATTCTTTTTGATGATGTTATAAATTGAATTATTTTCTTAAATTACTCTTCATATTGCTCAGTGTGGGTATACAGAAACACAAATTTTTGTGTATTGGTTTTGTGCTCTGAAACTTTGTAGAATTAGTTTATTAGCTCTAGCAATTTTTATGGGGCGATTCCTTTGAGATTTTCTATATATACAATCATGTCATATGTAAACAAATAGAGTTTTACTTCATCCTTTCCAATCTGGATGCCTTTTATTTCTTCATCTTACCTAATGGCTCTGGTTAGAACTTCCACTACAATGTTAAATAGCAGTGGTGAAAGCAAACACCCCTGTTCCTGACCATAGGAAGAAAGCTTTCAGTCTTTCTCCATTAAACATGTGATGAACCGTGGGTTTTCATGAATACCCTTTATGATGTTGAGAAAATTCCCCTCTATTGCCAGCTTTCTTGGTATTTTTTTTTTTGTAATCATGAATGGTTGTTGAATTTTGACAAGTGCTTCTCCTGCATCAGTTCAGATGATCATGTGATTTTTATACCCTTCATTCTATTAATTTGGTGTATTACATTGACTGATTTTCTTAGAATGAACCACTCACTCTTGCATTTCTGGAATAAACCCCACTTCGCCATGCTGTATAACCCTTTTAATATGCTGTTAGATTTTGTTTGATATTATTTTGCTGAGGATTTTTGCACCTGTGTTCATAAAGGATATTGGTCTGTAGTTTTATTTTCTTATGATATATTTGGCTTTGGTATAAGGGTAATGCTGGTATCATAAAATGATTTAAAAGTGTTCGCTCCTCCTCTATTTTTTGGAAGTTTAACAAGGATTGGTGTTAATTTTTCTTTAAATGTTTTGTAGAATTCACCAGTGAAGCCATCTGTTCCTGGACTTTTCTTTTTTGGGATGTTTTTGATTACTGCTTCAGTCTTTTTATGGGTTTTTAAAAAACTTTTTATAGGTCTATTCAGAATTTCTATTTCTTTTTGAGTGAGAATTGGTAGTTTGTGTGTTTCTAGGAATTTGTCCATTTCATCTAGGTTATCTAATTTGTTGGGGCATAATTGTTCACAGTATTGTCTTGTAATTCATTTATTCCTTTAAGGTTAGTAGTATTGTCTTCACTTTTATTTCTAGTTTTAGTTCTTTTCATCTGTCTTTTTATTTTAGTCAGCCTACTGAAATGTTTGTCAATTTTGTTGATCTTTTCCATTAACCAACTTTTGGCTTCATTGATTCCATTGTTTTTCTATTCTCTATTTGTTTTATCTTTAACTTTTATTATTTCTTTCCTTCTGCTAGCTTTGGGTTTAGTTTGCTCTTCTTTCTCTATATCCTTGCTGTGCAAAGTTAGGTTATTGATTTGAGATCTGTCTTTTATAATGCAGGTTTTTACAGCTACAAATATTCCTCTGAGCACTGCTTTTCTTCATCCCATAAATTCAGTATGTTGTGTTTTCATTTGTGGATATTCTTTGGGAGTTAGGATGAAGGTACTTTCCTCCAAAGAGTATTTGTGTTTGCCTTGCAAAGCACTTAGGTACTTTTAAGGTACTACTTTAAATTACATTCTTTTCTTCAATTTTTTTTCTACATTCATTTCTTGACGAGTTTTGTCCAACCAGGTGATAATTTCAATTGCAAATATGTGTGAGGACCGGCTTGTGTTAACAACTTCTTAGGGACCAGTCATCTTATCCCCATATTTTGTTCAAGGTTAAGGCAACTTTTCATGCAGTCTTCTGAGGGGGTGGAATTGCTGGGATGGGATGATCACCCTTACTCAAGGGCCTAGCTTCTTGCGATTCACTTTAATAGGGATAATCTCCTACTAAACTCCCCACCTTAGGCCGCAGGCCCCATGTAACTTCTCTCCCACCTGTCACCATGAAGCCGTCAAAAACAAAAGCTCCAGATCCCTAGTTTGACAAATCTCTTAAGGACAAAAGTGGCTTTGGGGCTCAGCTTATAGCTCACTGTTCCAGTGTTATCGTAGATGTTGGCCTTGTAGAGTATTGATATCTAGTCACCACTTGGTTGCCTTTATGATTTTAAGCACTATTTTATACACAGTTTTTAATTCTTTAAATGGGGGATTGGTTTAAATAAATTCACCCTACCGGTAGCTCTGTTTTTCCCTATCTCCTTTATCCCAAACATGTAAATGTTCAATTACTGAGGAATTTAAATGAAGTTGTGACCACCTCCATTGGCGGGCAGGGCTCTAAGTTAATCGTGCAATTGATAATTGACTTTCTCAATGGCTCTGTAGTCATTATTAACATGTCTTCTCTCTTCCCCATAAGGACATAGGACATTTCTGTCCTTAAAGTTTGAACAACAAATCAGATAATCCAAGGGGCATGTTCTATTTCCCAAGAATGATTGACACTTTGGTGCTGAGGTTTTGTGGGGGGAGTGGTGGTTTTTGTTTAACTTGTGTGGAATTGTGTGTGTGAGGTAAGGTTTTGATTGGTGCTTTTTACTTTTTCCTTTGTGAACTGATAACGGAAGCAGAACAGTACATCTTCAAGTAAAGAAAGATTTCTTAATCTACTTTCTGTGATGTCAGACTATAAGAGAAACCCTTGCAATTGTTTTCTAGATTTAACTAAATTCAGTCAGCTATTTTGGATTAAGAAATCAGAAGTCTCACGCCTGTAATCCCAGTACTTTGGGAGGCCAAGGTGGGCAGATCACGTGAGGTCAGGAGTTCGAGACCAGCCTGGCCAATATGGTGAAACCCCGTCTCTATTAAAAAAAAAAAAAAAAAAAAATTAGCCAGGTGTGGTGACACGCACCTGTAGTCCCAGCTACTTGAGAGGTTGAAGTAGGAGAATCGCTTGAACCTGGAAGTTAGAGGTTTCAGTGAGCTGAGATCGCACCACTTCACTCCAGCCTGGGTAAGACAGCGAGACTGTCTCAAAACAAAACAAAACAAAACAAAACAAAACTGAAGTCTTGATAGATTACATACTCCAAGAAAATACATCAAGGGCAGATAATTGACAGAAAATACTGATGCTTCAATGTGAGACATATTTTTTTTCTTTAAGTTCCAGGATACGTGTGTAGAATGTGCAGGTTTGTTACCTAGGTATAGATGTGCCATGGTGGTTTGCTGCACCTATTGACCCATTCTCTAAGTTCCCTCCCCTCAAATCCCGCCCCCCCAACCGGCCCTGGTGTGAGTTGTTCCCCTCCCTGTGTCCATGTGTTCTCATTGTTCAACTCCCACTTATGAGTGAGAACATGAGATGACTGGTTTTCTGTTCCTGTCTTATTTTGCTGAGAATGATGGCTTCCAGCTTTATCCAAAATGTCCCTGCAGAGGACATGATCTCATTCCATTTTATGGTTGCATAATATTCCATGGTATATATGTACCACATTTTTTTTATCCAGTCTGTCATTGATGGGCTTTTGGGTTGGTTCCATGACTGTGCTATTGTAAATAGTGCTGCAATAAACATACGTGTGCATGCATCTTTATAGTAAAATGATTTATATTACTTTGGGTATATACCCAGTAATGAGATTGCTGGGTTAAATGGTATTTCTGTTTCTAGATCCTTGAGGAATTGCCACACTGTCTTCCACAATGGTTGGACGAATTTATATTCCCACCAACCATGTAAAAGTGTTCCTATTTTTCCACAGCCTCACCAGCATTTATTGTTTCTTGACTTTTAATAATCACCATTCTTTCTGACTGGCATGAGATGGTATCTGATTGTGGTTTTGATTTCCATATTTCTAATGGTCAGTGATTTTGAGCTTTTTTCATATGTATGTCTTCTTTTGAGAAGTGTCTGTTCATATCCTTTGCCCACTTTTTTATGAGGTTTTTTTTTTCTTGTAAATTTGTTTAAGTTCCTTGTTAATTCTGGATATTAGACCTTCATCAGACGGGTAGACTGCAAAATTTTTCTCCCATTGTGTACATTGCCTGTTCACTCTGATGATAGTTTCTTTTGCTGTGAGAAGCTCTTTAGTTTAATTAGATTCCATTTGTCAATTTTGGCTTTTGTTACACTTGCTTTTGGTGCTTTTGTCATAAAGTCTTTGCCCATGCCTATGTCCTGAAGCTGGAGCATCATGCTACCTGACTTCAAGCTATACTACAAGGCTACAGTAACCAAAACAGCATGGTACTGGTACCAAAACAGACATATAGACCAATGGAACAGAACATAGACCTCAGAAATAACACCACACATCTACAACCTCTGATCTTTGACAAACCTGACAAAAACAAGCAATGGAGAAAGGATCTCCTATTCAATAAATGGTGCTGGGAAAACTGGCTAGCCATATGCAGAAAACTGAAACTGGACCCCTTCTTTACACCGTATACAAAAATTAACTCGAGATGGATTAAAGACTTAAATGTGAAACCCCAAACCATAAAAGCTCTAGAAGAAAGCCTAGGCAATGCGACACATTTTTATAGAACATTTCTACCTGATTTGACTTCTCCTATTAGGATCACACTGTGTTTGTGTTTAATTTAATGCAATTCGTGTAACTTGTAGTTGCATATCTTCAAAGTTTCTCATTTTTATAAACAAATTTGAAATCATGCCAGTAAGTTAGATGCTGAATGTATGTAAGTAGCATTTGGTAACTGCTAAGAGTCTACGAAAACATTATTGGCAAAGAAGAGTTTAGTTCTGATTCGGTTGGATAATATTTTATTATGACCCTTTCTTGGTCTCAGGCTCTAATGTTTGAAAAAGAAGGGAATATATTGGGTTTTTAAAAATCAGTGTATTGCAAATTGAACTGCTGTAAGTTATTCTTCCACAGAGCTATTAGTGCTTTGTATATTTATATATTTTTACTTTATTATTGTGAAAGAAAAATATACTGACTTTATGAAAGCAAGTTTCTCCTAATTAACAAAGGTTAAAATTTTACCTCTACCAATTAAAATTACAATAGATTTTGAAAAATTTAAAAATAAATAATAAATTGACAGTCATTATTTCTAGAAAATAAGGTGTCATACAATATACAGGCATATAAACACATAAAATTGATAGAGATACTAATTTTCTCAGATATAATCTAATATAATCTCTAATGGATACAATCTTAGAAAAAATAGTTTTGTTTCTTTTGAACTTTGTTATAACTTCCGTTTCTTTACCTTGTCTTACTCTTCTGGCTTGCATATCCTATCAACTATATTTTTAGGGTATTTATTCACCTCAACCATTTTTTCTTTGTGTTTCAAATAATCCAATTATAGTCAATTATTTTAAAATGTACAGGTATTTTTTACTATAGTCACCTACAGTAAAAAATTGTTTGTGCTATCAAATACTAGGTCTTATTTATTCTTTCTAACTATTTTTTGTACCCCTTAACCATCCCTCACCTTCCCTCACCTCCCCACTACCCTTCCCAGGCTCTGGTAACCATCTTTCTATTTCAACCTCCATGAGTTCAATTGTTTTAATTTTTAACTCCCACAGACAAGTGAAAACATGTGATATTTGTCTTTCTGTGCCTGGCTTTTTTCACTTAACATAATGACCTCCAGTTCAATCCATGTTGTTGCAAATAACAGGATCTCATTACTTTTATGGCTGAATACTACTCCATTATGTATATGTACTCCATTTTCTTTATCCATTCATCTGTTGATGGACACTTAGGTTGATTCCATACTTTGGCTATTATGCACAGTGCTGCAAAAAACATGGGAGTGCAGATATCTCTTTGATATACTGATTTCCTTTCTTCCTATAAACTATTGGATAGAAGTGGAGTTAGTGGCATCCCTGTCTCAAAGGGATGCATTTGGAATTCAAACATTAAGTATAATGTTTGTATTAGGTTTTTAAAATCTCCTTAATCAAATTTAAAATATTTCCTTCTATGCCAAGCTTGCTAAGGGCTGATTTTTATTGTGAATATATGTTAAATTTTATTAAATGCTTTTACTGTATCTACTGTGATAATATATGGTGAATTATATTAATAGATTTTCTAATATATTAATTGCATAGATAAAGAATTCTCACAAAGGAACCGAAAGTTTCTTTTCCTAGCATTTCTGAAATAAGACCATGCATGTCTGAAATAAGACCATCTGGATCTTAATGAACTATCTTTTAAGATGTTGCTGAAATCAATTTGTTAATAATTTAAAAAATATTTTACCTATATTAATGGGTGAGTTTAACCTATAATTCCTCTAACATATATTGTACTTCTCTGATTTGTTATCATGATTACATACTAACCTCATAAAATAATTTGAGAAGGGTTGCCTCTTTTTCTGTCCTCTAAAATACTTTATGTACAATTATTAAACCTTCTGGATCTCCTCTTTTACCTATGGAGAGATCTTCAACCAGTGAATAAGTTCCTTAAATGTTATCATAGTTAATAAATTTATTTAGTTATCTTTCATAATTCATACTTTTCTAGAAATTTGTTCTTTTCATTGTTAGTGTATGAGCATAAGGTACTTCATAAAATTATCTTATTAATTTCTGCTGTATCACTAATTAAGTCCCTTATTTTATTCATTCCTAAATTTTTCATTCAACTTAGTTTTTATAGAAAAAATAATTTCATTTTCATAGTCATGGTTTCATTGGTTTTCATAATACTAAAATTGAAGTATAGAATTACAAAATTAGGTTCAATTGACTTAACTGTGGGAATAAATACAACTATCTTTTTTAACTTTTATGTTAAGTTCAGGGGTACATGTGCAGGTTTGTTATATAGGTAAACCTGTGTCATGGGCGTTTCTTTTACAGCTTATTTCATCACCCAGGTATTAAGCCCAGTACCCATTAGTTATTTTTTTCTGATCCCATCCCTCCTCCCAACCTCCACCCTCTGGTAGGCCCCAGTTTATATAACTATGTGTTGACTCATATCTCTCAACTAGTGGCAGCAAGAGCATTCTGGCTTAATAAAGAGGCACTTACTAACTGTCAGCATTCAGAGTGTGCTGGGCATCAGCCAGTAAGTTTTACAGAGGGACTGAAATGCACATACATAATTTTTACTGTATGTCAAATTCCATGTCTTTATGCAGCAGGAAAAGAGTTATGTTTCAATTTGCTGAAAAGAATTTTTAACATACTTTTCAGCCACTACACTTAGGTATTTAGGGTCTTTTGTGTTCTTCAGTAACATAAGGTTTTGGTGTTTTTTTTTTTTTTTTCTAGAAAAATGGAAACTACTAGGCTTGAGGACTTGTCTTAAATGCCTATGATCTTCCAAGTGCTAAAAAAATACCCCGGCCAGGCGCAGTGGCTCACGCCTGTAATCCCAGCACTTTGGGAGGCCAAGGCGGGCAGATCACGAGGTCAGGAGATCGAGACCATCCTGGCTAACACAGTGAAACCCCGTCTCTACTAAAAATACAAAAACTTAACTAGGCGTGGTGGCGGGCACCCGTAGTCCCAGCTACTTGGGAGGCTGAGGCAGGAGATTGGCATGAACCTGGGAGGCGGAGCTTGCAGTGAGCCGAGATTGCGCCACTGCACTCCAGCCTGGGCAACAGAGCCAGACTCCGTCTCAAAAACAAAACAAACAAACAAACAAAACCCTAAGTTTTATGTACTTATGTGCAAACTCTTGATCTGTGTAATGCAGTTGTTTCCACCTAAAACTATTTCATGTTGCCTACATAAAGTATCCTCGAAAAGATCCTATATTGGTGGCCATTTGGAAAAGAAGACCACAACTTTGCTTTTGGTTTGGCTCCAAATAGAGACTAATAACTCTCATTGTAAAATTAAAGGTAGATACATCATGGGCTTTCTATAAATATAATTCAAGAAAGCCAACCTAGCAAGTAGTAAGGAGAAATGCTATGAAAACATGTTACACTAACTCATTATAATTTTCAAAAAGACGTAAAGCCACCCCAGAGGCTCACCAATAACATGAAAGGTAGCAAGCATTTTAATGATTAACAGATGAGCATTATTACACATTAGAGTTAGTAATGTTCTTTGAATTTAAAGATGACACGAGAAAGACACAAATATTATCATCTGGGCTCTGAAGTTTTTTCTACAATCCTTTCCCTGGTTGGTGCTCTTGCCCATTACAAACAACAGATGTTTTAAATTTGCAAAACCCTCTCGAGGTCTTTTACCCATCACAATTAGACTCCACAGAATGCTTTGCTTCCTTTATCAGTGAGGAAAAAGGAACCATTAAGTGTAAACTTTATCAACTTTCCTGCCTTAATACTCTAACATTTCTAATAATGGCACTCAATTTTTCTTCCTCTCATATTTGAGAGGCATGTGTGTTTCCACTCCAATTCAAGCCTAACTATTATTGACTAACACTAATATGTCCTGTACAAGGTGTACACATTCTCATGTGTAAGGCCAATGGGTTTACATATCTACCCTTTCATTATTGCTCACTGCAATCATGACAACTGTCTCCACCTCTACGTTGAAGCATACTCCCTCACACATCCATCAATGGCCCCTTTTCTCTCCCGTTTCTGACCTTGACCTCACATGCAGATCCTTCCCCTCAGCCTACAAATACATTTTTCATTTAAAAAAACACAGTAATCAACCATGACTATTTCCAAAACTAAAGAGTTTACCTCTCTGTCTTCCCTTGACTACCAGACCTTTTGAAAGAATAGTCTATACACACTGTATTTCCACGCCCGGCTCCTTTTTCTTTAGAAAAAAGTACAAAATGGGTCTGTAATCCCACCAGTTTGGGAGGCTGAGGAAGGCAGATCACTTGAGCCTGGGAGTTCAAGACCAGTCTGGCCAACATGGCGAAACCCCGTCTCTACCAAAAATACAAAAAAAAAAAAAAAAATTAGCTGGGTGTGGTGGCACATGCCTGTAGTCCGGGAGGCGGAGGTTGTAGTGAGCTGAGATTGCACAACTGTACTCCAGTCTGGGTGACAGAGCGAGACTCCATCTCGGAAAATAAAATAAAATAGTATAAAATAAATGGTTGCTGGTTTTATCAAACATCAGTAATCCATTTTCATCATAAAAATTGGAAAACTGATAAAAAAGAAACTGTTTTAAAATATCTATAATCTCATCATAAACATTCTTGACACTCTGATGTCTCTTTTTCCGCTACATCTTCATACTCATAAATATGTGCATATTTTTCCACAAAATTATATCATAGCACACATAGTTGTAGCATCCAGCCTTCAAGGTGACTCCCCATGATCCCATCTCCTGGTATTAACACCCTTGTATAATTCCCTCCCACATTGTAACAGGGTTGATCTGTGTGACAAATATCATATAAATGAAGTAATGTCATGATGATCCTTAGGAGATTAAATTATAGAAGACTGTGGCTTCCTTCTTTGACTGTGTCCTACTCTCTTTTGGATTCCTAACTCTAGGGGTTGTCAGCTGCCACGTCATGAGGACAATCAGGTAGCCTATCACTTGGCTCACGTGGCAAAGAAAAGACTCTGGCCAATAGCTGGAGAGAAACTGAAACCTGCCAACAACCATGTGAATGAGTTTGGAAGTGGTTTCTTCAACACAAGTCAAGCCTTGAAATCAACATCAACCCAACATATTGCTTACAGAACAGATCAACATCTCGTCTGTGAACTGATGAAGGACTCTGAGCCAGAACTACCCAGCTAAGCAACTCCCAGATTACTGACCCTCAAAAACTGTGTAATAAATGTTTGTTGTTTTAAACTGCTAAGTTTTGGTGTGATTTCTTATGAAAGCAAAAGATAATTAATATATTAGTGCTCTGGAACTTGTTCTCTCAATTAATAATCTGTCAAGTACATATTTCCATTTCCATAAATATAAGCCCTACATTATTATTTTTGATGACTGTATTATATCTTATTTTAAAGTTATACCATAATTTGCCTAGACAGTCCTCTACTGCTGCACACTTAGGTTGTTTCCAAATGTTTACTATTAGAAACAATATTATAATTATGATTAATATACCTGTACATTACACATTGCATATTTATAGAATTATTTCCTTGGAATAAATTAGTGAAAGTGGAATTGCTCCTTTGAAGACTATAAATATGTTTTTAAACTTTTTAAAGACATAGTCAAAATGTCTTACACAAAGCTTGCATGACTTTATTACCCACTAATTGTACACATGCCCATTTCCCCATTCCCATGCCAATACTACATACTGCTGTTCTCTTTAGCCTGTTGTCTTTTTTTAAAAAAATACGTTTCTCTGATTTCAAGTAAGGTTGAACATTTTTCTCATATGATTTCTAGTAATTTGCATTTCTTTTCTTTTTTGTGAATTGCTTATTAAGATTGTTTACCCATTTCCATATAAGAATAATTAGCTTTTTATTGATTTATAAGAGCTTAGTATATGTTAAGGGTATTAACATCATTTTTGACATATATGTTGAAAATATTTTCCCCAACTTTTGAAATTTTGTATTTACCATATAACGATTATATGGTAAATAGTGTATTTACCATATAACGATTTTTAAGATTATGTAGTCAAATCTATTAGTTTTTTCTTTTTAAGATATGCTTTTTGTAACACACTTAGAAGTATGACACAGTTATCCATCCTGAGATTACAAAAATATTTACTTATGTTTCTTTTAGTAAATCTATGTTTTCATTTTATGTTTAAATGTATAACCAGAGCTCCTTGTATGGCCTTTAGTGACATAGGGTCTTTGAGACATTTATCTTCACGTAGGCCCTCTATAATTTTATTTCCAGGTATTTTAATTTTATATTAGTATGAATTGAACAGGTCCATCATATAGCCTCAGGGATTTCTGCTGTTCTACAGGCAATGTGCTCATTTTTGCCACTTTGTTGGACTCTTAGTGAGGTGAAGCCAGCTGGACTTCTGGGTAGGGTGGCAACTTGGAGAACTTTTCTGTCTTACAAGAGAATTGTGAAATGGGCCAATCAGCACTCTGTAGCTAGGATTGTAAAACGCACCAATCAGTGCTCTGTAGCTAGCTAGAGGTTTGTAAAATGCACCAATCTGTGCTCTGTAAAAACGCACCAATCAGCACTCTGTGGCTAGCTAGAGGTTTGTAAAATGGACCAATCAGCACTCTGTAAAATGGACCAATCAGTAGGATGCGGGTGAGGACAAATAAGGGAATAAAAGCTGGTCACCCCAGCCAGCAGCGGCAACCCACTTGGGTCCCCTTCCACGCTGTGGAAGCTTTGTTCTTTCTCTCTTCACAATAAATCTTGCTGCTGGTCACTCTTTGGGTCCGTGCCACCTTTAAGAGCTGTAACACTCACTGCGAAGGTCCATGGCTTCACTATTGAAGTCGGTGAGACCAAGAACCCACCGGAAGGAACCAACTCTGGACACATCTTGGCGACCACAAAGGGACTATCACCAAGTGGTGAGTACCACTGGAGCACTTTTGCTTGCTATTCTGTCCTATTTTTCCTTAGAATTTGGGGGCTAAAGACTGGGCACCTGTCGGCCAGTTAGAAGCAACTAGTGCAGCTGCCAGACCAAAGACATGGATGTCAGGCTTTCTGGGAAAGGGCTCTCTAACAACCCCCGAATCTTCGGAGTTGGGAGCCTGGTTTGCCTATAACCAGCTTCCGCTTTTCCTGTACTTCTGGGCTGAGCCGAAGGTTGATGGAGAGGAAAGCCATTCAGCTCCCGGGTCCGGACAAAAAGATGGTTGACCCTGCAGCCATGAGCAGAACTCTCAAAGTCACTCGCCCAAGGGAGACTCGCCCATCTATCCTATCTATCCTGACCCTTGGCTCCTGGGTCCTAATACCTGTCAGACAAACTTCCTCCCGCCTCTATTCTCCGAGGCTAGTCCAGCTTCTAAAAACCACTCCCTGTTTCTGGTGCTTTTCTAGTTTCTCCTATAAGAATGATTTCTACTGTAAATTTCAGAACTCTGTTCCCTTCCTTAGGCACCCGGGCTCACCAATCAGAAAGGCATAATTTTTGCCCAAAGCCCTGTCGGCGGCGGGGGGTGGGGGGTGTGGGGCGGCAGGGTTACTATCTGGAATTTTAGGATCCCTCCTCAAACTAGCAGGCTTAACAAAGGCTATTCCCAAAGCTAGGATATGGGGAGCCTCAGAAATGATATCCTTCCTATTCATATGATGAGAAGTGAGGACAAAATATGTCACTCTTCCAACCCTGGAGATCCCTTCCCTCCCTCAGGGTATGGCCCTCCACTCCATTTTGAAGCATAACATCTTTATAGGACAAGGGTAAGGTCCCAATACTAACAGGAAAAAATGCTTAGGACTCTAACAGGTTTTTGAGAATGTGTTGTTAAGGCCCACTAAATCTGATTTTTCTTGGTCCTCTTTGTGGTCTAAGAGGAAAGGCAAGGGTGCAGGTTTTTGAGAATGCATCGGTAAGGGCCACTAAATCCGACCTTCCTCGGTCCTCTTTGTGGTCTAAGAGGAGAGGGGTTTCTGCTGCTGCGTCGGTGAGCGTAACTATTCCTATGAGCAGGGTCCAAAGACTGTTGTGGATTCTTGGGTGGTGGGGGAAAAACAAACCAAAACTGCAGGCGGTTTTTTCTTTCAGATGGGAAACACTGAGGCATCAACAGGCTCATCCTCGAAATGCATCCTAAGCCATTGGGACCAATTTGACCCAAAAACCCTGAAAAAGAAGCAGCTTATTTTTTTCTGCACTATGGCCTGACCCCAATATTCGCTCTCTGATGGGGAAAAATGGCCACCTGAGGGAAGTATAAATTACAATACTATCCTGCAGCTTGACCTCTTCTGTAAGAGGGAAGGCAAATGGAGTGAAATACCTTCTGTCCAAGCTTTCTTTTCATTGAAGGATAATCCACAACTATGCAAAGCTTGCAATTTATATCCCACAAGAGGACCTCTCAGCTTACTCCCATATCCTAGCCTCCCTATAGCTCCACTTCCTATTAATGATAAGCCTCCTCTAATCTCCCCTGCCCAAAGGAAACAAGCAAAGAAATCTCCAAAGGACCACAAAACCCCCTGTCTATCAGTTATGTCCTCTTGAAGCTGTAGGGGGAGGGGAATTTGGCCCAACCCGGGTACACGTCCCCTTGTCTCTCTCTGATTTAAAGCAGATCAGGGTAGACCTGGGGAAGTTTTCAGACAATCCTGATAGGTATATAGATGTCCTACATGGTCTAGGGCAAAGCTTCAGTCTCACATGGAGAGATGTCATGCTATTGTTAGATCAAACCCTGGCCTCTAATGAAAAGAATGCGGATTTAGCTGTAGCCCGAGAGTTTGGAGATACCTGGTATCTCAGTCAAGTAAATGATAGAATGATAACCAAAGAAAGGGACAAATTCCCTACTGGTCAGCAAGCCGTTCCCAGTATGGATCCCCACTGGGACCTCGACTCAGATCATGGGGACTGGAGTCATAAACGTCTGCTGACCTGTGTTCTAGAAGGACTAAGGAGAATTAAGAAAAAGCCCATAAATTATTCAATGATGTCCACCATAACTCAGGGAAAGGAAGAAAATCCTGCCTTCCTCGAGTGGCTATGGAATGCCTTAGTAAAATACACTCCCCTATCACCTGACTCCCTTGAGGGTCAATTGAGCCTAAAAGATAAATTTATTACCCAATCAGCCACAGATATCAGGAAAAAGCTCCAAAAGCAAGCACTGGGCCCTGAAAAAAACCTGGAGGAATTATTAAACCTGGCAACCTCAGTGTTCTATAACAGGGACCAAGAGGAACAGGCCAAAAAGGAAAAGCGAGATCAGAGAAAGGCTGCAGCCTTAGTCATGGCTCTCAGACAAACAAACCTTGGTGGTTCAGAGAGGATAGAAAATGGAGCAGGCCAATCAACCGGTGTGGCTTGTTATCAGTGTGGTTTGCAAGGATACTTTAAAAAAGATTGTCCAATGAGAAACAAGCTGCCCCTCGCCCTTGCCCACTATGCTGAGGTAATCACTGGAAGGTGCAATGCCCCAGAGGACAAAGGTTCTCTGGGCCAGGAGCCCACAACCAGATGATTCAACAACAGGACTGAGGGTGCCCGGAGCAAGTGCCAGCTCATGTCACCACCCTCACTGGGCCCTGGGTACATTTAACCATTGAGGGCCAGGAAATTGACTTCCCCCTGGACACTGGCATGGCTTTCTCAGTGTCACTCTCCTGTCCAAGACAGCTGTCCTCAAGGTCCGTTACCATCCAAGGAATCCTGGGACAGCTGTAACCAGGTATTTCTCCCACCTCCTCAGCTGTAATTGGGAGACTTTGCTCTTTTCACATGCCTTTCTCATTATGCCTGAAAGTCTCACACCCTTATTAGGGAGGGACATATTAGCCAAAGCTGGAGCTATTATCTACATGAATGTGGGTAACAAGTTACCCATTTGTTGTCCCCTGCTTGAGGAGGGAATCAACCCTGAAGTTTGGGCATTGGAAGGACAATTTGGAAGGGCAAAAAATACCCATCTAGTCCAAATCAGGCTAAAAGACCCCACTATTTTTCCTTATCAAAGGCAATAATCCTTAAGGCATGAAGCTCATAAAGGATTACAGGATGTCGTTAGACATTTAGAAGTTCAAGCCTTTGTAAGAAAATGCAGCAGTCCCTGCAACACCCCGATTCTAGGAGTACAAAAACTGAAAGGTCAGTGGAGATTAGTGCAAGACCTTAGACTCATCAATGAGGCAGTAATTCCTCTATATCCAGTTGTACCCAACCCCTATACACTGCTCTCTCAAATACCAGAGAAAGCAGAATGGTTCACTGTTCTGGACCTCAAGGATGCCTTCTTCTGTATTCCCTTGCACTCTGACTCCCAGTTTCTCTTTGCCTTCAAGGATCTCAGAGACCACACATCCCAACTTACGTGGACCGTCTTGCCCCAAGGGTTTAGGGATAGCCCTCATCTGTTTGGTCAGGCACTGGCCCAAGATCTAGGCCACTCCTCAAGCCCAGGCACTCTAGTCCTTCAGTAGGTGAATGATTTACTTTTGGCTACCAGTTTGGAAGCCTTATGCTAGCAGGGTACTCTAGATCTCCTGAACTTTCTAGCTAATCAAGGATACAAGGCATCTAAGTCAAAGGCCCAGGTCTGCTTACAGCAATTCAAATATCTAGGCTTAATCTTAGCCAGAGGAACCAGGGCCCTCAACAAGGAAGGAATACAGCCTATACTGGCTTATCCTCACCCTAAGACATTAAAACGGTTGCGGGGGTTCCTTGGAATCACCGGCTTTTGCCGACTATGAATCCCTGGATACAGCAAGATAGCCAGGCCCCTCTGTACTCGAATCAAGGAGACCCAGAGGGCAAATACTCATCTAGTAGAATGGCAACCAGAGGCAGAAACAGCCTTCAAAACCTTAAAGCAAGCACTAGTACAAACTCCAGCCTTAAGCCTTCCCACAGGACAAAACTTCTCTTTATACATCACAGAGAGAGCAGGAATAGCTCTTGGAGTCGTTACTCAGACTTGTGGGACAACCCTACAACCAGTGGCATACCTAAGTAAGGAAATTGATATAGTAGCAAAAGGTTGGCTTCCCTGTTTATGGGTAGTTGCAGCAGTAGCCATCTTAGTGTCAGAGGCTATCAAAATAATACAAGGAAAGGATCTCACTGACTGGAATACTCATGATGTAAATGGCATAGTAGGTGCCAAAGGAAGTTTATGGCTATTAGACAACTGCCTGCTCAGATACCAGGCACTACTCCTTGAGGAACCAGTGCTTCAAATACACACGTGTGCAGCCCTCAACCCTGCTACTTTTCTCCCAGAGGATGGAGAACCAATTGAGCATGACTGCCAACAAATTATAGTTCAGACTTATGCTGCCTGAGAGGATCTCTTAGAAGTCCCCTTAGCTAATCCTGACCTTAACCTATATACCGATGGAAGTTCATTTGTGGAGGATGGGATACGAAAGGCAGGTTATGCCATAGTTAGTGATGTAACAGTACCTAAAAGTAAGCCTCTTCCCCCAGGGACCAGCGCCCAGTTAGCAGAACTAGTGGCACTTACCCAAGCCTTAGAACTGGGAAAGGGAAAAAGTATAAATGTTTATATAGACAGCAAGTATGCTTATCTAATCCTACATGTCCATGCTGCAATATGGAAAGAAAGGGAGTTCCTAACCTCTGGGGGAACCCCCTTTAAATACCACAAGAAATCATGGAGTTATTGCACACAGTGCAAAAATCTAAGGAGGTCGAAGTCTTACACTGCCAAAGCCATCAAAAGGGGAAGGAGAGAGGAGAACAGCAGCATAAGTGACTAGCAGAGACAGGGAAAGACCAGCAGAGAGGAAAGAGAGAGAGAAAGAGAAAGACAGGAAGTCAATGAGAGAAGGAGACACAGAGGAAGACACAGAGACAAAGAGGGAGTCAAAGAGAGAGACAGAGAGAGGAAGAGAAAGACACACAGAGAGAAAGAAAGTCAAAGAGAAAGAAAGAGAAAGAGAGAGAAGTAGTAAAGAAAAAACAGTGTATCCTATTCCTTTAAAAGCCAGGGCAAATTTAAAATTTAAAACTTATAATTGATAATTGAAGGTCTTCTCCATGACCCTATAACACTCCAATACCACCTTGTTGTCAGCACTGAGGCCACTGAAAACCCATAACCTTCCTATCAAAAATCCTTAACCCAGCAGGTTTCCTAACAAGGGATCTAAATCTTAATTAATTACCATACAAAGGTCCAACCAGATCTAGGAGGAACTCCCTTCAGGACAGGACGATAGATGGTTCCTCCTGGGCGATTAAGGGAAAAAGACACAATGGGTATTCAATAAGTGATAAGGAAACTCTTGTAAAAGCAGAGTTAGGAAAGTTGCCTAATAATTGGTCTGCTCAAACGTGAGAGCTGTTAGCACTCAGCTAAACCTTAAAGTACTTACAGAATCAGGAAGGAGTCATCTATATCAATTCTAAGTTAATATGGACTGAACGAGGTCTTATTAATAGCAAAGAATAATTGAAATCCCAAACTTACAAGGTAAGTTTTTACAAAAGTGAAGTTTGTTAAAAGTTAACAGTGTAATATGTATTATCCTAAGTTCTAATCTTGTGGTAATCACACCCTATCAGTGCCCCTCAGAGCTCAAGTCTATCAGCACAGGGCCATACAACTAATACCCTTACTTATAGGGTTAGGAATGGCCACTGCTACAGGAACCAGAAGAGCCAGTTTATCTAGTTCACTATCCTACTACCACACACTATCAAAGGATTTCTTGGACAGTTTACAAGAAATGACAAAATCTATCCTTATTCTATAATCCCAAATAGACTCTTTGGCAGCAGTGACTCTCCAAAACCACCAAGGCCTAGACCTCCTCACTGCTGAGAAAGGAGGACTTTGCACCTTCTTAAAGGAAGAGTGTTGCTTTTACACTAACCAGTCAGGGATAGTACAAGATACTGCCCAGCATTTACAGGAAAAGGCTTCTGAAATCAGACAATGCCTTTCAAACTCTTATACCAACCTCTGGAGTTGGGTGACATGGCTTCTCCCCTTTCTAGGTCCCATGACAGCCATCTTGCTATTATTCGCCTTTGGGCCCTATTTTTAACCTCCTTGTCAAATTTGTTTCCTCCAGGATCAAGGCCATTAAGCTACAGATGGTCTTGCAAATGAAACCCCAAATGAACTCAACTAACAACTTCTACCAAGGACCTCTGGACCAACCCACTGGCCCTTTGACTGGCCTAGAGAGTTCCCCTCTGGAGGACACTACAACTGCAGGGCCCCTTCTTCACCCCTATCCAGCAGAAAGTAGCTAGCGCGGTCATCGCCCAATTCCCAACAGCAGTTGGGGTGTCCTGTTTAGAAGGGGGATTGAGAGGTGAAGCCAGCTGGACTTCTGGGTTGGGTGGGGACTTGGAGAACTTTTCTGTCATACAAGAGGATTGTAAAATGTGCCAATCAGCACTCTGTAGCTAGGATTGTAAAATGCACCAACCAGCACTCTGTAGCTAGCTAGAGGTTTGTCAGTGCTCTGTAAAAACGCACCAATCAGCACTCTGTGGCTAGCTAGAGGTTTGCAAAATGAACCAATCAGCACTCTGTAAAATGGACCAATCAGCGCTCTGTAAAATGGACCAATCAGTACTCTGTAAAATAGACCAATCAGCACTCTCTTAAAATGGACCAATCAGCAGGACATGAGTGGGGACAAATAAGGGAATAAAAGCTGGCCACCCCAGCCAGCAGCAGCAACCTGCTCGGGTCCCCTTTCACACTGTGGAAGCTTTGTTCTTTCCCTCTTCACAATAAATCTTGCTGCTGCTCACTCTTTGTGTCCAGGCCACTTTTAAGGGCTGTAACACTCACCACAAAAGTCTGCAGCTTCATTCTTGAAGTCAGCGAGACCAAGAATCCACTGGAAGGAACCAACTACGGCCACAATAGCACTCTCCAGAGATTGTCTCCTCACAGAAGCATCGACTTGAACAGCCTTCTATGCACAAAAATACCTTTACCAGTGCTAAGGAAACCAGGTAAGAGAGCAAAACACCTGGATGTAGCACAGCAATAAGAAAAGACACATTAAAGAGAGTAATAAGAACAGTTATACATTTCCTACATCACCCCTCCCTCAACCCCAGGCAGCACAGCCTGAAGAGAGATACCATCTGCTTGAGGGAAAGAGAAAAAAATGATCACACACCTCAATACTGGGCCCGCCACAGTAAAACCCAGCACTGGGTAAGCCCACATAGCCCCACAGCTTAGGCTGGTACCCACAGACTGAGCCTGCAGACCTGTCTCAGGGCCAGGCCAGACCCCACAGCCCCAGGCTTTAGGCCTGCACAGTGGACTTTATCTCCAGTCTGCACTACTACCAGGATGAATTCGGATGCCCCAGATTTCAAACAGCACTCAGCAGCATGTCAGCCCAAGTGGCCGAAGACTTGAGGTCCATCCCAGAGCTATGCTGGCCTCAGCAGCTCTGGGTTTCAGTACTGCCCCAGTGGACATGGGCTTCAGGCAAGCCCCCAGGGATATAGGCTATGGGCCTATACCAGAAGAGTCAATCGATAGGTCTACCCAAGTAGGTCCAGTTCCAGGCCTGCCCACCTGTTGACCCGTGCCAGACAGCCCAAAGACTCCAGCAGCAAGCCTTTCCATGGACCACACCAGATAGCCTGCTGAGAATCTCTGTAGAGGCGGACTGTTAAAGGGCTCTCCCAGACAAAGGCAGTCTGAAAAGACTGGAGTAGGTATCTACCTCTTAAAATTTGCAGATCCCAATCAAAAAGCAAGAATAATCATGGAAACATGACGCCACCAAAGAGAAAATATAAAACATCAGTGACTGACCCTAAAAATAGAGATGCATAAACTGCCACACAAAGAATTCAAAATAACTGTTTTAAGAAAGCTCAGTGAAATTCAAGAAAATACAAAGAAACAATTCCATGAAATGAGGAAAACAGTAGGTGACAAAAATGATAAATTTAATGGAGAAATTAAAATAACTAACAAATAAAAATTCTGAAGCTGCAAAGTACAATGAATGAAATAAGAAATGCAGCAGAGAGCATCCACAGCAGAATTGATTAAGCAGAAACAATCTGTGAACTTGAAGACAGGTTATTTGAAAATATACATTAAGATAAGAAAAAAGAAAAAAATGGAAGGAAGAAAGCTTATAAGATTTACAGGACAGCATCAAAATAAAGCAAATTTTTGAAGTAAAAAAGATAAAAAAGTGAAAGAAAAGGAAGTAGAAATGTTATTTAAAGAAACAATAGGAGAAAACCTTCCAATCTGGAGAAAGATGTAAAAATTCAAGTATAGGACAGCCAAGGATCTCTAATCAGTTTCAGTCAAAACAAGACAACCCCAGGACATATTATACTAAAACCATCAAAAATCAAAGACAAAGAGAACACTCTGAAAGCAGCAAGAGAAAAGAAGTAAACAACATAAGGGAGTTCCAACATGGCTAAAGGCAGATTTATCAGCTGAAATTTCACAGGCCAGGAGAGAGTGGGATGATATATTCAAAGTGCTGAAAGAAGAAAACCTTCAACCAAAAATACTGTTCCCAGCAAAGCTGGCATTCAGAAATGCAGGAGAGACACACTTTCCCAGATAAACAAAAATTGAATGAGTTCATCAACAACATATTTGTTTTATAAGAAATGCTAAAGGGAGATGTTGAAGATAAAAGAAAATGATACTAATGAGCAACCAGAAAATATCAAAAAGTTTAAAACATGCTGAAAAAAGTACGTATAATACAGAAAAATTCAAAATACTCTAATAGTGCTGTGAAAATCACCTATATCTTTAGTACAAAGGTTAAAAGACAAAACCATTAAAATAATAACAGTTACAAAAATTTGTTAAAATATAAGCATTATAAAAAGATGTAAATTCTGACATCAAAAATTCCAAATTGAGGGGAAGTAGAGTAAAAGTGTAGAGTTTCTTCTTGTGTGATCAAAGTTAATTTGTCATCAGCTTAAAATAACCTGTCATATCTGTAAGAGGTTTCTTGTAAGACTCATGGTAACCACAAAGCAAAAACCTATAGTAATTTTTTGTGTAAGAACTCAAAACCACAGGCAACAAAAGCAAAAATAGAGAAATAGAATTACATCAAACTAAAAAACTTCTGCACAGCAAAGAAAGCAATCAACAAAGTGTGGAGACAGCCTGCAGAGTGGGAAAAATATTTGCAAACTATCTATCCAACAAGGCATTAATAACCAGAATATAAATGGAACTCAAACAACTAAATAGCAAAACAAAGAAAAAATAATCTGATTTAAAAAGGGCAAAAGACCAGAAAAGACATTTCTCAAAAGAAGACATACAAATGACCAATAGGTATATTTTTTAAGTGCTCAAGATCACTAATCATCATGGAAACGCAAATAAAAATCACGAGACATCATTTCACTGCAGTCAGAAGGGCTATTATCAAAAAAACAAAAAATAACAAATGGATGCAGAGAAAGGAGAGTGCTCATAGACTGCTGGTGGAAGTATAAAGTAGTACATCCATTATGGAAAACCGTATGGAGGTTACTCAAAAAACTAAAAATAGAACCACCATGTGATCCAGTAATCCCACTGCTGGATATATTTACAGAAGAAATGAAATTGGTATATTGAAGAGATATCTGCACTTGCACATTTATTCCACTCCCATGTTTATGGTAGCATCACTGCTAAATTCTAACAAACATTTAAAGAACTAATACCTATCCCTCTCAAGCTACTCCAGAAAATGGAAGTCTAGGGTGTACTTTCAAACTCACTTTATGAAGCTAGCATTACCCTGATACCAAAGCCAAACAAAGACCTGATGAATATAGATGCAAAACTTCTCAACAAAGTACTAGTAATCTGAATTCAACAGCACATTAAAAAGATTATTCACCATTATCAAGTGAGAGTCATCCCAGGAATTCAAGGATGATGCAACATACACAAATCCACAAACGTGATACACCACATGAACTGAATGACCAAACCATATAACCACTTCAATAGGTACACAAAAAGCATTTGGCAAAATTCAAAATCCTTTCATGATAAAAACTCCAAAGAAGGAGTAGAAGGCATGTGCCTCAACACACTAAAGTTAACCTATGACAAACCCATGGATAATATCATATTTAACAAGGAAAAGTTGAAAACTTTTTCTGTAAGATCAGGAACAAAATGAGGATGCCCACTCTCACTGCTTCCGTTCAACATAAAACTGGAAGTCCCAGTCTGAATAGTTAGGCAAGATTAAAAAACAAAAAGATGTAAGAGTTGGAAAGGAAGAAGTTCAATTTTTTCTATTTGCAGATGACATTAACTTACATACAGAAAACTCTAAAGACTCCACCAAAAACCTATTGGAACTAATAAACAAATTCAGTAAAGTTGTAGGATACAAAATCAACATACAAAATCAGTAGCATTTCTATAACTAACAAAATTTTCAGAGAGAAAATCAAGAAAATAATCTCATTTACAATAGCTCCAAAAAAATAAACATAGGAATCAATGTAACCAAGGAGGTGAAAAATCTATATTCTAAAAACTATAGGATAATGATGAAAAAAACTGAAGAAGGCACAAATAAATGGAAAGATAGCCCACAATCATGCATTGGAAGAATTAGTCTTGTTAAAATTTCCATACTACACAAAGAAATCCATAAATTCAATGCAATTCCTATCAAAATACCAATGATATCCCTCACAGAAATATAACAAATAATACTAAAAATTTGTACAGAACCACAAAAAAAACCAGCATAATCAAAGCAATCTTGAGCAAAAGAACAAAGCTACAGGCATCACACTGTATTTAATTTCAAAATATGCTATAAAGCTATAGTAATCAAAACTATATGGTACTGGCATAAAAACAGACAGACCGATGGAACAGAATAGAAAGCCCATAAATAAATACGAGTATTTACAGCCAATTGATTTTAGACAAAACTACCAAGCATACACAGAAAGAAAGCATGGTCTCTTCAATAAATTATGATGAGAAAACTGGATAACTAACATGCAGAAGAGTAACATTAGACCACTGGCTCACACAATATACAAAAGTAAACTCAAAATGGATACAGAATTAAATGTACGATCTGAACCTGGAAACCTATTAAAGAAAACATAGGAGGAAAGCTTGATGAAATTAGTCTGGGCAATTATTTGTTGGATATAAATCCAAAAGTACAGGCAACAAAATCTAACATACACTGTGGAATTATTTCAAACTGAAAGGTTCTGCAGAGCCAAAGAAACAGCAATGTGAAGAGACAATCTACAGAATGGGAGAAAGTATTTTTAAACCATGGATCTGATAAGGGATTAATATTCAAGATATATAAGAAACTCAAACAACTCAATAGTAAGAAAACATATAACCCAATTAAAAATGGGAAAAGAATGAAAATAGGCATTTATCAAAAGAAGACATATAAATGGCCAACAAGTACATGAAAAAATGCTCAAAGTCACTAATCATTAGAAAAATGCAAATTAAAACCACAATGAAGTATTACCTCACACATGCTACAATAGCTACTATCAAAAAGACAAAAGATGAAAAGTGTGGGCAAGGCTGCGGAGAACAGAGAATGCTTGCACACCATTGGTAGGAAGGTAAATTAGTATAGCCATTATGAAAAACAGTGTGGTGATTCCTCAAAAAATTAAAAATAAAATTACCATATGAGCCAGTGATCCCATTACTGAGTGTATTTCCAAAGGGAATGAAATCAGTATGTTGAAGAGCTATCTCCACTCCAATGTTTACTGCAGCGTTATTCACAATAGCTAAAATATGGAATCAACCTATGTGTCCATCAAGAGATGAATGGATACAGAAAATGTGGTATATATACACAATGGAATACTATTCAGCAATAAAATAAGGAAATTCTGTCATTTGTGATAACATGGATAAAACCTGGAGGACAATATGTTAGATAACATAAGCTAGTCATAAAAAGACAAATACTGAATGATTTCACTACTTTGTGGAATCTAAAAATTTGTTCTTCGAGAAGTGCAGAATAGAATGGTGGTTACTAGGATCTAGGGCAATGGAGAGAGGTAGAGGCTTGGAGATATGTTGTTCAAAGGATACAAAATTTCAGTTATATAGGAGGAATAGGTTCAAGCGATCTGTTGTACAACATGGTGACTGTGGTTAATGATAATATATTGTGTTGTTGAAAATGCTAAGATATAAATTTTAAATGTTATCATTACAAAATTGATACATATAGGAGGTAATGCGTGTGTTAATTTAATTAGCTAGATTTAGCCATTTCACAATGTATATATATTTCAAAACATCGTGTTGTAAACAATAAATACATATAATTGTACCTGTATATTTAAAAATAAATAATATTAATAAAATATTTCCTAATAAACTGTCTGCATTATTGAAATTAATCCTTCTAGATTATTAGTTATTGTTCTTTTCATCCCTGTTATATTCACTTGAGTATCATATTACCTAGAATTTTAAATACATATTCATAAGTGAAGTCTGTCTGCTTTTTTTTTTTCCTTCAGTTTCAGGGTACATGTGTAGGATGTGTAGGTTTGTTAAATAGGTAAACGTGTGCCTTGGTGGTTTGCTGCACAAATCAACCCGACATCTACGTATTAAGCCCAGCATCCCTTAGCTATTCTTCTTGAGGCTCTCCCTCCCTCCACCCCCACACCCAACAGGCCCTAGTGTGTATTGTTTCCCTCCTCATGTGTTCATGTGTTCCCATCATTCAACTTCCACTTACAAGTAAGAACATGCAATGTTTGGTTTTCTGTTCCTGTGTCAGTTTGCTGAGGATAATGGCTCCCAGCTGAATCCATGTCCCTGCAAAGGACAGGGTCTCATTATTTTTATGGCTGCATAGTATATGTAACACATTTTTTTTATCTAGTCTATCATTGATGGGCATTTGGGTCAATTCTATATCTTTGCTATTGTGAATAGTGCTGCAATGAACACACTCGTGCATATATCTTTATAACAGAATAATTTGTATTCCTTTGGGTATATACCAAGTAATGGGATTGCTGATTCGAATGGTATTTCTGCCTCTAGATCCTTGAGGAATTGCCACACTGTCTTCCACAATGGTTGAACTAATTTACACTCCTACCAACAGTGTAAAAGCATTCTTTTTTCTCTGCAGCCTTGCCACCATTTGTTGTTTCTGGACTTCTTAATAATAGCCATTCTGACTGCCGTGAGATGGTATCTCATTGTGGTTTTGATTTGCATCTAATGATCAGTGATGTTGACCTTTTATTCATATGTTTGTTATCCACACATATGTCTTCTTTTGAGAAGTGTCTGTTCATGTTCTTTGACCACTTTTTAATGGGGTTGTTTGTTTTTTTCTTGTAAATTTGTTTAAGTTCCTTGTAGACAGTGGATATTAGTCTTTGGTAAGTGGATAGATTGCAAAACTTTTCTCCCATTCTGCAGGTTGTGCTTTTCTTTTTCTTTTTGGTTCTGTCTTTGTTGGATATGATTTTCCCAGATAGGCTAATTTTACAAAAGATTTGAGAGACATTCCTTATTTCTGGAACAACTAAAATTTCTTTCTTTGAAATAACTCACCTATGGAACTTTATGAGGTGTTATTGCTGTTTGTTTTGTTCTGTTGTTTGCTTTGTGATGGAAGAATTGACAGTTGTTTAACAACTTTTTATGGTTATTAATTTTCTACTTTTCTTGAGTCACTTTTTATAATTTCCCCAGGATTTTAAACTTATAACATTCTCTCTCTCCGTGTGTATCTCTCTCTTTTAAAAATCTACTATGTTTTACTATATAAGATAGGAAGTTACATGTGGTGATTTAGACCACAGGCTTTGAAGTCAATCTAAGTTTGAATTATTTGCTTGGACAAATTACTTAAACTCTCATGAGTTTATCTATAAAATAGCACCCACTTCATTAGATTCTTTTATGGATGAAATTAGTTAATATATATAAAAAGTGTAAAACACATAGAGTCCCTATATTGTACTTTGCCATCAATTATTAAGCTTTTATGTATATTTGTTTCCTAGGGCTGTCATACAAAGTATGACACACTGAGGGGCTTAAAACAAAAGAAATGTATTCTTTTACAGTTTTGGAGGCCAGAAGTCTAAAACCAAAATCTATAAGCCCACAGTCCCTTGAAAGGCTGTAGGGGAAGGTTTCTTTCTTTCCTCTTCCATCTTTTGGGGGCTCCAGGCAGTTCTTGGTGTGTGTCAGCATAACTCTAATCTTTAGCTCCATTTTCACATGGCCTTCTTCCTTACGTCTCTGTGCTTTTCTATATGTCCCCTCTATTTATAAGGACATCGGTCATTGTATTTAGAGTCCACCCTAATCCAGTATGACCTCCTCTTATCTTAATTACATTTGCAAATATCCTATTATTAATAAAGTCACATTCTGAGCTTCAAGATGGACATAAATTTGAGGGGGACACTATTCACTTCACTGTATTACATTTCTAATATGCTTTTCAAAATTCTTTTTTTCTTATATTCTTGATTACTCTTGCCAGGAATTTTTCACCTATGGGTCATTTCAAAAACTGGTTCTAATATTTATTTGTCAGTTTTTCTGGGTTTCTGTTTTCTGTTTCATTTCTTCTTTCATCTATAATAATTTATGCTTTCCAAATTTTCCTTTATTTTGCCTCTTCTTTACAACACGATGTTTTGAAATATATATACATTGTGAAATGGCTAAATCTAGCTAATTAAATTAACACATGCATTACCTCCTATATGTATCAATTTTGTAATGATAACATTTAAAATTTATATTTTAGCATTTTCAACAACACAATATATTATCATTAACTACAGTCACCATGTTGTACAACAGATCGCTTGAACCTATTCCTCCTATACAACTGAAATTTTTCTCCTTTTTTGTTTGACAAAAAGTCATGTAGCTTTTCCTTTGAATAAAGCACTGGAGATGTTCCCTAAATTGTTAACATGCTTCATTCACCATTATTGTTTAAATAGAATATGCTTGAAGTTTTTATTTCTATCTTTGACTCAAAAATTATTCAGTAGAGTGGTATTTTTATGTTCTGCATGGTTTGATTTTATTTCTCTTTGGATTTTAATGTCTAGTCTGAATTGTGATCACAAACTATGAAATTATGGCCTAAACTATTTCTGCTTTCTGTAATATATTGTTTCCTTTGTGGTCTTAAATATGAAAATTTTTTTAGTGTTTCATGAAAATTTAGTAAAAATATGTGTTCTGTGTAGGGCACAAAGATTTAGTTATAGATATATGTATAGAGTCAAACTTACTAATTGGATTATTCAATTGACCTGTTCTTTTTTTGTCTATTTGGTCTGTCAAAGACTAAGACAGTTGTAAGGCAGAAGCTGCTAGTTATCAACCCAACATCTGATCTTACCTTTCTTCTTGATAACAGAGGGCCTGCCTGATTTTTACATGGGCATATTGACACCCAAAATAAAAGACTACATTTTCCAGCCTCCCTCACAGCTCCCATCTGACTAGGTTCTGGCTACTATGATTTAAGTGTGCGTGGTGGGGGTAGCTCCTCTTCCTCCTTCCTCCCACATGGAATGTAGATATGATAGCTAGACTTCAAGAAGTAATACATTAATGATGGCAGAATAGCAAGATATACAGCTCTGGAATGAATACATCCAGACTCTTTTTTCCATGGAAAAAAAGCCACTATCTAGTTTATGCCCCTGCTATTTTAGGTTTTTCCTTGCATGAAGCTAAAATAAATCCTAACTAATACAGGTATGATAATGTCTCCAATTAGGATTATAATGTTGCCAATGTTTTCTTGTAACAGTCTTTGTTTTATAAACTGTCACGCTGCATCATTCCATGTATATACATTCATGACTCATGTTTATCGTAGACTTTAGCTTTTGTCAGTAAAAAATAACCCTCATTTTCCTAACAGTCTGTGTCTTGCTTTTTCATTTAATTCATCCAATATTAACTTTAGTATCTCTCATTTTTATTCTTTGAAAATCTCTTTGATTCTAAGTTTTCTCTTCTAAATTTCAAACAGATGCAATCTTATGTCTGCTCCCACCACTGCACTGCAAGTGCTCTTGTTAAGGTCCCTTCATTGCTAAACTCCAGTGGCCTGTTTTCAGTCTTCATTATACTTTATCTTTCTGGAACATTTCACACTTTTGTGTTTCAAGATGCTATTATTTTCTTCTGGCTTTCTTCTTGAAGCCCAGAGCCATATTTTAACTGCCTAGCTGAATGTCTCATAGCCATCTCAAAATTGAGTTGATTTTATCACCTCTGAAACCTACTTTCTTCAGCATGCTTCATTTTGGTTAATGTCTACACAGCCACGCTTGATGTCATCCTTCATTTTTCTTTCTGCCTCACTCTATATTTCCAACTAGTTATCAAATCTTGTCAATCCTACCTCAAAAATGTATCACAAATTTTCTTAAATATCTATTTTAGGTCAGACCTTTATTGTCTTTTGCTTGGACTACTCCAAAATCTTATCTCCATGCCTCTAGTCTGTCTTTCATTCTCCATAAAGCTATGCCAATCCCATTCTCTGAAAAATAAAACCAAACATATTTGATCACATATTCATTTTCCTTTAAAAAGAATCTCTGTTGATTCCCCACTGCCAAGCTCTGTAGTAGGGTGTACAAATTCTTTGACAATCGGACACACTCTCTCTCCTACTTTATCTCCTGCCACACCTTCCCCACCCACTTCCTAGGCTCCAGCACAGTAGATTTCTCACACCACTAAAAATTTGCTTTCTGTAACTCCTTTTATGGCTCCATAGTTTTGCACGTGCTGTTCCCTCTGGATAGAGTACTTTCTCTATAGCCTTTCTTTGGCACACTTTGATTCATCCTTCAAGTCCCAGTTAACATTTCACCTATTCCATGAAGCCTACCCTAGCTGACAGACTGAGTTAGAAATTAGTCATTCTCTCTCTCTGCTCTAGACTCTCACTATGCTGCCCACACCACTGCTATAGCACTAATGCATGTAGTGACTATCTTTCGTAGCATCTATTTCCCTCCTATAGGCCACGAGCTTCTCAAAACCAAGAACTGTTCATATCCTTCACCCACCTTTTTGATGGGGTCATTTGTTTTTTTCTGGTAAATTTGTTTGGGTTCATTGTAGATTCTGGATATTAGCCCTTTGTCGGATGAGTAGATTGCAAAAATTTTCTCCCATTCTGTAGGTTGCCTGTTCACTCTGATGGTAGTTTTTTTTGCTGTGCAGAAGCTCTTTAGTTTAATTAGATCCCATTTGTCAATTTTGGCTTTTGTTGCCATTGCTTTTGGTGTTTTAGACATGAAGTCCTTGCCCATGCCTATGTCCTGAATGGTATTGCCTAGGTTTTCTTCTAGGGTTTTTCTGGTTTTAGGTCTAACATGTAAGTCTTTAATCCATCTTGAATTAATTTTTGTATAAGGTGTAAGGACCAGTTTCAGCTTTCTACATATGGCTAGCCAGTTTTCCCAGCACCATTTATTAAATAGGGAATCCTTTCCCCATTTTCTCAAAAGAAGACATTTATGCAGCCAAAAGACACATGAAAAAATGCTCGTCATCACTGGCCATCAGAGAAATGCAAATCAAAACCACTATGAGATACCACCTCACACCAGTTAGAATGGCGATCATTAAAAAGTCAGGAAACAGGTGCTGAAGAGGATGTGGAGAAATAGGAACACTTTTACACTGTTGGTGGGACTGTAAACTAGTTCAACCATTGTGGAAGTCGGTGTGGTGATTCTTCAGGGATCTAGAACTAGAAATACCATTTGACCCAGCGGTTCCATTACTGGGTATATACCCAAAGGATTATAAATCATGCTGCTATAAAGACACATGCATATGTATGTTTATTGTGGCACTATTCACAATAGCAAAGACTTGGAACCAACCCAAATGTCCAACAATGATAGATTGGATTAAGAAAATGTGGCACATATACACCATGGAATACTATGCAGCCACAAAAAAGGATGAGTTCATGTCCTTTGTAGGGACATGGATGAAGCTGGAAACCATCATTCTCAGCAAACTATCGCAAGGACAAAAAACCAAACACCGCATGTTCTCAATCATAGGTGGGAATTGAACAATGAGAACACATGGACACAGGAAGGGGAACATCACACACCGGGGCCTGTTGTGGGGTGTGGGGATGGGGGAGGGATAGCATTAGGAGATATACCTAATGTAAAATGGCGAGTTAATGGGTGCAGCACACCAACATGGCACATGTATACATATGTAACAAACCTGCACGTTGTGAACATGTACCCTAAAACTTAAAGTATAATTAAAAAAACAAACAAGAACTAACTTATTTAAATCTAGAATCTTAGCAGAGTGTCTAGCTCAAAAACGAGGACCAATAGTCAGGGCCAAATTGAAAAAAAGATTCCTGGTCCTCAAAACATCCAGCCCCTTCCAGCTCACTAATGTTAAAATTCTACCTTTCCACCTTTGGCTTAAGGCACTCACCATTGTTAATAGATGTCTCCGGAATGGGCCAGAAGTGCTCCTTGTCATTTTATCAGACATTTTCCAAAGGGGTATTTAAAAAGTGCATTTTCAGCACTGGGCCTTTATTAGGGAAATGGGGGGAAACAGACATTATACTTTGTTGGCAGAGTCTTTGTTTCTCTTTCTTGGTCTGTCACCCAGGCTAGAGTGCGATGGTGTAATCTCAGCTTATTGCAACCTCTACCTGACAGGCTCAAGCAATCCTCCTTCCTCAGCCTTCCAAGTAACTGGGACTACAGATGTGCACCACCACACCTGGCTAATTTTTGTATTTTTTGTAGAGGTGAGGCTTTGCAATGTTGCCCAGGATGGTCTCGAACTCCTGGGCTAAAGTGATCCTCTTGTCTCGGGCTTCCAAAGTGCTGAGGTTACAGGCTTGGGTCACCATGCCTGGCTTGTTTCTCTTTCAATATAGTCTTGTGTCATCTTGGCAGGTAATAATGAAGTAACTCATTATTTTTAAATAAATTACCATGATTCTTTTGGTTGAATACACTGCTATGTAGTCCCTCCTCCTTTCTTCACACTAACTAGACTGTAAATTCCACAGTGACAGGGATTTTTGTTTGGTTTGTTCACTAATATATCCCAGTAAATAATTATTTGTCAAATGGATATGTGAATGAATAAATGAATGTATGTGAGGGTGGGGGTAAGGTTAGTTACATTATTTGATTTCAGAGTTCCCATACACCTCAACAGGCAAAGATGTTGCATTCTGTTATATAACCTTCCCAATTTCCCAATAAAGGCACACTTTAGTCTCTAAGGCTTCTTCTACATCTCAGAGTCTATCATTTTATTATTAGAATCACCTCATGGTGGCATCTGTTAGGGGACACTAAAGAATAAACGCTTACTTTGGGACATGCCTTAAAATGTTAAGTCATGATGGCATCTTCCAATTGTACCCTCCAGGACAATTACTGATTTATAGTGATGTGTAACTCTCCCTCACAGAGTATCTACTTGGGTGTGGCTTCATCCTCTTATCTTCCTTTCCAACATCCTTGCTTTGCTATGTAGTGCAGGGCTCTCATAGTGTGAGGATGGCTAGTTGGTTTGTGATTTGTGATTTCCCAATAGGAATGACTATACCATATTGTTTAGTGTAGATGTAAAGCTGCTGATGAAGCTCCTGTTGGGTCATTCTGTATATAATAAGTCTAATGTCACTACCAATATAACCTTTGGTGAGATAGCTGATACATTTCCCATCAGTCCCTTGTTCAATAAAAGTGGGCTTCAGAAAGCATGGCATCCATGCTGTTGACGTGCCTGGATCTGAGGACCCACTACTGGAATGGGCCACTACTGATGTAGTTAACATATCTGTGATAAAACTAGGTCACATATAACTGGAATAAAACCCCTCATTGACAAATGGGATGCCTATAGTTGGTTGCAACCTTCTATGTGAATATAATCAGAGCTGGGCACACAGCCTTCTGTAAAGTAGAACCCTACATGAAAATTGGCAATTGTGTGGCAGTTACTATAACCCAGCTACTGTTCTAAGTGTTCTTCAGCTATTAATTCATTTAATCTTCTTAACAACTCTATAAGGCAGACTCTATTATCATACCAATTTTACAGGTAAAAAATGTGAAGCACAGAGGCTACATAACTTGGCAATCATCACTCAGGGTGGATGGAGCCAAAATTCAAGCTTGGGCAGTTTGACTCCAGATCCCATATAAGCTCTGATACTTTAGGGCACCTATCATTTGGCTAAATAGCCTCCTAACTTTCTTGTTGTTGTCATACACCAATATCTCTGTCACTTTCTCACTACCACTCCACCATCTCTATCTTCTGCTGTTCATTAGAAACTTTAAGTGCTCAACTTCCTCTACACACCAAATCCTTCCATCACCTTGGGTGACATCTATGGCAGTATAGATGATCCAGCCAACGCCCTGACCCTTCAGTTATATTTCCAAGTATCTCTTCCTTCACCACTGTACCTCAGCCACCCACTCTTACAGCCACACCCTTGACTTGGTCAGTATCAGAATCTGCTCCTTCTCTAAAATGATAAATTCTGGCACTATTCTCTTACCACAAGTTCCTATGCTTCCATTGCATGCACTCTATCATTCTCAAGACAATGAGTCTTTTCCATCTCATTGGGACCACCTGTATATTGAGCTCTCTATTTTTACCCTATCCATAGATTTCCCCTGCCTTCATTTCTCTATATATTGGGATTGGATTCAATGATCCATCACATTCCCAGCTCCCTGGATCCATTGAACTCCTATCATACCCACTTGGCAAAACCCTGGATAAATTAACCATTTTCCTTCTCTGTATCTGCACTCAGTCTGTAGAGTAGTGTCAGAAGAACCACTAACCTGCTCTCAACACTGCCTGGTGATTCCAATTTTTACTTAGCTGGCTCTCTCATTCTCAAAATTATTTTATCCACTCTCATCAAACCTCCTAGCTCTCACACCTTGAACCCTCCCTCAATAAATGATCTCATCTCCTACTACTATACAGAAAATATAAAAGGGTCAGAAGGAAATGGCCCCAGCTTTGTGCCATGAAACCTACAAACTTATCTGAATCCATGTGGATACTTTTTGCTCCTTTCTTCATGTTACAATGGAAGAGGTGTCCTCCCTCCTCTCTAAGGTTAATCCTGCCTTTTTCTTGATGCCATCATATTATCTTCTCTTTCCTTCTCCTCTCTTTTTCTACTAGTTCTTTTATGTCAGCATATAAACATATCAAATGTTTTCTCATCTTAAAAACAAGAAAACCCAACCTCTCTTGACCCTACATCCGCACTAGCTAGTCTCTCCAGTTCCTCTTTTCTGCAGAATCTCTTCAACTAGTTATTTACACTGTTTCTATTTCCTCACCTCCCTCTCACTCCTCAGTCCAGCGCATTATAACTAAAATCAAGGAATCAATCACCATTGTGTTATTAACCCTAGTAGTCACTTTGTGTCCTTATTTTGCCAGACTTCTTAGCAGCATCAAATACTGTCGATTACTCTCTCTTGAAACATTCTTCCCTTGGTCACCATATTCAAATGTTGTTTGAATATCAAACTATTCTGAGTTTTCTCCTTTCTCCCTAGTATTTTCAGTCTCCTTTGATGGCCTTTATTTCACTACCTGATCTTCAAACACTGAACAACTCCACAGCTCAGTCCTCCTCTCTCTTCTATTTATTCTCTCTCCCTAGGTGATATAATTCAATCACATGGCTTTACTGTCTACATGGTGACAACTTCCAAATCTTGTTACTGACCTTGACCCCTCTTCTGCATTCCAGACTTATACGACCAACTCTCTAACATCTCCCCTTGGATGTCTAACATCTTATACTCTCCACATCCTAAACTGAACTCATATTCTCCCCCTAAGATACACATATCCTTCAGTTTCCCCATTTCAGTGAAATGGTATCACTATTTACCTACTTGTTCAAGCCACAAACTTGGAAGCCATGTTTGACACATCCGCCTGCCTTACCCACCATATTCGATCCATCACTAAGTTTTGTTGATTGTATTTCTTAATTATCTCATGAGCCTGTCATCTTTTCTACATCCCAGTGGTGACTGGCTTATTCTAAGCCACCATTACTTATTTCTGATATTATTTCAATACACTCCTAACTAGTCTCTCTGCTTCTATGCTTCTTCCCTACCAATCCATTCTTCATAGCTAGAATGATCCTTCTAACAAGAATTTCTAGTCATATAAGCCTCCTTCTTCAATGGCTTCTCATTGTTCTTAGGATGAACTTAGCATGGCAACAAGCCCTGACATGACCACACATAATTGCATAACAGTCCCTGACTATTATTGCTGTTAATCTTTCTCTGTAGAGTCTATGTGGCAGTTGCATTTCTTTTATTTCACTTCCTAGAACAGATTGTGCTTTTGCCTAGGTGTTCGCACATACGCTATTACCTTTGTCTGGAATATCATCCCAAATCCTCTCTACCTGGCTAACTTTTACTCATTATTTATGTTTCACTTTATAATAACTTTGGTAGAAAAGTTTTTCCAGGACTCTGAACTAAATCCTGCTATCAAATCCTTCCTCTATTTTAACAACTATCACACAGTATTTAAATTACTAATTTATTGTTTATCTTCTGCAACAGATTATAAGATCTATGATAGTAGGTACCAATAACAGCTATATCCACAGTATCTAGCATATGCCTTGGCATACAAGAGGTATCCAACAAATATTTGGGGAAGGAAGAAAACTCTCCTGAAAGATGATTAAAGAGGCAAAGGAAGAGGGATACTCTAATTAGCATGAACAATGAATGTTGGCTGGTCAGGGATGGACTCTTACATGACATGAGAAGTTCAACATACCTTAACAGTGGTTGGGGAGAAGGTTACATAAACTTGAACCTGATTACAGAGGGCTGGGAGGTTCCATGACTTGAACTGATAGGCCATGTATTAATAGTTGTTATGAATTCTTAAGTAAGGAAGTGTCTTGATTTAAAAGGATACTTTCAGAAGATTACTCAAGCATGATATACTGGAGGTGCCAAAACCCAAGGCAAAGAAATGATTCAGAAGTCTTCTGCAATTATCCAGGTGTGGAGCAATGAATATAGGAGCAGTAGTGGAAATGAATAGAATAAATTTAATCCAAGTGACAGAGAGGAACTGGCAATTGCACTTAGCAGCTGTATGGGAGTGGTGGACTAAGAGAGAGGGAGGAGGCCAAGATAGCCTTAAGCCTGGAGGACTGGGATAATAGAACTCCTAGTTATATTTCACTTACTAAAGTGAAATGAATTTTCTAGTGTATTACTCCATTTTCACACTGCTGATAAAGACATACACGAGACTGGGCAATTTAGAGGTTTAATTGGACTTACAGTCCCACATGGCTGGGGAGGCCTCACAATCATGGCAGAATGTAAGGAGGAACAAGTCACATCTTATGTGGATGGCAGTAGGTAAAGAGAGAGCTTGTGCAGAGAAACTCCTATTTTTAAAACCATCAGATCTCATGAGACCCATTCACTATCACGAGAACAATACAGGAAAAACCTGCCCCCATGACTGAATAATCTCCCATCAGGTCCCTCCCACAACACGTGGGAGTTATGGGAGCTATAAGGTGAGATCTGGGTGGGGACACAAAACCAAATCATATCATCTGATGAGACGCAATCAATTTCAGAACCACTGATGAGATGCAATCAATTTCAAGAACCAGTGAGTTTGAACTGATGGTTTAACATTTAAGTGAACAGATATGGGAGTGAGAGGCAGACTTGCATGTCTCTGAGAGAAAATGAGGAAGTACATATAGAAGTGGGGGTTTTCTATTTCATAGTTATTGCATGAATATATGAGCAAGAATAGATTTACAGCTTTCCCATACTGGTCCTTTACAAAGCAGAATCCCAAAGCAGAAGAGAAAATCAATCAAACCCAAAAGCAAGCAAATGAGAAACTGAGGAACAAAAAATATTTTACATATAGACAAAGACAGCAACATGGCAGAAGTAAGCTCTTTCTTACAGTAATTACTTTAAACATAAATTGATTAAACTGTCCAATTAAAAGGCAGAGATAGGCAGAACAGACTTTAAAAGCAAGATTCAACTATACGCTATCTAAAAGAAGTAGACTTTAGATCCAAAGAAACGAAAGTGAAAGGACAAATAAGATATTGCATGCAAATAGCTAACAAAAAAGGCTTAGGATACCTATAATAATATCTTACAAAATAAACTGTAAGTCAAAAATTATTACAAGAGACAAAGAAAGATATTATATATTGGTAAAAGGGTCAATTAATCAAGCAAACAGCAATTATAAACATACAGGCACCAAACAACAGAAAACCCAAATATATAAAGCAAGGATTAAAGGGAGAAATATGCAGTTCTACAATAAAAGTTGGATACTTTGATACCCCACTTTCAATAATAGATAGAAGAAGACACAAAATCATTAAGAAAATAGAAAACCTGAAGAAAACTATAAGCCAACTAGATGTAACAGATAGAACATGTCACCCCAAAACAGCAGAATAAACATTATTTTTAAGTGCACGTGGAACATGCTCCACAATAGACTGTATGTTAGGTCACAAAACAAGTCCTCAATTTACAAAGACTGAAATAATACAAAGTATCCTATCTGACTATGATGAAGTAAAGCTAGAAACAGAAATCAATAACAGAAGAAAAACAAAATTTCACAAATATGTGGACATTAAACAACAAACCTTTAAACTAAAAATGTAACAAAGAAGAAATCACAAGAAAAATTTAAAAACACTGAGATGAATTAAGATAAAAATTCAATATACCAAACTTATGTGATACAGTGAAAGCAATATTCCAACTGACATTTATATTATACACACATACATTAAAAAAGAACAACCTAAATTAATAACCTAACTTACATTTAAGGAACTAGTAATAGAACAAATTAAACCCACAGCTGAGGGAGCCAAGATGACCGAATACGAACAGCTCCGGTCTACAGCTCCCAGCGTGAGTGACACAGAAGACGGGTGATTTCTGCATTTCCATCTGAGGTACCAGGCTCATCTCACTAGGGAGTGCCAGGGAGTGGGCACAGGACAGCAGGTGCAGCGCACTGCACCCAAGCTGAAGCAGTGCAAGGCATTGCCTCACTCGGGAAGTGCAAGGGGTCTGGGAGTACCCTTTCCTAGTCAAAGAAAGGGGAGACAGACAGCATCTGGAAAATCAGGTCACTCCGATCCTAATACTGTGCTTTTCCAACGGGCTTAAAAAACGGCACACCAGGAGATTATATACCGCACCTGGCTTCCAGGGTCCTGTACCCATGGAGTCTCGCCAATTGCTAGCACAGCAGTCTGAGATCAAACTGCAAGGCCTCAGCGAGGCTGGGGGAGGGGTGCCCACCATTGCCCAGGCTTGCTTAGGTAAACAAAGCAGCCTGGAAGCTCAAACTGCGTGGATGCCACCACAGCTCAAAGAGGCATGCCTGTCTCTGTAGGCTCCACCTCTGGGGGCAGGGCACAGACAAACAAAAAGACAGCAGTAACTTCTGCAGACGTAAATGTCCCTGTCTGACAGCTTTGAAGAGAGTAGTGGTTCTCCCAGCACGCAGCTGGAGATCTGAGAATGGGCAGACTGCCTCCTAAAGTGGGTCCCTGACCCCTGACCCACAAGCATCCTAACTGGGAGGCACCCCCAAGCAGGGGCAGACTGACACCTCACACAGCTGGGTACTCCTCTGAGACAAAACTTCCAGAGGAACGATCAGGCAGCAGCATTCGTGGTTCACAAAAATCCGCTGTTCTGCAGCCTCTGCTGCTGAGACCCAGGCAAACAGGGTCTGGAGTGGACCTCTAGCAAACTCCAACAGACCTGTAGCTGACAGTCCTGTCTATTAGAAGGAAAACTAACAAACAGAAAGGACATCCACACCAAAAACCCATCTGTACATCACCATCATCAAAGACCAAAAGTAGATAAAACCACAAAGGTGGGGAAAAAACAGAGCAGAAAAACTGGAAATTCTAAAAAGCAGAGTGCCTCTCCTCCTCCAAAGGAACACAGTTCCTCACCATCAACGGAACAAAGCTGGATGGAGAATGACTTTGACGAGTTCAGAGAAGAAGGCTACAGATGATCAAACTACTCCGAGCTACAGGAGGAAATTCAAACCAATGGCAAAGAAGTTAAAAACTTTGAAAAAAATTTAGACGAATGTATAACTAGAATAACCAATACAGAGAAGTGCTTAAAGGAGCTGATGGAGCTGAAAGCCAAGGCTCGAGAACTACATGAAGAATGCAGAAGCCTCAGGAGCTGATGTAATCAACTGGAAGAAAGGGTATCAGTGATGGAAGATGAAATGAATGAAATGAAGTGAGAAGGGAAGTTTAGAGAAAAAAGAATAAAAAGAAACAAACAAAGCCTCCAAGAAATATGGACTACGGGAAAAGACCAAATTTACGTCTGATTGGTGTACCTGAAAGTGACTGGGAGAATGGAACCAAGTTGGAAAACACTCTGCAGGATATTATCCAGCAGAACTTCCCAATCTAGCAAGGCAGGCCAACATTCAGATTCAGGAAATACAGAGAATGCCACAAAGATACTCCTCAAGAAGAGCAACTCCAAGACACATAATTGTCAGATTCACCAAAGTTGAAATGAAGGAAAAAATGTTAAGAGCAGCCAGAGAGAAAGGTTGGGTTACACACAAAGGGAAGCCCATCAGACTAACAGCAGATCTCTCTGCAGAAACTCTACGAGCCAGAAGAGAGTGGGGGCCAATATTCAACATTCTTAAAGAAAAGAATTTTCAACCCAGAATTTCATATCCAGCCAAACTAAGCTTCATAAGTGAAGGAGAAATAAAATACTTTACAGACAAGCAAATGCTGAGAGATTTTGTCACCACCAGGCCTGCCTTAAAAGAGCTCCTGAAGGAAGCACTAAACATAGAAAGGAACAACCAGTACCAGCCACTGCAAAATCATGCCAAATTGTAAAGACCATCGAGGCTAGGAAGAAACTGCATCAACTAACAGCAAAATAACCAGCTAACATCATAAAGACAGGATCAAATTCACACATAACAATATTAACTTTAAATATAAACGGACTAAATGCTCCAATTAAAAGATACAGACTGGCAAATTGGATAAAGAGTCAAGACCCATCAGTGTGCTGTATTCAGGAAACCCATCTCACATGCAGAGACACACATAGGCTCAAAATAAAAGGAGGGAGGAAGATCTACCAAGCAAATGGAAAACAAAAAAAGGCAGGGGTTGCAATCCTAGTCTCTGATAAAACAGACTTTAAACCAACAAAGATCAAAAGAGACAAAGAAGGCCATTACATAATGGTAAAGGGATCAATTCAACAAGAAGAGCTAACGATCCTAAATATATATGCACCCAATACAGGAGCACCCAGATTCCTAAAGCAAGTCCTGAGTGACCTACAAAGAGACTTAGACTCCACACAATAATAATGGGAGACTTTAACACCCCACTGTCAACATTAGAGACATCAACGAGAAAGAAAGTTAACAAAGATACCCAGGAACTGAACTCAGCTCTGCACCAAGCAGACCTAATAGACATCTACAGAACTCTCCACCACAAATCAACAGAATATACATTTTTTTCAGCACCACACCACACCTATTCCAAAATTGACCACATAGTTGGAAGTAAAGCTCTCCTCAGCAAATGTAAAAGAACAGAAATTATAACAAACTGTCTCTCAGACCACAGTGCAATCAAACTAGAACTCAGGATTAAGAAACTCACTCAAAACTGCTCAACTACATGGAAACTGAACAACCTGCTCCTGAATGACCACTGGGTACATAATGAAATGAAGGCAGAAATAAAGATGTTTTTTGAAACCAACGAGAACAAAGAAACAACATACCAGAATCTCTGGGACAAATTCAAAGCAGTGTGTAGAGGGAAATTTATAGCACTAAATGCCCACAAGAGAAAGCAGGAAAGATCCAAAATTGACACCCTAACATCACAATTAAAAGAACTAGAAAAGCAAGAGCAAACACATTCAAAAGCTAGCAGAAGGCTAGAAATAACTAAAATCAGAGCAGAACTGAAGGAAATAGAGACA
>NW_026652282.1:93965015-93967156 GCF_009828535.3 Hylobates moloch | reverse complement strand
GACTAATAAAGAAGAAAAGAGAGAAGAATCAAATAAATGCAATAAAAAATGATAAAGGGGATATCACCACCATTCCCACAGAAATACAATCTACCATCAGAGAATACTACAACAGCTTTATGGAAATAAACTAGAAAATCTAGAAGAAATGGATAAATTCCTCGACACATACACCCTCCCAAGACTCAACCAGGAAGAAGTTGAATCTCTGAATAGACCAATAACAGGCTCTGAAATTGTGGCAATAATCAATAGCTTACCAACGAAAATGAGTCCAGGACCAGATGGATTCACAGCCGAATTCTACCAGAGGGACAAAGAGGAACTGGTACCATTCCTTCTGAAACTATTCCAATCAATAGAAAAAGAGGGAATCCTCCCTAACTCATTTTATGAGGCCAGCATCATCCTGATACCAAAGCCGGGCAGAGACACAACCAAAAAAGAGAATTTTAGACCAATATCCTTGATAAACATTGATGCAAAAATCCTCAATAAAATACTGGCAAACCGAATCCAGTAGCACATCAAAAAGCTTATCCACCATGATCAAGTGGGCTTCATCCCTGCGATGCAAGGCTGGTTCAACATACGCAAATCAATAAATGTAATCCAACATATAAACAGAACCAAAGACAAAAACCACATGATTATCTCAATAGATGCAGAAAAGGCCTTTGACAAAATTCAACAACCCTTCATGCTAAAAACTCTCAATAAATTAGGTATTGATGGGACATATCTCAAAATAATAAGAGCTATCTATGACAAATCCACAGCCAATATCATACTGAATGGACAAAAACTGGAAGCATTCCCTTTGAAAACTGGCACAAGACAGGGATGCCCTCTCTCACCACTCCTATTCAACATAGTGTTGGAAGTTCTGGCCAGGGCAATTAGGCAGGAGAAGGAAATAAAGGGTATTCAATTAGGAAAAGAGGAAGTCAAATTGTCCCTGTTTGCAGATGACGTGATCCTATATCTAGACAACTCCATTGTCTCAGAGCAAAATCTCCTTAAGCTGATAAGCAACTTCAGCAAAATCTCAGGATACAAAATCAATATACAAAAATCACAAGCATTCTTATACACCAATAACAGACAAACAGAGAGCCAAATCATGAGTGAACTCTCATTCACAATTGCTTCAAAGAGAATCAAATACCTAGGAATCCAACTCAAAAGGGATGTGAAGGATCTCTTCAAGGAGAACTACAAACCACTGCTCAATGAAATTAAAGAGGATAAAAACAAATGGAAGAACATTCCATGCTCATGAGTTGGAAGAATCAATATCGTGAAAATGGCCAAACTGCCCAAGGTAATTTATAGATTCAATGCCATCCCCATCAAGCTACCAATGACTTTCTTCACAGAATTGGAAAAAACTACTTTAAAGTTCATATGGAACCAAAAAAGAGCCCGCATCGCCAAGTCAATCCTATGCCAAAAGAACAAAGCTGGAGGCATCATGCTACCTAACTTCAAACTATACTACAAGGCTACAGTAATCAAAACAGCATGGTCCCGGTACCAAAACAGAGATATAGATGAATGGAACAGAACAGAACCCTCAGAAATAATGCCGCATATCTACAACTATCTGATCTTTGACAAACCTGACAAAAACAAGCAATGGGGAAAGGATTCCCTATTTAATAAATGGTGCTGGGAAAACTGACTAGCCATATGTAGAAAGCTGAAACTGGATCCCTTCCTTACACCTTATACAAAAATTAATTCAAGATGAATTAAAGACTTACATGTTAGACCTAAAACCATAAAAAACCCTAGAAGAAAACCTAGGCATTACCATTCAGGACATAGGCATGGGCAAGGACTTCATGTCTAAAACACCAAAAGCCATGGCAACAAAAGCCAAAATTGACAAATGGGATCTAATTAAACTAAAGAGCTTCTGCACAGCAAAAGAAACTACCATCAGAGTGAACAGGCAACCTACAAAACGGGAGAAAATTTTTGCAATCTACGCATCTGACAAAGGGCTAATATCCAGAATCTACAATGAACTCAAACAAATTTACAAGATAAAAACAAACAACCCCATCAAAAAGTGGGTGAAGGACATGAACAGACACTTCTCAAAAGAAGACATTTATGCAGCCAAAAAACACATG
>NW_026652282.1:93908974-93960041 GCF_009828535.3 Hylobates moloch | reverse complement strand
TATATAAGAAATCCTAAAGAATCCATAAAACAACTATTAGAACTAATGAAAAAATTTGGCAAAGTTGCAGAGTACACAATCAACATGCAAAAGTCATTTGTTTCTGTAAACTAGTAATGGAAAATCAAAAAATGAATTTCAGAAAACAATTTAGTAATCAATAGCATCAAAAAGAATAAGATATTTGGGAATAAATTTAACCAGGAAGGTACAAGACTTCCACACTGAAATCTACAAAACACTGCTGAAAGTAATTAAGGAAGAACTAAATAATTGGAAAGACATCATTGTGTCATGGATTAGAATACAACATTGTTGAGATAGAAATATTTCCCAAGACTATCAACAGATTCAATGTACTCACTGTTGAAAGCCTGAAGGATTTTTTTGAAGAAATGGAAATGCTGATCTGCATTTGGATTTAAGGAACCCTGAACAGCCTAAACAATCTTAACAGTCTTGAAAAAGAAGACCAATGTTGGAGGACTCACACTTCCTATTTTCAAAACTTAATTCAAAGATAATAGTAATAAAAACGGTGTGGTATGGCATAAAGGTGGATCTATAGACCAGTAGAATAGAATTGAAGGTTCAAAAATAAGCCCGTACGTCTATGGCCAATTGATTTTTTACAAGGTGCCAATATCATTCGATCAGGAAAGAATGGTCTCTTCAACAAGTGATACTGGGACAACTAGATATACACATGCCAAAGAATGAAGTTAGACCCTATCTCACACCATAAACAAAAATTAACTTGAAGTGGTTTAAAGACCTAAACATAAGAAGAGCTAAAAGCATAAAACTTAGGAGAAAACACAAGAGTAAATCTTTATGACCTTGGGTTGTGCTATGGTTTCTTAAACATGACACTGAAAGCATAAGTAACAAAAGAAAAACAGATAAATTGGGCTTCAATAAGCTTTAATACTTTTGTACATCAGAGGACACTATCATAAAAATAAAAAGACAACCTAGAGAATGAGATAAAATATTTGCAATATTTAGATATATTGGATACAGGACGAGTTTATGGAACATTTAAAGAACATCTGTAACTCAACAACAAAAGGACAGTCAACCCAGTTTCAAAAGTGGGCAAAGGACTTGAACAGACGTTTCTCCAAAGAAGATATACAATGGGTGCATAAGCATGTGAAAAGATGTTCAGCATCACTTGTCACTAAGGAAATGCAAACCAAATCCGCAATGAGATACCACTTCACACATGCTAGGATGGCTGTAATCAACAAAATGGAAAATAACCAGCGTTGGTGAGGATGTGGAGAAACTGGAACCCTTGTACATTATTGATAGAAATGTAAAATGGTACAACCACTGTGGAAAACAATTTGGTGGTTCCTCAAACAGTTAAATATAGAATTACCACATAATCCAGCAATTCCTCTCTTAGGTATGTCTCCAAAAGATTTGAGAACGTGTATTAAAACGAATACTTGTACACTAATGTTTGTAGCAGCATTATTCATAATAAAAAAGGTGGAAACAAGCGAAATGTCCAACATCTAATGAAGGAATTAAGTGAACTATATTATATCTGTACAATGGAACATCAGTAGGTTGTAAAAAGAAATTAAGTACTGATTATATGCTATAACACGGATGGACCTTTGAAACATTATATTAAGTAAAAAAGAAGCCAGACCCAAAAGGTCAGACATTGTATGACTCCATTTTTTTATGAGATATCCAGAATAGCTGAATCCATAGAAACACAAAGCAAATTAGTTGTCAACAGCTGGAGGGGGGCGGAAATGGGGGAGTGATTGATTCAGGGATACAGCATCTTCTTTCGGTATGATGAAAATGTTTGGAGCCAGGCGTGGTGTCTCACGCCTATAATCCCAGTTCTTAGGGAGGCAGAGGTGGGAGGATAGCTTGAGCCCAGGAGTTTGAGACCTGCCTAGGCAATATAGCAAGGCTCTGTTCTCCACAAAAAGGAAAAAAAAAAAAAAGACAAAAAAAAAAAAGAAAATGTTTTGGAACTAGATAGAGGTGAAGGTTGCACAACATTGTGAATATACCGAATGTCACTAAATTGTATAGTTTAAGATGATTAATTTTATGTTATGAGTCACTTCAATACAAAAAGGCAGAAAGGGAGAAGAAAGGAAATTAGCAGCTAGTGAGCTCCACTAAACAATACTGTGAGTCATCGTCCCCAGCTTACAGATAAGCAAACCAAGATCCATGTAACCTAATTTCCATAGTTAATAAACATGAATCTGGAATTCAAACCCAGGTCTGACTCCAAAGCCTACACCCTTTACCACCACCTACTCTCTAGGAATCTCCCACAGCTTGCCTCTCATTACTCTGTCCATAAGGACTTATGTCTTTGATCAAGAATAAAGCATGGCTCACCAACTACTCCTTCACAGTGACAAACTTTCCAGAGAGAAATGCTGAAATTAAAATTTCATTTTTGCACCAAGCCCTCCCTGATATCAAAAATTGCCCATTCTTGAAAAGGTGGGAAAAACAAACTTTCATGGCCCTACTCCCAGCCTCCATAGATTTTACGAAACATGATCTGCAGTTGGGGTGATTTTTAGGAGTTTCAGGAAGTCCTCGTGCCAAGGACATACGTGTTCCCTCATGCTTGAACTCTTTTCATTAAAGAGATAGAGCCCTTTTCCCCATAATTGGAAAAAAAAAATGCTGAAGACCAATCTACTCCTGGGAGAGGCAACACAGTATAGTGATTAGGACAGATTATATCATTCCATGAGGGATAGTTTTTAATAAGCTGGGGAGGGGGCAGGCAAAGTAAAGACTAAACCTACTCTTCCTGAGGTCCCACAGAGTCAGTCACAGACCAGCAAGTCACAATTGGAGCCTTCTCTGTCACTATCCTCTAACCTCAGGCAAGGTGCTTCTCAATGGTCCAATATTCTGCGATGTCCTATGATTCTTTAATTACACTTTACAAATTTGCTCAGAGCTGGCCTCATTTGCATTGCTATTAATGGTGAGGACAGAAAAGTCCTTAGCTAATCCATGAAGTGAAGCTCTGTTTACACATCTTTTATTAAGATTAATCATTAATTAATGTAAGGCTTTATCCCTTGATTACAGGGATCCCATTCTGATATAACAGTTTAAATGTTCTCTTGAAAAATGAAACATATTTTTCGATTACAGTCATTCATCGTCCCAATTCAGGCAAAACTTTTATTTAAATAAATAATTAGACTTGACAATAGCATCATAATTTATGAATGTGTAAAGTTTGAATGTGCTAATTGTTGGTTCCTGCATTAGTCTTTATAAGTGACATGTTGCTATGTATATACGTGGTATTGGGCTAAGAATTATCCAAAGCAAGTAACACTGATGCAGTCCTGCCTGGCTCACCGGAAACTTATTTTCTAAGGCAGGAGCTTACTCAGCTGATTTGAACAGATATTCCACGCTTTCTCCTGCATTTTCCTTTGCTGAATTCCTGATAAGATCCTACAACTTGCATTAGTGTTGTTTGACTTCCTGAGGTAGAGCTAGTGCTGAGTGTTAAAACCCGTAATCACACTGAGATATTTTTTCAACACTCCACAGTATTTTAAGAATCACCTCTTTTTACATTCCATTTCTTTTGCTTTTGCCATTGTGGAGTATTTCTCTAGCATGCAAGTAGTTAGAAACTTTCATTGAAAACAAAAACCTGCCTTCAAATTGCCAATTTGTGATGTTGTAGTCATTTTTATGCTGGATACAGTGTTATGACACAAATGCTGCATGCTGATAAGTCACAAAAAATTGTAGTAGGACTATGCTAATTAGCAAAACAAAATGCAATCTCTACAAGGCAGAACCTCAAAGAATAAGTCACTGTTTGGGGACAAATAGGAAATAGAAGAGGGAAAAAGCCAGGTTGGATTCAATCCAGAAATTGGTTATCTATGAAAATCAGTAACCCTTTCCCTTTGGGGAAAGAAAGGTCAATAGTTTCTTAGCATACTGAAGGCTGGGATTATGTCTTATAGATCTTTGCTATAATCAATACCCTACTCATAGTGTGTGCTTGACAAGAATTTGATGGTAACCAGAAGATGGCATTGTTGATAACAATGGATTCCACCATTTGTCAAAACTTAACTAATTTGTGAGGGTTCCTTTTTATGTTGTTTCCTCACAAAATATTCATTATTTTCTGAGACTTTGTTCAACGCAAAGTCTGGACATGCCATGTGGGTAGAATTAAAGTTAAAATATGGTCTTTGAAATGTGACATTACCTTAAATGGCACTCATTCGACATGGTGAGGGGATAATCTTGCTCCCCAGTGGACATTTGGCCATGCCTGGACACATTTTTGGTTGTCACAAATGGGGTGTGGGTTGCTACTGGAATCTAATAGATAGAGGCCAAGGATGCTGCTAAACATTCTACAACGCACAGGACAGCCCCCCACCAAAAGGAATCATCTGGCCTAAAATATCAATAGCATCAAGGTTGAGAAACCCTGCTTAATGACTGGGAAAACCCCACTCTCTGGGTTCCTCATAACAGCTTCTCTCCACCTACGATATTACATTAAACTCTGGTCTACATATACCATTTACCACTATGGTCAAGGCTGTAAGAACAGAGGAGAAAAGAGTATGTCTCAATTACATTTTCACAGTCATACCTGTCATGGTATTTGAATAGGCCAGGCCATGTAAGTAAACCTAGTCTAGAAGCTAAGTAGTTCTGGGCTTAAATTATTCAGATAGTTGCTTCCATTTTTGGCTTTGAGCCACTTTTGCAGATGTAGCCTCTAGGTGCAAACTACCCTGGGAGACATACATTCTCAGCCACCAAGCGGAAAACCAGAATATTTCCCTATTGACAGAGAAGATGAGCCACCCAGCCCCAAGGCTGACAAGCAACCTAGACAAAGCTTGGGTCCCTGCCTAAGTCAGCTTTCTAATTGAACTAGGAGATACTCCGCTAAGTTTGTTTTGGAATTTGTATAGTAATGCCTGGCATTTGCATGGTGCTTTTAACTTTTGAAAGGATTTTTCTTTATATATCCTTGATCTGAAGAGGTTAGAAGGATAGGGCAGAAACAGGATAGGGCAGGAGCAGAGAAAGAAATTTTAACCTTATCCACAGTCCACTGGGAAAGCTCCAAATTTCAGAAGCACACAAAATCCTCATATGTTAAAGACAAGTGCATTGTATATAGGGCCTTTGAAGGAAACAGCTCACAAGAATAAGGCTTTTGCTCTCCCTGAGCACTGCTTCTGGTTGCATCTGGGCATGGAGTGGAAGTCTCAGCTGGACTGCAGTTTGGCTAAAAAAAGGGAAATGGCCCCAGAGTTTTATCCACAGTCACATATTCTACTCACCCTCATGCCAAAGACGGCTGAATCACAACATAGACCTCCCTTGTTTGGGAGACTGTATATTAGTTTGCTGGTTCGCAGTAAAACTGCCTTTGAATGAAAGGCAAAGAAACAAGTGATTTTTTTTTCAGTGACCCTCTTGGCCAATCTTTAGAAACATTTCCTGAAGTATTTAAGTTGTTAGGAGGTGGAAGCTCCACCCTCACTTCTTCCTCCCCAACACCCTTCCCCCCAGACACAAACTCTTCATCCCCCAGGGTAATAATTTTCTTTTCTCCAATACCTTGCTCCCATAAAAAAGCTAAATACTCTCCAGAATATTGGACTGCCTCGGGACTAGAAGGACTAAGGACAAGGGGAAAATTTGTCTTGCTTGGTGCACCGAGCGACTTTTCCAAGGTAGGCTAGGAGGAGAGTGCTTAGGGCTTCCACTAAACATAACTAATACCAGCTTCACAGGCTCCGCAATGAAAACACTCGGCCATTTAGGCAAGGGAGATGATTCTGGCATTTTCGGGAGCTTACACTTAGGCTCCCAGGGCGTGCAGAGGGGGTTAAAGAGCAGCAGGAAGTACAGTGGAGTTTTCTCAGAGCTAGGGATTGTTCTGAGAATGGGTAGGGAAAGGTTTTCAGGTACCAGCCCGGCGTCCAGAAAGGCAGAGACTCACATGCCCGTTTCCTGAGAGAGCTAGGAAGGGAGATAAAAGACAAAGCCGAGATGTGGAGCTGTGCGGCCGGGCCATGAGATGCTGCCAGCTAGTGGACCTATGCGCCTGCAGGTTGCAGGTAGAAGTCTCAGGCTTGTGGTGGGGGTGGGGCTATTTGGCCCCTTCCAGTTGGGCTCAAGAGGGTGGACATTCTGGGCGCCAGGCTATAAGGTGAAAGAAGTGGAGAGGTGCTTCATGTGAAAGGGAGGCGTAAAGATCAAAGAGTCGCCCAAGTGTCGGGTGACACTGCCCCTCTCCCTCCACCACAGATACCACTAAGCAACTTAGCCCCCCCACCCCCATCCTACAATATCACTTTCCCTCCCTGCATCAATCTAGGCTGGATCTTGGGAGACCGACCCTATGGGTGAGAGGGGCACGGATGGAGAATTAGGTAGCTCCAACTAGATTAATCTAGATCTATCAGGGATCCAAGCCCGCCCCATAGGACCCCAGGTCAGTCCCTGGCGACTCAGCGCTCCGCTGTCTCCCTGTCCTACCAGCCGCCCCGCCGCCCTTACTCCCCCAGGTTCAACTCCCTTTCCTCCTGAATGACCCATGGTCGCCGGAGCAGCCTGGCCACCACCGGCCCAGAGCCCAGGCTGAGGGGGGTGGGCAAAGGTCACTGCCCAAAGCAGGGGATATTCAGGCCAAGGGGCAGAGACTCTGCTAAGCCATATGCTCCGAGGGACTCCTGTCCCCTCCACCGGCACCCGCGCTTAGCCTCCCACCTCCCCTCCCGTCTCTGCCACCACCCAGGGGAGGGGGAGGTCTGGGGAAGCAAACAAACGAGACAGAAAATTCCGTACCGAGGGGGGAGAGATGAGACGGTGGGACGGGGCAGCGGGGGTTGACTTGGGACTGAGGCTGCGGCTTCCTTCCACCCCTGGCCGCGGAGCTGCAGAGAAGGCAGGAGCTGCTGCCCCTGCCGCCTGCCCCGTCCTCCCTCTTTCCCTCCCCCCTCCCCTCCTCCCCCGCCCCGCCCCGCCGCCGGGAGATTGAAAGAGGCTTCGGCCCGGGGGCTGGGGGAGGTGAGGAGTGCTTTTGCCTACCGCGGTTGTCTCAATCTCTCTCTCTCTCTCTCTCTCTCACACACACACACACACACACACACACACCCCACATCACAACCACGACGGGCTGTCCGCAGCTCGCAGCCACCCCAAAGGGAGGAATAAAGAACAGGAGCAGAGGGAAGCCGGGCGCAGAAAGAAGGGAAAAGGAAGAGCTCAGGGTTGGACATTTTTGGAGACAGGGGTGGGGAGGATAAAGGGAGCGTGCCTCCTTGATTTTCCCCTCCCCACCCCTCTTTGCTTTTCTCTCCCCTTGCCTGTATAGCATATTCCAGAAACGGCAGCAGAAGGGGACAGAAACCTCTAGTGTAGAAAAGGGTTTTGGAGGGGTAGCCAGCGCTCCCGCCAGCCGCTACCTAACAGCTGGAGCTTGAGTGTGCGTGTAAGACTGTGAATGCGGCTCTCTCTCTTTTTCTCTCTCTCTCTCCCCTCTCTCTCCATCCCTTCCTTCCTCCCTCCTTCTCCCTCTCCTTCACAGTGTCAGCTACCCCTGTCAGTTTCCCCGTGTCAGTTTCTTCCCTAGCTCTTATTGTGTGTGGCTGGCTGCGTGAAGGGAGTGGGTGCGCTTGAAGGGGCTCAGGTTGGGTTGGAGAGCTGGGAGAACAGGGTAGGGACATTGGTAGAGCAAAGAGTTTCGGGGCACTGGCGAAGGTGAAAGGTGAGGAGGGCCGATCTGTTACAGGCAAGTTTGGGAATAACTGAGCATCCAAAGGGGAAGCCAAGGTAGGAGCCAGTACTTGCGCTCGTCTTTACACCCCGCCCCTTTCCCTGTGCTCATCCGCCCACCCACCCATCAGCCTAGAGGCCCCGGGCTGTCCCAGTCGGCTGCTGTTTGCGCGCCGCAAAAGAGGAGTCCGGCAAGGCGCCGCACCACGCATCCTGGCCCATGGACACCCAGACGACACAGATCTGATCCGAAGAAACCTCTTGGCTCAGGGTAAGTCTACAGGCGGCCGGTGCGGTCCATTACGCTGCCTGAGTGCTGCTGAGGGGCAAGGGGCAGGGAAGTGCAGGTTGAATGAAGATGCTGGGCTGCTGTAGGCTGAGAAGCATTGACTGGCTGGCTGTGGGCTCAGGGTGGTAGGGAGCAGAGGGAGGCCAGCAACAGATTGTTTTGGAAGAGGAAATGCAATGGGGAGAAGCTCCAGGGGTGATAGGACAAGGTGCTGCCTGCGATGACCAAAAACATCCTTTCACTGGGAATATTTTCCTGAACCACAGCTTTGTCCTATCCCTGGACAATGATTTGCTCCATTCTTGTGTAGATTTTAAGATCCCTGGGGAACCTGCTCCCAGGCCTCCTTAAAATCGATTAGTGTGGCCCTCGGACCAAGAATACCTGCCCTTCGTCAAAAGCCACCTTCAGAAATAGAGAGCCAGGAGCCAGATCATGAAGGTTCAGGAACCAGGGTCCCCATTTACCTTCTTTGTCTTGTATCCTTCAAACTTAAGAAATGGCCAGATTTGTTTGCCTGTCTTCCTTAAAGGAACCAAGAAATGCAAATGGAGGGGCATCAGACAGATCTCTGCTTCAAAGTGGACACCTCCCTCCCTCCCTAGACACACATCGACTCGGACAAATGGTCATGATCTTGTCCCACATATGCAGGTACTGAGCTGAATTCACAGATGCTGATCTTTCTCCATAGTCTCTTAGAATGAGACTAGAAGGGCTTTTTCCCTATTACAACTTGGGCTCTTTGGATCACAGTCATGTACCTGGTGATGGTTAAGTGTTTAGCAAGGTTATTACTCCCTCAGGAAAAGCCTGAAGCGGGGAAACCAGCCTGAAAGATACAATCTCTGAACTTTACCCGAGTTTATTATAAGAGTAGGAGAGACATAGACTAATTGATAATGCTCTTTTTAGAGATTGTGTGTGTTAACCCTTGGCTTCAAATGTGAAATGATTACTACATTGACATGGCACACCCAGACCCACTTTTCTATTGCCATATATTTATCTTCATGGCGTTTAACAAGAATGACAGGTTTATATATCAGCATTCATAATTGTCTATTGTTGGTCTCCTACGTTTTTTGATGTTTTATTGATGATTTCTATTATGTCTCCTTTCCCACAAACTCTTTAAAAACTGAGATATAAATGATGTCACATGGTACCTTTCATCATGTCTTTAAAATCTGCTTATTTTAAATCAAAAGGCATGTTAATACATTTACATGGTACGAAGTTCGTTTCAAAGCAAATATATAGTCTGGGATAAAAGAAACCCACAGGGTCAAGGAGTCTCTGAAGCTCTCTCTGTGAGGTCAAAGGAAGAATTGAATGTCACCTAAAATCCACATTTTGGTCCCTGGAAGATACTGTTTTCATAAACTTTCACCATATACATAGGGAGAGAGAGAGAGAGAGAATCTGTGTGTGTGTGTGTATGTAGTTTTTCAAGGACCTCAATCAACCCCATACAATCCTGGCTCTGCTTTTGTAACAGAGGGGAGCAGGAGGTGAATTTGTGCTTCCAAAGCACCCAGGTTCGTCTGTTAAACTTTCTATATATTTCTACGTTACCAAAATGCAATGAATTGCCTCCTTCCAACTCAGCAAATAAGAGAAACGGATTCTGCATTAAGTGAAACTGTTTGTGTTGCATCAGGCAATTTGTTCTAATGTTCACTGCTGAGAGAGAGCAGAATGAGGATTACTCAAGTAGGATCTGAAAAGGTGCCCATTCTGTTACTTTTTAAAGCAACCATAGTAAGTATTTTCTTAGGTTCAAATTACACTTTCAAATAGATATACTAAAGACCGGGTTGCAGACAGGTAGGAAAGAACTGGCAGCACCATAATTGGGGAAAAACTCAAAATATCAGCACGAATGAAGCCTACAGTGTAGGTTTTGCTCTGTTGTTGGTGATGTGAGTATCTGGCTGTTGAGGTAAGTCCTGATGGTTACCCAGGGGATAAACATGTGAGCAGGTTCAGGGATTCAGAACCAATGTAGCCCCCAGCTTCACTGATACTAATTCACCTGGCTTCAGTCTACGTCTCAACATGGAGACCTGAACCAGATATCTGCCATCCTTCCCAGCCATAAGAGCTATAATCCTAAGATTCTGTTCTTTCTATAGCTAACAACTAAAACCGGAATGGCACGCAGAACCACAGTACGTAGAGAAGCCTAGGCCAGGAAATTAGAGATGCAGAAGGGAGGAAGATGAGAGGAATATGAGAGAACCGAAGATGTTTTGAAACAAACAGAAAGAAAACTATCCAGGTGCTTGCTTTGACTGGGAACGGAATTAATCCAGAAATCAACTCATATATGAAGCATCTTAAAATTGCCTGTATTTGACTTGCAAACACTGTGTAAACAATGATAGAATTCCATAGTACCAGGGAATTGGGAACCTTGGAGTATATTTTCAGTGTTGCCGTCTCATTTCTCTCCTTACAATATTAAATTCCAATCTGCAAGCCATTCAGGTGCTTAATTATTGAATGGATATTTCAAATGTATCATGATGCTTTCCTGTAGCCTGTTTTCAAATATTCTAATTTATCTTTTGCCATGGCTCCATCACTGAAGGTGGTAGACTGAAGCATTTCTGCCTGCTTTACTTCTGCTAAAGGTTCCTGTTTTCACCTTAGTATACTAAGCTGTTCAGATGCCTCCTGCTAACTGATGAAGAATATTAAGGTGCAGACTCTCTCTCCCCAAGGCACTCTGTGCCACAAGGTGCCACCGGCCTAATCTGGCCCAGTCATTTTCCAGGTTTTCAGGGAAAGGTATGACAAAGTTTGCAGCCTATAGACAGAAATAAAGCCTCAATCTAGGCAGAAGTTATTCCTCATCCCACAGATGAGGGATAAGCTAAGGCCAGCCATCATGTCCAGAGCCTAGTAGCTGATATATCCATAGTGTCATCCTTTCTAAAACTCACGAAGCTTTTCTTCTGTTGATGGGCCCCTCAAACTTTGTCCAGCGAGACCAGCAGAGCCATACTGCCAGCAAGGAATGATTCCTGAATGACTCAACTGTGGTCTTAGAAACAAACATGTACATCATGCTCAACTGAGTGAGAACAGACGATTTAAAGAAATTATAAAAGCTGATAGGGGCTAAGCAAAAATTGCAATTTGCTGGGTGAAGGGAACTTTGCAAGTTTCTTAGGTTTGGTTCTCTGTCACCAATTGTGGAGTTGGCCCTTGGATGGTGGTGGCCAATGCAATTGCCCCAGGTTTTTGCCTTAGCAAAAGGAAAGAAAAAATAATGATAAGAAACAAGTGGGGATCTTGGCGGGGTCAATCCTCTCATTTCACCTATAGAGAAATTGAAGTCCAGAGGGTAGAAATGACTTGCCTAAAACAGACTACTAGCTAACAACAATGACAAAACCACAACCCAGGACCATTTGCTGATACTAAATACATTTTCTGAAGCTCTCTGGAGATCTTCCCAAGAAATCGAGAGGTAACTAAAGCCAAGTTTACCAAGATCACAACCCTCTACTTCCATTCCATATGTATGTGTACATGTTTATATTACATGCTACTGTCATATCTTTGTGACTTACCTTCTTAACCACCACCTCCCCCTAACACACACACACTCACACACACAATCCTATCTTGCTAGCTAAGAAAACATTATATGTGCCTACAGCTAGCATATTCAGATGGAAGGCAGAATTAAACATGACAAAAATTTAGCTGCTCACATTTATGTGTCTGATCTGGCTCACACCACCAACAGCAAGGCATCTAGAAATCCAAGTCTGTGCTGCACCATGGTAGTTTTGGAGAATGGAAGCTAGCAGAATCCAGTGACTATGGCTCTGGTTTTGTATACTCAGTCTCAGAATCAGCCCCCCAAATGCATGTGCAAATACACACACAGGCACACGCACACAAACATGCACATACAGTCACACACTTTCCAAAAAATTAAAACAAAGAAAATAGAAAAGATAAGGCAGGTGCTTTTTAGAGCAGAGTACAAGAAGAGGGAAATGTTTGCAGAGGGATATTCTTACCTTCCCCCATTCTTTAGCCTTATTGCCTAATTTTCATTAATCCCACCCTAATTTATTTTAGGATCTGAGAAAATAGACCAATGCAAACATGTTTACTACAGCCCAGAAGGATGATCTGAAAAACCTCCACATTTGAGTGAGAATATCACAAGGATAGGGAAAAGGCTAGGATGTAGTGAGCTAGAGCCTTGCTACTCCAAGTATAGTCCCCACACCAGGATTGCCACCATCCCCTGGACGCTATCTATAAATGTAGAATCTCAAATCCTTCCCCAGACCTACTGAATAAGAATCTGCATTTTATGAAGATCCCCAGTGATTCATTTTTATACTAAAATTTGAGAAGCACCGGGCTAGAGCTTATCCAAAAAGCATCTGAAAGATATTTGAAAATAAACAATTACCTACGGAGCATGTAGGGACAATTCATGTGGCTAATCAATTAAAAAACAAAATATAAACTTTTTCCAGGTCCACTTATCTTCTTATTCACTGTAAAACCCTTAAGTGTGGGCAAGAGAGTTCATGTAAGGGGAGTGAGATCATAGGATTTGTTTATTTACCAGGACGACTTGGGTGTGGGAACTCACACAGACCGGAGTTCAAATCCTGGCCCTGCTCACGAATTACTAGCTGTGTAAACATGCACTTTGCCTCTAAGCCTCGCAGTCCCCATCTATAAAATGGGATTAATAATAGTACCAATTGGCACTGGGCTGTCATGAAAAATTAAATACGACAGTATAATGCACTGGGATATGGTGAACAATCAATAAATAGAAGACAGAATTCATATGATTTGGCTAATAATTTTAGTTTGGTAGAAAACCAACCACTAGATGTGATATCTTGGGGCGCCTAGCATTATTTCTAATTGACATGAATCTTACTGGGTTTTCTACAGATAGAATGCTAAGATATACAACAGTAAAATATATTTAAATATAATGGAGGCCACTAGAAACAAATATTTTTTCAGAAGGAATTACAGGTGTCCCTAGTGAAATGACTCCATGGAAGAAGACTGAAGTCAGAAATTGCCCTGCTCTATGAAGCATATCTCAAAATATTACCAAGTTAGAAAGTCAAAAGTGAGGCATTTTCTGCATGTTTGCATATATATGCAGCATGAAAACACATGGATACACACACACATACACACACACACACACACACGGACGCATCATTTGATGGACAAACTATAAAATAATTCAAGGCCAAAATGACATTCTAGGAGCAGAACTAGGTTTCCGCCTGATAAAATCTTTAAAATGCACGAATAATAACCTCTACTTTGTGACTTGCTCATGTTGCACAGTTTAATGACTTAGGTATATACTATAGCTATTACTATTTTGTAGGTGAAAAAAAATGAGCAACTCCTACCTCTTCCCAGCCCATGGTGCTACCTACCTGCTCAATTTTCTCACCGGTAAAATATGATACACGTAGTACTCATAAAGTCCAAGAAATCGCTAGGCACTTGATTCTATAAAGACTTATCGACTGGCATGTGCAATCTGGGCAACCTGATTGTAAAGACACAGAGACAGACACTACCACCTCTGGGTCCCAGTCCTTTGGTATGTTCCGGACCTCTAGCTTCCCCTGATTTTCAATAGTATCAGATTAGTAAGGTATCAATCATCTTATAATAGACAATATATATATCTAATTGCTAAGATTTCTGTGATCACCCTAAATAAACAATAGCAAGTGTTATCAATTATTAACTATCTTTATATTAGTTTTCTATTGCTGCCATAACAAACTCTCACAACCCTATCAATTTAAAACAACACAAATTTATTATTGTTATAGTTCTGTAGTTCTGAAGTCTGACACAGAGATCACTGGGCTAAAATCAAGGTTTCAGCAGGACTGCCTTCCCTTCTGGAGGCTCTAGCAGAGAATCTACTTCCTCACTTACTCAGATTGTTGGCCTAATTCACTTCCTTGAGGTTACAAAACTGAAGTCCTAATTTCTTTGTTGGCTATCAGCTGAAGCTCATTCCTAACTTCTAGAGACAACCCACATTCCTTAGTGCATGGCCCCATTCCTCTGACTTCAAAGCCAGCAAGGGCCTGTTAAGTATCCCCTTACACTTTGATGAGGGGGAACTCAGCTGGCCAACTCCTGTCTCTTCTCCCTTTGCATCTCTCTCTGGTTGACCGTTCTGCCTTCCTCTTCTGCTTTGTTTTGTGCTTACATTGGGCCCACCGACATAATCCAGGATTATCTCCTATTTTAAGGTCTGCTAATTAGCAACTTCAATTATATCTGAAAAATCTTTTTCACCATGTAACATATCATATTCACAGGTTCTGGGGATAAGGGTATTGACATATTTAGGGGTTGGCCATATCTTGTCTACCATAATCTTCTATGTGTTGAGTGCTACAAATATGTGGTTTTAAATGACATTCACTACAGTTTCTCTATGATAGGTATTATTATTATTCCCATTTAACAGGTGAGGAAACAGGATCAGACAAGTTAACTGGTATGTTTAACATTGCGCAGCTTGTGAGTGGTGGAGGCAGGGTTGGAACACAGGTCACTCTTCCTCAAAATCTTGAATTTTCCCTATTGGCCTACATTATGCTGAACATGGCCTGAAAGTTTGCAACTCACATAAAATATTTAACCTCAAGAACCACCAGAAAACTTTATCCTTTTGATTGTTGTCATCTTTACATAGTGGTCATCTCCAGAAATGTTTTTAGTAGCTTTTAGTCTAATGATAAAGACCAAACAATGAAGAAAAATTGAGAGGAATATAAAATGTATATTTGTTCATACATCTAGGAAAAGGCTGATGAAGTAGTGATGGGTAGGTAAAGATCGTCGCAGGATGTTTGATGTTGCAAAAGAGAGGATTTTCACATTTGTTACGGGGCAATTATACCAAGGAAGAGGAAAATGAGAGGGCTAGTTGGAAGGATAGAAACAAGAGAGTGTTAAGGAGTAATTAAACAGCTCAATCCTCAAAGTGGTAATTGAGCCCCTACTATCAATCACTTGACGAATATTCGCTCAGTGTGCACTAGGTGGAAGGCACTGTTGGGAATGCAAACAGGCATGCCCTTCCTTTTCCCTCCAGGAACTTTCGACATGGTCAGAAGTGAGTGGGATGATGGGAGCAAACATGAAGTGAAATCCTGGTGTGACCAAGTAGGGCATTATGCTTTAAGCCATTCATGGAAACAGAGGCAAGTACTTCCAAGAGATAGAGTGGGGAAGTTCAGTCTGTAGAGGCCTTTAGATGTTCAGGCTGTGCTGGATTTAATTTAGTGGATGAAAGGAAGATATGAAAGGATTTTGAGATTTAAAAAAAGAAATAATGATAACAATGTTTGGGAATGATTATTCTGGAGATGGTGTGTAGGAATTCCGGATTGGTGGAGGAGCAAGCAATGGCAGGCATACCAGTTAGGAAGCAATTATAGAAATTTAGGCTTTTTGTCCTTGTGATAGTTTGCTGAGAATGATGGTTTCCAGCTTCATCCATGTCCCATAAAATATATATATATAATAAAATAAAAAATAAAGATGATAAAGAGGACTTTGCTACTCAAATAAAAATAACTGATATGACCTTCAAAAAAAAAAAAAAAGGAAATTTAGGCGTGAAGAGTAGCACTGTGGTTAGATACAGAATCTAGGTCCAAATTCGTCTTGGTGTGATTTTAACTGTGCCACTCTGAGCCTTAGTTTTCTCTTCTATGAAAAGAAAAAACTAAAAATACCTGCCTTAAAAGAATACTGTGAAGTTGAAATGAGTTACATGTACAAAGCACTTAGCTCAGTACCTGGCCAGAGTAAACGTGTGCACGTTAACTGTTATAGTGTTGTTATTGCTGTTGTTACTGTAGTGGTGCACTTGGAAAGGATGGGGTATAAAATACACTGTAAAGAAACAATAATGTTGAATGGCTGTGTGATGTGTGATGAAGGTAGTCAGAGATGACTGCAAGTTTTACCTCCTTGCTAGGTAACAGAGAAATGATGCCATAAGAAAATGCGAAGGCAAGGTGAGATAATAAGGTGAGGAAGATAATAAGTTGGTAATAAGCTTTGATATAAAATTAAGCTCAGAGTCAGTGTGAGACATTCCAGTGAAAATGAAGTTTGGAGTCAGTGTGAGGCTTGGAGTCATCTGAAAATGACTACCAAAAAATTTTAGATGTGACACTGGAGCTCAAGAGAAAGTTTGGGGATGAAATGAAAATTTGGAAAGTCACAGATATAACAATTTTTATCTCTGGGCTGGGCGTGGTGGCTCACATCTGTAATCCCACCACTTTGAGAGGCCAAGGCAGATGGATCACCTGAGGTCAGGAGTTCGAGATCAGCCTGACCCACATGGTGAAACCCTGTCTCTACTAAAATTACAAAAATTAGCCAGGCATGGTGGCACGTGCCTGTAGTCTCAGCTACTCAGGAGGCTGAGGCAGGAGAATTGCTTGAACTCAGGAGGTGGAGGTTACAGTGAGCTGAGATCATGCCACTGTACTCCAGCCTGGGCAACAGAGTGAGACTCTGTCTCTAAAAAACAAATGAAGAAACAAACAAACAAAAATTTATCGCTAAGAAATACATGTAAAAACTCCAAGAAAGAAAGAGGAGAGACAAAAGCAGATAGTTAAGGTTTAATCTGTGGCCCATGATTAGTGGGGGCAGAAGAGCCACAGGAAGAATGATTGAAGGCAAAAAAGAGACCTGTGCAAGGCACTGTAGGGAATTCACAAGAAGAACATGCCCTGCTCAATACAACTTATAGACTCAGGACAGAAAGCATTATAAAGCATGAAATATGTAATAATGACATTCAATTTAAAAATATAAATTATCAGTTTCAAATATACCTTATTTTGTTGACTAGAAAAGACAGGAAGTCTTCATAAGTATTTTAGCCCTTGAATGATGAGTGACATTTGGAAATATATCAAGGAGCACATTTCAAATGAGAAGAATTATATGATCAAAGGTGAAGAGTTAGAAATGGGCACACCAAGTTTAAGAGAGAGAGAGAGATCGATCTGACAAGAGTGAAGGAAGATAAGGAAAGGTAAGAGAGGAAAAATGTTCAAATCACCCACATAGCTAATCTCAAGTCCCAACTCAGTCTCATCTTAGCTTTAAAGCTGGAAGTTTCATGTCATTTTTTTCTGACGTGAAACTCAACTCCCAGCTTTCTCAGTTAAGTGATTGAGTGGACAGTCATGCTTTTAACAAGAATAAAGTGGTAGAAGAAAAATAGCAGGTTAGGGTGAGGTGATAGGAGGGCAGAAAAGGGATGATGAGTTATGTTTGGGATATGTTGAAATAAAGGTGCCAGTGTGACATCCAAGCACAGATGTTAAACAAGCAGTTAGTTAAATGGGTTTAGAACTCAAAATAGAAGTCTGAGCTGTAGATATAGATTAGGGAGTCATTATCCCATAATAACAGGACAATAATAGCAGTGATGATGACAAATACTTACGAAGTATATACTCTATCAAAGGCATGGTTCTAAGAGTTTTCCAAATAGTAAATCATTTAACCTTCACAACAACCTTATGAAGGAAATGCTGTTTTTATCCTCATCTAACAAAAGGACTAAAACCAAGGCTCAGAGAGATCTCATGCCCAAGGTCACTCAAGTGGTATCTATTGGAGACAAGATCCAAACCCAGGCAAGTACAAATCCAAAGTTCGTGCTCCTCATTACCATACTAAGAGTGAGTGTTAGTAGTCTTAGAAGTAGAGTCACTTACTCTAGCAGAGCAGAGTAAAATAGGTCAGCTACTGATCCTTGAAAATACCAATATTTCAGAGGTAAGTCAGGGAAAAGAATCTTTCAGAAGAGACTAAGAGCAATCATAGAGATAGAAGGAAAACTAGGAGGGAGTGATGGCCTTAAAGTCACTGAGGAGAGAATGCCCCAAAAGGGGAGTGGATATTAGCAGCATTAAGAGCTGCAGCCATTGGATTTGACAATTCAAGGGGCTTTGAATAATGCAGTAGTTAGGACAGGGGACAGCAAACCACAAGCCATGGGCAAAATTGGGCCTACCACCTGTTTTGGTGTGGCCTGAAGCTAAAAGTGGTCTTCACATTTTTAATGCCCGGAAAAAATCAAAAGAAAATACATTTCATGATGTAAAAGTTATGTGAAACTCAAATTTCAGTGTCTATAAATAAAGTTTTATTGGAACACAGTCATTCTGATACATTTATGTATTGTCTATGACAGCTTTCCTACGACAGTGGCAGAGCTGGGCAACAGAGAGCATATGGCACAAAAACCCTAAACTCTTCTCTATTTAGCCCTTTACAGAATTAAGTTAGCCAGCCCTTAGGTTAAAGGATTAGCTGAGAGTCAGACTATCTCAGTTCAAATCCCAACTCTACCACTGACTACACAATGTGACTTTGAAAAAGTCACCAAACGCTCTAATGACCATTGTCAGTAAAATGGAGATTAAAATGGTATTTATCTCATAGGATTCTATCTATTATTTATTTATTTATTTATTTATTTATTTATTTATTTATTTATTTTTGAGACAGGGTCTCAATCCGTCACCCAGGCTGGAGTGCAGTGGTGTGATCATGGCTCACTGCAGCCTTGACCACCCCAGGTTCAGGTGAATCTCCCACTTCCCCGAGTAGCTGGGGGTACAGGTATGCGACACCATGCCCGGCTAATATTGTGGGTTTTTTGTTTTGTTTGTTTGTCTGTTTTTGTTTTTTTGTAGAGAGGGGAGTTACACCATGTTGTCCAGGCTGGTCTTGAACTCCTGGGCTCAAGTGATCCACCCACCCTGGCCTCCCAAAGAGTGGAGATTACAGGAATGAGTCACTTATCAAGCCAAACTTCACAGGATTTTTTTGAGAATCAAATAAGACAATTTGGGTAAAGGGCCTAACAAAGTGCCTGGTGCATAGTTAGAACTTAATGTCAGCTGCTGTTGACTTTTGATATGGTAGAAATGAAGCCAAATTGCAATAGGTGGCAAAAGGAATTGGAGATGAGGTCTATACAAATAGAAACTATACTTTTGAAAATTTTCACAGTGGATTTGAGGATGGAGGAGGAAGTAACTTTGGGGGAGCAGTTTTCAGTTTTAGTGGAGAGACTTGAACTCAGGGAAGGGGAGAAGTGAATGGAGATTGAGCATCTAGGAGGAAAGAAAATGAAACAACAACCTGATGAGGTAGGAAGATCAAGAGTAGAGATCAGAGATTAACCTTAGAAAGGAGCAGGAATAATTCTTCCTCAAGAAACAAAATCGAGTTGGATGCAAATATAAGATTTTACGTGGGGTGGGGGAAATTCATATCTCAAAGACTCTTTCCTCTGTAAGGTTAGAGACAAGCTTTTCTGTTATGGGGCATGGGTAGGGGAACTTGATGGAACACTGGCTATGGAACTTTCAGAAAGAAATTGGCCCAGGAGATGCCAAAGAGAAATATGTATGAAATGGCCCTGTGGGCTTGATGGAGCTTGGAAAATCGAACTTGGTGGTGTCAATCTGCACAACCATGTGAATTACTCTAGAAGTGCTGAAAAACCTGAAAGAAGAAATCCAGAAACTAGAGGGGTGAGTTAAGTCATGACTTTTATTTGTGTTGAAATACTTGGAAAAGTTAACGCCACCACTGGCAAACATTTGAATCCCATACCAGCCTGTCATTGGAACCACTGCCTCTGGGACCCTGGTCTTGTCAAAAGGCTCTGCAGCTTGCTCATCTTTATCCTGCCTGGTGTGGTATCATGTTTGCACAATGGCACAGCCTCCCCAGACATTTCTGGATTTCTTTCCCTGAAATCTCATTGCAACATAACAGAGACAGACGGTACATTGGAAAGCTCTGAGGAGGAACATAAACTGTGACTTTTGTGGAGAGAGAATGATACTGCTGAAGGATGGAGGCTAGTGCTACAGAGCCTGAGTACCTTTCAGGACTCCATGAGCCTAGCAATAAAATCCCTATTAATTTGAGAGATGCAGGACACAGGTTTTATGGTGTCCAGGATAAATCCAAATAAAATGCTACAATGGCTGGTGTGCTGGGTTTGGCTCCCTTGAGACTCCAAGGGTAAAGTTACAGGGCTAACAGGCCAACTCCTGTCTGGGCAAAATAAAGGCAGAGCAGAAGTCAGGGAAGGAGACATTGTCTGAGGAGGCTACAGATTCAGAGAACAAATGCTTTGGCTAGAAGTTGAGATGGCAAGGAAGAAATGGAAGAAGTTTTCCTAAAAAGGTGCCCACTGAGCACCCTGGAGGCTCGCAGCTCAGCTAAAACTTAGCCAGGGCAGCTCTGAAGATTCCATTCAGACTTCCTCTAGAGAGCATGCACCTTCTACTGGGGAAAACAGGTCTCCCATAGGCATCTCCCCATCTTACCCTGACCTTTTGGCCTGGGACTCAGACAAGAATGCATTCCCCTTAGAGGCTTCCAGGCTCATTTGGAGGTCTGCTAAAAGGATATAGAGTGCCAGTTTACATTCAGATAGCACACACACGCCCAAAGCACTTTCCCATCCAGCATTTTAAGCAGACTAGTATGGTGTCAAAAGCACTATACTGGGAGTCAAGAGTCCTAGCCCTGCTACTCACTAGGAGTGTGACCTTAAGCAAAACACTAAGCCACTCTGAACCTCAACTTTTAGCATTCATAAACTAAGAATAATAGTAGTGCTGTCCTAATAGAATTGTTGGGAAGATTAAATAATAGTGCTTAGCATAGAGTCTGGCTCATAATAAGCACTCATTAGCTGCCATCCTCATCCTCATCCTCATCATCCTCATTTAACATACAAAGAACTTGAAGCATATATTAGGCTTGAAGCCTGGCTCTGACACTTGCGAGTCATAAGACCTTGGGCAAGTCACATCACCTCTCTGAGCCCATTTCCTTCTTCTCAGTTTAAGGTAGACTTGGCTGATCCTACAAGATACTATGTGGGAAAAGTATACAGTACTTTTCGAATGCTATAGTATTCGTTTTCCTTTTCAGAGAGCATCATCTCTTTTTAAAGACAGGGAAAAGGACCTGAGAGGTAAAGGCATTTACCCAGCGAAGCAACAGAAAGCCTGGAATGAAAACCCAAGGCCCTCTACTTGCAACCCAGAGCTCTTCCTAATTATATTCTCTGAGAGCAGTTTGGTCTGGTACTCAGAATAGAGTGTTCCACATGGTCCCAGCAGTGCGGGCTGTGCTGATGATGTGTGTGTTTCCCTGATGCTCACCAGCCAGAAGGCAGCAGTGCTGACTGTGCCCCTTGCAGGCAGATGTCAGAAGCCAGAACCTTAAGCTCTTTGTTTGCCCCTGTAGCAAGTGACTGGCATTCAAAAATAGAGAGTTCTGGCCATCTTCATACCCAAAATACTTTCTTCTCCCCACAACCACCCAACCTTGGTGTATGAATCCCCATCATTCAAGCTTTGTCCTTTTAAGCTTTAGCCCTTGTTCAAAAGGTGAACTCCCTAGGACATGCATAAAATGCCTGCTACCAAGAATCAGCAATCAGAGCAACAGTATGAATTAAATTATTCAGTGCTTTTTCTCTCTGGAAATGGGAAAGAGGGAGATTTCAAGTGCAGGACACTGTTCAGTCTTCCTGGATAGCTATAACAAACTAGAGACAGCAGGAAAGATATTATAAATGGAGAGAGGGGCACATAAAGAGTAGGTTGTAAAAGCAGCCCATCTCTACCCATTTTGAAAGTGCAGGAGCAGGACAGACAGAAGAGACATCCCTGGAATGGTGAAAAGAGCATCCATTTAGAATGACAAGGTCAGACTTCCAAAATTATGGCAAATTTCCTAAACTGCCTATGCCTCAGTTTCTTCACCTGTAAAATGGAGTGATCGTATCATCTACCTTGCCAGAGAGTTCTAAGTGTAAGAAGAAAAAAATGTGTGTGAACATGCTTATAAATCGATGCCCAGATCTAAGTGATCATTAAGGATTCAGTTAACTTCTCAGAGGACGCTCGAGGATGCAGTGACCTTGCAGCTAAATGGCCAGGTGAGATGCACCTGGCGTTCCTCCCAGCCCCTTCACTGTTAAGTGGAGCATTTCATGCACCTGCCATGCTTCCTCTCTGAGTCTGCCTCTCTTCTCATCTCTGGCAAAGTGGAAGCATTTAGTAGCTCTCCCTGGGGCCAGCAGTAGGTCTCAAGAGCTCTGATCTGAGAGCAGTGGAGGTGGGCAGTTGGCAGAGGGCAAGCCTCTTCTGAGACTGAATGCCTTCCCTCTGGCCAGCTGTGGCCTCCAGACAGATACGGAAGTCCTGCCACCAACCTAGGGTAGCAGAGACAATTGGGATGACTTCTCAGTGACAAGACTCTGGAGTCATTAAAGCAGTGACATAATTGGCCTGACAAAGCTGAGACGGCAGACACACAGTCCAGCAATATGGCAAAATAGTTGTCTCAAGGAATAAATAAAGCAATCTATAAATAATTACTGAGGCTATTAGCTATATTTTTTCTTCTCCCCTATCCTGCTTCCTGACACTACTGGATTGAGAGGCCCCACAGGGGTGGTAGTCAGAGTAAGAGAGGCGACAAGGGAAGGAATGGCTGGGGCCAAGGACTCCAGTTGGCTAGAGGCTATTGGGGACCCTGCAAAATATCTACCTACAAGTTCCAGGGACCCCCCAAAGTCTTCTGTGATGAAAGCAGGCAGGAATGGGTGAAGAGTCACCTCTAGTGAGGAATGGAAGAGAGAAGGGACTGCTAATAGGACAGAGAAATACCTAAGGCCCACTTATCAGGTCATGACTTAGCCCTAGCCACTACAGAGGTGACTGACTCTGGGCAAGGCTGAAGCTCCGGGTATGTGTGGGAAGTAAGTTGAGAGGGTGGTAAGATGCCAGGCTGTATAATTACCCTGAAAGGCCATTCTCACAATTTCCTTCTCTTTGCTTTTATTAAATAAGCCCTGAACTGAAAGTGACAGAAATGGGGAAAATCATGTATGAACAAGTAAAATCAGAACTGGTAAGGAGAAAACAAGGCCAGCCACATTATCCTCAAACTGAGAAATTTAAGTTTCTTTGTACTCGGCCCTAAATTTTATTTAATTCATTTTATTAAACACTTGGCATATTCCAGACACTAAGTGCTTTACAAATATTGACTCTCACAACCCTCATCACAGCCCTCTGAGATAAAGACTATCATAATTCCCATTTTACAGATGAGGAAAACAAGAGACAGGGACATTAGGTAAATTGCCTGAAATAGCACAGCTAATAAATGGTGAAACCAGGATTCAAACCCAGGCTAGCCCAATTCTGGAGAAGAGACCATGCTCTTCACCTCTATGATATGCTTCCTGACAACTTACATTCAAACTGTACACCTACCACGTTCTGTTGATACTTGATATTTATTGGTGGGTCTCCCTTACCAGTCTAAGCATTGATGGTAGGCACCATGAAGGCCAGGGCCAGACCTTTCTGGTTCACCACAATATTCTCAGGGCCTAACACAGGGGGTGAATGATTAAATGAATTCATTAATGAAATATAGATTTCATGAGTATTCAATGAAAACAACTAAATGCCAAATAAAATAATTGCAATAGTTTGAGAGAGGAGCTATTTTCAATGTATGTGCAGAACTGTAGATGATTCTGAGCTATAGGAACACAGAAGCAGAAGGGTTTGGTTCTGCCTGGAGAAGTCAGGGAACGCTGTACAGAAGGGATGTAACATAAGAGCTGGGATTTGAAGGAGAAGTAGGCATTCACAAGCAGAGAACGGCCATCAGGTGGAGGTATTCTAGGCCAAGAGAAAGGCATGAGGAAAGTCAGAGCTGGCTGGGGACAGGTAGTTGGTGTGGTTGGAGTCTAGGATATGCACGTGGGGGTAGCCAGAGGTACCTTTGGAGAGCTAGGCAGGAGCCTACTGGTTAATTCAAACTTGATCCTATAGCCAGAGCAGAACCATCAGCCAACTTTTTTTTTTCTTTTTCTTTTTGGAAATAGAGTCTCGCTCTGTCATCCAGGCTGGAATTCAGTGGTGCCATCTCAGCTCACTGAAAGCTTTGCCTCCCAGGCTGAAGCAATTCTTGTGCCTCAGCCTTAGCACACCACAACTCCCAGCTAATTTTTTATGTTTTTTTTGTAGAGACAGGGTTTCGCCATGTTGGCCTAGCTGCTCTTGAATTCCTGACCTCAAACAGTCCACCCGCCTCTGCCTCCCAAAGTGCTAGGATTACAGGCATGAGCCACTGTGCCTGGCCCCATCAGCAAACTTTTAAGTAGGACAAAGATAGGATAATCAAATTTGTGTTATGGAAATATCATAATACTCAAGGGAAAGATGGAAGAGACCATGAAGCCAAGGAGACCAGAAAACGGAGGTTTGACAGCAATATCCTGAATCGAGGATAGAGATTGTTAGAGGCTGTATTGATAGCTCTTGGTGATAGGATGTGGAAGAATAAGGGAAAAGGAGGACTCAAGAATGAATCCCAGTTTTCTGGCCTGGGAAACTGGATAGATGGTGTCACCAAAAATGAATATGAAATGTGTGAGGTAGGTTAAGATGAGCATGATGATAAATTTGGTATTGAGTATGTTGAGTTTAAGGTATGTGTGGAGGGAGTATATACCAGTGGTGATGCTTAGTAGGCAGTTTGACACACAGATGTTAAACTCAGGAGAGAGATATAAAAAATTAGATTTGATTCATTGCTGTGCAAGATCAGTCATTGAAACCATGTGTGTGAATGTGTGAATGAAACTAACCTTTTTTTTTTTTTTTTGAGACGTAGTCTCGCTCGTCTCCCAGGCTGGAGTACAGTGCAGTGGTGTGATCACTGCTCGCTGCAAGCTCCACCTCCCGGGTTCACGCCATTCTCCTGCCTCAGCCTCCTGAGTAGCTGGGACTACAGGCACCCGCCACCATGCCCGGCTAATTTTTTGTATTTTTAGTAGAGACAGGGTTTCACCGTGTTAGCCAGAATGGTCTCGATCTCCTGACCTCGTGATCCGCCCACCTCAGCCTCCCAAAGTGCTGGGATTACAGGCGTGAGCCACTGCACCCGGCCTAATCTTTTCTTTTAAACTCACACAGATCATGATTTGATCCAACCTATGATGAAAGGAAACTCTCTAGGTCTTAGGATAAAAGAGAGATGGCTTCCCTTTCAAATACTCATTCCTAAACTTTTCAGTAGAGAGATTATTCCTGATACATTTCTAGATGCTTAGGGAAAGTCAGTCAATGATTATGGACAAGCCAGAGGCTTGGCTCCCATTCTGAGAGGTTGAGCCAAAGACTCCGGGTACTTCCTTTGCATTTTGGAAGCCAGCTGTCAGAGGTGTATGAAGCTGGCACAATTGGTAGCAGCTCTATGGTCTCCACATTGCAGGAGGGAATATATCTCTCTTCCAGTTGCCCCCTACACTTGTTGACTGACTGGCTATTGTGGCCCAAAGCAAAGGTTGGCAAACAGCCTTTCCTTTTCAGAGAAAAAGAAAAGAATTTTTAAAAAGGGCATCTTTGCTAAAATGCTCAGTGAACTTGGGTGAGTAATTTATCCTCTCCATGGCTTGAGATATAATGCTATCTACCTGACCTACCTCACAAGAAAGTTGTGAGGATCAAATCAATCATGGAGTGTGAAAATGCTTTTAAAAATACACTACAAGCAAAATATATTATAATTTCAAGCACCAAGATCTCTGGGCTCTAGTTTCCAATCCTTCATTGTTCCAATTAAAAATGGTATTTTACTTTGCCTTCGTTTACTTTCCTATATATGACAGAAGTGACCATAGACCTTTCATATTTTGGAGTGTGCATGTGTTTGGGGGGCAGGATGTGTGCTGGCTTGTAGACAAATGCAATGATCATAAATGGCTTTAGAATAAGTAAGCACTTGGCCAGACACGGTGGCTCACGCCTGCAATTCCAGCACTTTGGGAGGCCGAGGCGGGTGGATCACGAGGTCAGGAGATCGAGACCATCCTGGCTAACACAGTGAAACCCCGTCTCTACTAAAAATACAAAAATTTAGCCAGGCGTGGTGGCGGGCACCTGTAGTCCCAGCTACTAGGGAGGCTGAGGCAGGAAAATGGCGTCAACCCGGGAGGCAGAGGTTGCAGTGAGCCGAGATTGCACCACTGCACTCCAGCCTGGGTGGCAGAGCAAGACTCCATCTCAAAAAAAACACAAAAACAAACAAACAAACAAAAAAAAGAATAAGCACTTAAAAATGCTAAGTAGATTTTTATATACTACCTGACATTATTCTTTTAATCTTTCACATCTCTTCCTCTGATATCTCTTTTTCTTCAAAGAATTCATACAAACATACACTACTGAACCCAGTCCCCTGTGAGGAAACGGGGGAAAAATGTCGTCCTGTGCCCTGATCTAGAGACACAAAGTGCTCCTTTATTTAAATTAACAAAACAAAAATAAAATTTTTATTAGTTGTCTATGGTTGTATAAAAAAGCAGCAAATCACAGTTCCTGAAATGTCTGCAGTCCTCAAAGGCCAAAACAAGCATGAAGACATGAGCTAATATCAAGCAAAGAGGCTATGCCGCACAGAAAAATAAGGAAGAAAATATACCAATGGATAAAATTTATTCAGCCCCTGAATGGATTGCCTAGAAAGGTAATTTGGGGCAGGATCAACGGAACTTGAAATCTGAATGAAATAGCAAGAGAGATGAATCAGGAAACAATGGAATTGATCTGTCATCATTTGGTTTGATCCCTACAGGACAGAGTTCAAACAAACCAGTCTAGAATCTCTAGGTCCCTTCAAGCCTCAGAGTCTCAAGTTATAATTATATGAAATGCACTGAGACTAATATTTTTGCAAACCAGCCTAAGACATCATTAAACAACTTCTAAGCAGAAATAAAAGACACTTGTAGTTAATGCCACCACTATTCCTCAGTCTCATGGGCTAGAAGTTGAAGTCATCCTACCTTCCACTGCTCCTTTGCCCCATATATATAATTAAGCCGCTAAGCACTCTTCATTTGAATTCTGCATTTTGTTACTGCCTATCTTACTGCATTTTCCACTGCTATTACCCTACTTACTGCCCTTATCCGCAAGCTAAGCCTCCAAGCTGGTCCAACTGCCTACAGTCTCTCCCTGTCAATCCATTCTGCACATAGTCACTAGATTCATCCTCCCTTGACATTACCCTTCTACCTTCAGTAGTTCCCCACTACCTATAGGATAAAGTTCAAACCCTTTTCCCATGGACCTTAGGCCTTCCATTATCTGGCACCAACAACATTTTGAGTATGATCTTTCTCTATAAATCCTCTGCTCTAGAAAAACTATTTGCAGTGTCTCCCAGCACAACCTCTGCTTCCTCTGCATTTACCTATACCAGTATTGTAGCAAGAATATAGCTCCCATTCTAAACTGCCTCTGGAAATACTATCTATCCTTTGAGATCCAGCTCAAATTCTACCTTACCCAATAAATATATATTGCATGTCTAGTATGCACCAGGCATTTTAAAGTCTTGCTAGCTTTCCCAGTCTTTTATTGCTCCCTCCTCTGGGTCTATTGAGCAGTGTCTAAGTATCACAACTGGCCCTTTGTAGTGATTCTCTTATATAATTATTAGCCATTGTTTTCTGTCTTAATGTTTTTTGTACCCAAGTACACTGTAAGCTTCTTGAGAGCAGAAACTTGGTTCTGTATTTCTTTCTTCCCTCACCCCTTACTCTACACCCTGAAAGTAACATACTGCTTTGCATTTTGTAGGAAGGAAATATATATTATTTTAATTATTTTTATAACAGCATATTTCCAGTCAGAAATCCTGTTGACCTGAGAGAGAGTTACTACATCAGCATCAAAACAGCCTAAATGAAGCAGAGTAAAATAGAACCAATTGGCTCTCTTGGAGCCGATACAATTAAATTCTAAGTCTAGAAGGAAAACACATCTGTTCTAGTAAAATGGAATGGCCTGGAGATATAAAGAATGCCTATAACATATAGGAGGAAGAGAAAGATGACTATAGCTCGTAAAAGAAAATCAAACCATTGTATCATTGAAATAAACTGTTCCTGGTTTTAGACAGGAGAACTAATTCAAAACTTTCAATGACTTCCAGTTATAAGTTCACTTTATGGTTCCTTGCAGATTGAAAATTAGTGTAAAGAAGGAGCAAAGAGGTAGCTAGCACCAGAAGAACCCGCTTCTGAACTTTTTCTTTTATTCCCTTTCCCTCCTTCTCCCACTATTTTCTCCCTGCTGCATCTCCAACTACCACTAGACCCCCTACACACACACACATACACACGTTTTTAATAGTCGTGCATGTGTGTAAACAAGTGTATTAGCTGCCTTTGTAAAGACTGCTCTTCTCTGTTTCCTTGGAGGATTCCGGTTAAGGAGGGACCACAGCCCTAACCCCAAATCAAATGCCAGAGTCTCAGAGACTTCCTGACCTGCTCTGCCTTCACAGCTCCTCCTCTTCTTTTGCTTCAACTCTGTTTCAGGCCCCACCCTCATCTCAGATCTGAAGACTAATATGGTCCTCAGTTTTCCCCCTCAGTATTCCTCCTCAGACATGGCTTTGCATTCTCCCTTAGTTTCAACTCACACTTGGCCTCCCAATGAAACAAGCCTGTTTTTATATCCAAGGACCATCTCCAAGGATACCCCCAGGACTTGTACACCACAGGGAATCTGACAGGGCTGAATGCTGATGGTCAGTAGGAGATGAAGATACCCTCTCTCAACTCTTGTCTCTTTTTTGCTACCCTTTCTGTAGCCTTCAACACAGATTTGATCAAAATGGATCTTCACCATACAGTAAACAGAGCTTGATATAGTCCAAGAAGCTCTGTGGATGTTTAATTAATAAACGGTTGTTGAACAGCTTCAATAGCCTACAAGCTGAATCAGACATAAATCAGGACACAGTCAACCCAGGAAGTGTTTTCCCCAATATCGGAAGGAAGTTTCTAAGGAGGAAACAGAAAATTAAGGTCCAGGAAATGGCCAGTTGTTGGAGGGTCCAGACGAAAGCCAAGGCTGAGCCAGGAGGCATTTTCATCTAAGAGTCCACAAAATTAGAAAACCAAGAAAGAGAGGTTTTTTTTTTTTTTTTTTTGAGACGGAGTCTCGCTCTGTCGCCCAGGCTGGAGTGCAGTGGCGCAATCTCGGCTCACTGCAAGCTCCGCCTCCCGGGTTCACGCCATTCTCCTGCCTCAGCCTCTCCGAGTAGCTGGGACTACAGGCGCCCGCCACCACGCCCGGCTAATTTTTTGTATTTTTTAGTAGAGACGGGGTTTCACCGTGGTCTCGATCTCCTGACCTCGTGATCCACCCGCCTTGGCCTCCCAAAGTGCTGGGATTACAAGCGTGAGCCACCGCGCCCGGCCGAGAGGTTTTATTTTCCCCATTTCACAGAGGAACTATAGAGGCGTGAGTTCAAAGAGAAAGCATATTGCAGCTAACAAAGCACCCCTTTTGGGGGAAGACTTTCCAAATAGGCTCTGTTGATGGTTCTCAGTCATATATTATTTTGGTGGGGGGAGGATATTCATGCAAACAACAAACTGCAGTTAGCAACATATCGTATTGCACAAAGTGACTTACAGTAAGAACTTCGCTTGGGAAGTGCTGATAGATTCATGTGCACCCCCAGTGGAGAAACACTGAGTTAAATCATAGGGATCAATCCAGCCAAACACAGGAACCAGAAAACACCAATGTTTTTGACAAAGAACCTCAGATAACCTCAGATAAGATTCTTTATTTCAAATCTGGTCATATGTAAGTAATTTATTATGCTAAATATATTACATGAATAGGAGCAGCCTCATGTTCATCAATATTGGAAAACATTACATCTTAGATCCTTCAAAAGAATGTTACTATTACTCACAACCTCACTTTATTTTCTGAGGGAAATATCTTTTATTTCCCCTTGTTTTAAGTTCTGAATAGATGCAGGTTGCCCTGGGTGGTCACCTCTCCCTGCATTGGTATATAATTTTGTCATTCTCAGGTAGTTTGGCAGGAGTTGCAAATGTAAAATATCCTCAGGGGTCAGGCAGTAACATAAAACTGTGAAACTATTGGGTAGGAGATAATTGGAAGTAGTAAGAACTCTGGTGATCAGCAGAGGGCATGCCCAACCAAGAATTTAAATTCAAAACTTTTTAAGGCCACATGCTAGTCAAACATATGTTTCTAAGTTTTGGACTCAACCTCTGGCACCTAGTTTTCTATCCCTGGTTAAAACTCGAAGGAAAGAGGGATGGGCTTGATAAGTCCTCAGTGTCTTTCAGCTTGAACATTTGTTTATTTTGTATTAAATGTTGCAAATCAATCAGAATCCCCTTTACTGGACAGATTCTAAGTGGGATTCAGTACAAATCCATTTTATCATACCTTAGTATCACTTCCCTTATTCTATTCCTCAGAATAAAAAAACTGCATGGTTTTCCTTTGACTGAAACATCTTCATAAAATTTCCTTTATTTACCATCAACATTGGTCCCTACCTGCTCTCTGTGAGAGCTACTCTGGCATTTTGGAGACTATAGAGCTGATGCCCTAACTTGGTCCTATTCTGAGATACACATAGGTGAAAATTTGGAAACAAACACTTTAGCCTGAGTTTATGATGGTAGGGATAGATGTGGAGATTTTGGGTTATCAGAAAACCCCCGACTTGGTGTTGGCCTCTCCTTTCTATACCTTCCTAACCTTCCGTCCCTTAAACTCCAGGGTGATATAACTCAGAAGCTCCAGAAAACAACCTTGTCCACTGAGTGCATACCCTTAACCAGGCTCTTTGAATGGGTTTTACGTCAAGAATCTGAACAGTTCTAGAAATGGAACTGCGTCATGTGGCAGAGACTGTAGCAACCAAAATAACAGTAGGCAAGGAGAAGCTCTGCTGCCCATGCAGCTGCAGAGATGCTTCAGATGTACAGTTTCTTGTAGAGCAGAGATCATTCCATGTGTTGTGCATAGAATAGCACCAAACACATTTCATTAATGCTGAATAACCACCCAGAAAAGGCAGAATGGGCTTCATTAGATGGTAAAATCCAGGAGTGGCAATGCAAGATGTGGGTGGTGAATTGGGGTTTTCATTTCACCATATTTGGGGCTCCTCAGAAACTAGTGAAGCTAGTTAAGATTTAACATTGTTGAATCAGAATTCAATGTCAGTTTTTGAGAATGGAATTAACATGATGGAGAGAGTTTGATAAAGATTATCTTGGTAATCCTACCTGTTGTGTTTGAGAGACAGGAAGCCTAGTGGTTAAACCCATAGGCTCTCGAGCCAGTCTGTCTGGGTTCTTCTAATTCCAACTCTAAGGTCATCTGTGAGGCCTTGGGCAATTTGCTTAACTTTTCTGTACTTAGTTCCTTCATCTGTAAGATGAAGAGCATAAGATCCACCCTATAGTATTGTTGTGGGGCTTAAATATGAAGCACATAGAACAGTGCCTATTATGTAATGACTACTCAAAAAGATTATTAAAATGCTTTCCTCTTAAAAGCTTTTAAGAATAAGAATAAAATTGATGCTCACTGTTCAAAGATTTGAAGAGATCTTAAGCAAGTCACATCGCTTTTCTGAGTCTTAGTTTCCTCTGTAAAATGGGATGATGAGAGTATATAACAAGATTTTTCAAGCATTTTTTGGTAGTACAACCTTTTATTCAAGATTAATTGATGCTTCTTTTTATTTAAATCTTGGTATAAGGGAATAACATCCTACATATGCCTTAGATACTTTTAGTCCACAAGACTGAGAGTTACGCTTTCCTCTCTGCCATTTCTTGGTTTCTTAACCCTATGACATCAGAGGCATGGAATCAAAGGCTCCTGCCCCCAGCTCATCTGCTCACACCAGCTGTTAGGGGACAGTAGAGATTTTCCTTTAGAGTGAAAGCTGCAACAAGCATCTGAGAATAATGTGTTATTTATCAAGTGTTTCCTTTTGTTCACCATCAAACCTGACACTGGTTATTGGAATCACACAAACCAGCTGGTGAGTAAACAGACTGAGTTTAGTTTTGGCTTGCTTCTCATCCTGGCCTGTTATACCGAATGTCAGGGTAAGTCTGCTCTGAAGCCTAGGTGACCAGCTCCAAGTTAGGAGAGAAAACTCAATATTATTCTTTCTTCACTGGGTAGGGGCTCTGGAGAAATCACTTTACCTTTGTAAGTCTGAAGAAAACAGAGTTTGCAATCACTGTCCCTCCTTCTCTCACAAAGACACTACACAGAGAGCAGAAACAAGAATAGACCCAGGGCTAGAGAAAGGGCAAGCAAGAACAGGCATGGGTGGTGGTTTCTCTCCATTACCATCTTTTGAATAAAATGTTTCTCCAACAGTGGACCACTAGCCACCTGAAATGAAACCGTCTTGGGTGCTTGCTAAAATAATATTAGATTCCTAGGCCTCACCCAAACCCACTGGATCTGAATCTGTGGTAGTGGGGACGAGAAATTTGAATTTTAATAAGCTCCTTTAAGGATTCATTTATCCACTAAGAAACTTGCTGAAGCACCACTGGTCTAGTCAATCACCAGCTCTTTGAATCCAACTGGAAACGATGATCATCTATTTGAGATCTCAGTTATGGACAAGTTAGTTATGCACAGAAAATAAATGTTAATTGTAGCTGGAGATGATTGAATGGGGTAAAAGGGAAGATTTTCTGGCAGTGTGATTAGACACATAGGAACGTGGAATCGATAAAAGCTGTGGAAACTCAGCACACATTTCTGTTTTGAAAATAAGATGACTAAGTTTGGTAGTTCAGGGAAAAGCCTGCACTATATGAAGCTTGAACTACCTGAAGGGAGGTTCATATTTCTGTCTCCAGGAATAATAATAAAAAAGTGTAACCAAAAACATCCCTTTAATTGTGCTGTATACATTTCGTGAGCCCCTTGAAGCCAAACAAACTTATTTTACAACTAAGGAAACTGAGGGTTAAAGAGAGAACGTCATTTTTCCCAGGTCACATAGCTAGTTGATTGGTTACAAATCTTTATTAAATCAGTCATTGATGGGAAGACAAAACTTACTTGATTTATTTGCCTATCTGCCCACATTTCCCTTTCCTCCCCCAGTTTTGAGAAGAAAAACAGTTTCTCTCACTATATTTTTGCCTTGCAATTAGGCTTTAATGCTTGTCAGCTGAAGCAGAAACTCTTCCGAGCATTTAGGCAGAGCGTCTAAAGGAGATCTAATGACCCTCGTGACTGAAAGTGAAAAGATACAAAAACCAGTGTTCACAGATCTTCAGCTGCTCTGATCAAGCCTTAAAATTGCTGAAGCTAGACCTTTGGTTGCACAGCTATCTACAGGAGCAGCCAAGGAAGAAAATGTTTTCTGAATAATTTATAAGATATATGAGTAAATGTGATATTCAATTAAGCACGTAGTCATATGAAGGAAAATCAAACAATTGAAATTGCCACTCAATGGTTGGCTGTAATTGCTGCCTATGCCACTACCCCACTTTAGAGATGGCTGCTAGACGCTGGCAAGAAGAAGACAGTGCAGTTAATGGTAAAAATGGCCCCTCTCTAAAAACAGAGTTAGAGTGAACATATGCCTTCAACCCTCTTAGGAAAATGAGCCAAAACCAGCCAGTAAAATGTAGCTGCACAGGCTGCCTGGCAGAGAATTTTCATACATTGCTAAGCAGCAAAATGCATAGAACATACGGTGCTATGGCTGGAAAGGACCTTCCAGATCATCTAATTCTACTCCTTTCATTTTATAACTGAAGAAACTGAGGCTTCAGAGAGGGAAAGTGATTATCTCAATATCACACAGCTGGATAATTGGTTCTAAATATTCCCTAAATCAAACTCCTTGGTGTGGAAGCATGTTTGATTTAGTGAGATGTCAGAATTACAGACCACTTTTTAAAATGCATTTCTTTTAAGAATTCTACAAAGTTTATAGAGTAAATAAGTAAACATTATGTATCCCAGTAATTCACAACCTTGGCTTGTTATCAGAATCACACGGGGAGACTTTTAAGGTAGCTCTGCTATCAAGCATTCTCATGCAGGGCCACTGTATACAATTGTGCAGGCTATGCACTGCATGAGAGTGTCCACTGATGGAGCTGAATGGGGGCCCAACTTGAGCCCCTGCACAGACTTACCAAGCTATGCACCCTGATGTAGGGCTGCACCTGCTCAGAGGAAGATGTACCTTTCTCTACTTTGTGAAAAGGGGCAATATGGATTAGTAGCAGCACTATATTCTTGGCTCCCCACCTCACAGGTATCACTGCAACTTCCTACTTCACCCTATCTTGATGCCCCAATATACTTTGAATCCTCTCCCACTCCTGAAATAGGCTCAATTGGTGGTTGCCTCTTGTGTGTCTCTGGACAGAAAAAGTCCTTTCAATGTGTGGTACAATTTCTCCCTCCCCCTTACTACAACTATGCAGTTGTTTAATGCAATGACTTTCATGTTTTCTTGATTTCTAACTCAATTACTAAAAAAATCCTCCCAATATATGTGTAAATATATATATAAATTATATGAACATAATAATGTATATCATATATAAACATATATTTATAACTAAACATATACTACTGTACTATAAACACACAAAATTTCTTTAACACATGCAAAAAGGAAAATTTAAAGTATGTAATAAAGATGAAATTAACCATATTTAAAAATAATATATAATATATTACAGTCTGAAAATCTTTTTGGCTTTCACCAAAAAATTAACATTAAACTAATGTCTTTAGAGAGAGAAATGCTCTTTAATAAGCTTCATTTGTTATAAAAAAAACTTCAATCTTTCATAATGCAGTAATCTGAAGTTCTGATTCTAAATTCAGCAATTTCAATTCTTGGAATTAATGGCTGTCAACCACCCCCCCACCCCGAAAAAAAAAGATACGTCACAAAGACTTACAGCAAATCTGTTTCGCCTACTTCTTATCAGTTTATTAATTGGAATTGTGCTGTTTTGACTTGGTAATGTGGCTGACGAAGAGCTCATCCTACAAGTAGAACCTTCTAGAAGCAGAATGGCATTAGCTCTGCCATTTCCTTATTATTTTCTTGTGCTTACACTAAGTTTCTCCTCAATCCCTGATTTACTTGCATGAAAAATTGCAAACTACTTGCTCATTTGTGAGGATTAGGTTAATTAAAACTAGAGAGTATGATATGTAATTTCACATAAGCAGGCACACACAAACTGCAATATATTTTAATATGAGGAGAGTAAATGAAGGCATGAGGATAACTTCATCAACCCCTCCTTATTCTGGAATTTCCATGCTTCCCTTAGGATCCTTCCTGTATTGTTCATGACTTGTGACTGGCTTAGTTCCTTCAATTCCCCTCTGAACTCGAGTCCTCAAGTTTCCTCATATCCTGTCCTATAGTAACTACAGGAGACATTACAGCAGTTAGGAGGAAAACATGAACCAGGGAGGACTTCTCAGTGGAGGCTATATCTAAGCTGAACGCTGAATAATGGGGAAGATTTTCAAGGAGATGGAGAGAGAGGGCTTCTCAAGAGGAGGTGACAGTATGAGAAATGTCATAAATAGCAGAGTGGTTATGTTCTATAGGCTTTAAAGACAGGTAGACTTTTGGGTTCAGATCCCTAGTTTTGGCTGTGGTCTTCACCTCTCTCACATGTCATTATTCAATCTCTATGCCCACCTCTCTCACGCCCACCCCATGAATCAGAATTTTTGATCATGGCACCAGAGTATCTGTATTTTTTAGGGCAGGTTTGAGAACTGCCATGTATACCATGTTCATAACTATAGTTATGTAGTATGTTTACCCACATCTTGACCCTCTCTCTTGCAGTATTGTAGAGTGGCTCCCTATTACTTGTTGAATTACATCCTCAGTCCAGCCTCTAACACCCTAACTGCAACCACCTCATCTTGGTGTGCTACAATGTTTCCTTGAGCCCTTCAACCACAACACATTCCCTCCCTTTAGTATTCTTTAACATATGATAATCCCCTACCTTGACAGTTCATCCCCTTCCACTACCAATCCACGTCACTCCCTTCAAGGCTCTGCTCAGAACACACTGCCCCCAAGAGGTACTCTCTGTATTCCTCTGCTCCACCCTGCCTACGTTCTAATCCCACATCACCTCAAAGTGTTGTAACATCTTTGTACCACAATCAAGCCTCACCTATTTTAGATGAATTGAGCATTCCAATGAATGAAGAAAAAGATCACGTTTGAAGAATATGGAATGTATCTTTTAAGTACTTATATCCACCCATACCACCGACTCATAAAGTATTACCAAATAGTAGCCTAGTCATGTCTGCTTTATTCGGATTTGGTAAAGCTATAATTTGTACAACTTTAGATACATGTAAATCAGGTACATGTGAGCTAATTCAATATATGTGACCTAATAGGTTACTTAAAAACTGTTTTATGATGTTAAGCACACTCCTATATGGGAAGGCTGGAACCTGGTTCCATGTCTATCTCCCTGCTGTCTCCTTTCTTCAACCTCAGGGAAAGCATGCACTTGCAGTGCTCATCATTTTTTTTTTCCACTTAGTTAATAACACCAAGAAATTATTTTATACACACACACAAACACACATATTTTCTTCCTCCCTCTTCCTATATCTCCATTCAAGCCATCCCTTACACCACCAGGCCATCTATTACACCACCAGCAAAATCTCTTCACCACTCACCTGTACAGCCCCAACTAGTCATTCCTCTTAGCTCTCAATAATGGGGTAAAAAATGTGCTTTTGAGACACTAATATTAGTACTGGTGCCGTTAACCTATTAAGCCCTTTCAATGTAAGGGAACAGCATTTATTAACACTAACTACAGACCAAGTTCTGTGATAGATGCTAAGTATACAGAATTTTAGTTAGTCCTCACTACAACACCGAAACATAGGCACCACTGTCACCATTTTATAAATGAAACTGAAACTCAAAATATCGAAGTCACATAGCTAGACAGTAACAAACTGTTCATTTCTACAAGAAAATACATGCCAGGTTCCCCAAACCAATTTAAATATCACATTCTGGAATTTGAACCACTTAAAGATTTGTATACCCATGAGTAAACTCCTTTGTAAAATGTGTCCATTTAATACCTCCAGTTAGACTGCTTTTTCCTTGAGTACACTCATGGTGTCATTAACCAATAGGTTTTCTTCATAATGCCAAATATTTCCATCTGATTTATCCCCTGACTCTTATTGCCACCCCTCAGCTTCATACTTCAGTGGGTGAGGGGAGTCACTTCTATACTACAAAAATTATTTAGAACTTTTCATAAAAGTTTTCCTGGCACACAAAGGCAGACGTATATGCCAACGGAATAGAATAGAGTACCCAGAATCACATATATGGCCAAATGATTTTCGACAAGAGTGCCAAGACCATTCAATGGGGAAATAACAGTCTTTTCAACAAATGGAGTTGGGAAAAGTGGATATCCATATGCAAAAGAATGAAGTTGGACCCTTACCTTACACCATATACAAAAATTAACTCTAAATAGATCAAAGACCTAAATGTAAGAGTTAAAAGCACAGACCTCAGGGAGGAAGCTTCGTGATATCAATTTGACAATGATTTCTTGGATATGACACCAAAAGCACAGGCAATCAAAAGTAAAGACAGAGAAATTTTACTAAATCAAAATTTAAAACATCTGTGCATCAAAGGACTCAACAGAGTGAAAAGGCAACCTATAGAGTGAGTGAAAAATATTTGTAAATATCATATCTGATAAGATGTTAATATCCAAAATATATAAAGAACTCCTACAACTCAACAACAAAATATTCCCCCAAAAAATCAATTTTAAAAAATGGACAAAGGACTTGAATGGATATTTCTCTAAAGATATACAAATGGCCAGTAAGCACATGAAAAGATGCACAACATCCCTAATCATTAGGAAAATACAAATAAAACCCATAATGAGATACCACATCACACTCATTAAGAAGGGTAATTTAAAAAAAACAGTAAACAAACAGTATTGGTGGGAATTGGAAATATTGGATCCCTTATGTACTGTTGATGGGAATGTAAAGTGGTGCCGCCACTATGGGAAACAGTATGGTGGTTCCTCAAAAGATTAAAAATAGAATTACCAGAGAGTCCAGCAGTTTTACTTCTGAGTATGTACCCAAAATAATTCAAAGCAGGGTCTCAAAGAGATATTTGTTCATCCATGTTTATAGCAGCATTATTCACAATAGCCAAAAGGTAGAAGCAGCTCAAGCACTTGTTGACAGATGAGTGGAAAACAAAATGTGACATATACATACAATGGAATATTATTCAGCCTAAAAAAGGAAGGAAATTCTGACACACACTGCAATGAGGATGAACCTTGATGACACATTCTAAGTGAAATAAGCCGCTCAGAAAAAGCCAACTTCTGTATGAATCAATTTATAAAAAGTACCCAGAGTTGCCAAATTCATAGAGACAGAAAGGAGAGTGGTGGTTGTCAAAAACTAGGGATAGGGAAATGGGAGGTTGTTTAATGGGTGTAGTTTCAGTTTTGCAAGATGAAAACAGTTCTAGAGATTGATTGCACAACCATGTGAAATGTACTTAACACTACTGAACTGCGTACTTAAAACTGGTTAAGATGGTAAATTTTATGTGATGTGTACTTTACCACATTTAAAAAAATAGTTTTCTGGCAAAGCTGGCTTCAAGATCAGTTGGAGCAATGCAGAAGACATTTTTTTTTTCTCATGAGCATTAGGCTTTTGCGTTCACTTTCATCAACTTTTGAACAGATGAACATTGCCCTGGAAAACACCTCTAATTTTGCTCTCACTTATTGACACAGACAGTGGATGGGGAAAGCAGTGGATCTTGAGAAGATACACCGTATTAGGCAGGGTTTCAGCAGAAAACAGAATTCACCCCAGACAGTCAAATAAATTGTAATAAAGGGAATGGACCAAGGGATGTGGTAATGCATCTGTGGTAAGGCACCCACACACTAGCAGCAGTAGGACTCCATTGTCAGCCCCAGAGGTGGAGAAACAAGAGAAGGAAATAGTAGGAAATGAAACCTTGAAGGAGCTACCTGGCAGAAGCAGAAGTCCTGGCACCAAGGAAACAGCATCAACGCAGACAAGAAATATCCTGACCTCTATCTCTTCCCACCCTTCAGTCTTCTGGAGAAAACTTCCATTGGCTGAACCAGCCAGCAAAGAACCCAGGTTATACGTTCTGCTGTAGTTAGTCTCTCAAAGCGCAGAGCAGGGCAGAGAAGGACAAAGAGTAGATATGGGGTATACATGTTGGAGGTGACAAACAGAGTAAGTGGCACACTTGGATTATAGTCTTAGGCCTGTTACTAACCATGGGAACTTAGACAAGTCAGTTAACATATTTTGATTTTTGGCCCACTTAGAAATTTGCTCATAGTAACCCTTGTCTTGCCCAGCTGACGGGCTCTGTGAGTCTCAAATAAAATAATGGACGACAGACTCCTTTCTACCCAACAAAGTGCTATTAAACATAGAGGAATAATGTTTCTTCCACTCTTTCCTTGGACCTTCTCTCCTCTATCTGAGAAGGTCAGGAAACAACATAGCAGAGCAGGAAAAACTAAACTGGCAGGTGGAAGACCTGTGATGTCAAGCAAGTAAGTGACTTTTGCACTCTGAGCCTCAGTTTTCATATCCATAAATATCTGAACTACATGTTCGTATTAATGCCCTTTCTGACTCCAGTGATTTTCTTACTGAAGAGTAGGTTAGCAAGATGTACACAAACACACACACACACACACACACACACGTGTATGTGCACAAGACCATGCACATGTGCACGCACACAGTCCTTTTCCTTCTGCCTCAAGTCAGACACATTTACACAAACCTATATGTTTGGCTTTCATCAAACCAATACTGCTATCCATGAAAGCAGGAACCAGGCCATTAATTACTGCTTTGTCTTTCATGTCATACCATGTGAGAGACCTTTCCTGGGATAATCGCCTAAGGCGGTGTTGCCCAGCATGGGTTCCTTCAGAACGTTAACAAGTGTTACAAGAGGAAAAAGTCAATTCAGTCTGGAAAATGCTGGGATAACAAAGCAGCACTTCTCACAGCCTTTTTTTGTTTGTTTGTTTGTTTGTTGTTGTTGTTTTTGAGATGGAGTTTTGCTCTGGTCACCAAGGCAATGGTGCAATCTCCACTCACTGAACCTCCGCCTCCCGGGTTCAAACAATTCTGCCTCAGCCTCTTGAGTAGCTGGGATTACAAGCACATGCCACCACGCCCAGCTAATTTTTGTATTTTTAGTAGAGATGGTGTTTCGCCATGCTGGCCAGGCTGGTCTCAAACTCCTGACCTCAGGTGATCCGCCCACCTCAGCCTCCCAAAGTGCTGGCATTACAGGCGTGAGCCACCGCGCCCAGCCTAGCCTTTAATATTCTAATGTACATTGTGCATCTCTGAGAGGGTAGTAAACGGTGGGATTTTTTATTTGCCAAACTTATTTGACTGTAGAATCCTCCCACCACCCTACCCACAGCACCTCAAATTCTTTGGAATGATATGAATTGTTGGACCAAATCCTGTGTTCAGACAGCCTTTCTGTACATTCATGCTTAGGCCCAAAATACATTTTGTTCTATTTATACATTAAGAATATATTTTTATTTTAAGTCTCAGCTACTCAGAAGGCTGAGGTGGGAGGATCACTTGAGCCCAGGAGTTTGAGCCCAGCCTGGGCAACATAGTGAGATCCTGTCTCTTAAAAATATATATATATGAAATATATATTTATGTATTATCTATTAATTACTATATAATTAATTATATATTTTGTATAGTAGATGTGTGTGTGTATATATATATTATATATATGTATATAGTAGCCTATAATACATGCTTTATCTCTCAGTTCCTGCCTTGGTGCCCCATGCAGTTGGTAGTGCTTCCAGATGAATATGGAGGGCAGGGCAGCATAAGAAGGCATCGTTCCTTACCCAAATCAGGAATAGGCATTCCAGAATGCCTTTAAGATAAGGCAGTCTCTTGGTATTTGGCATTGTTTAGGCAAGATGAAAAGTTGCTGTCATAATAACAATTCACATAGGAAGAGCAGTTTACAGTTGCAGAGAGTTTTCACATAAACCATCTCATTTCTAAACAACTGAGGTCAATAGGATCATCATCATTTTACATATGAAAAACAGCAAGACTATTTATCTCTTGCAAGGTTACTCAGCAGAACCAGGACTCAATAGCAGGTCTAGAACTTCCATTTCCAGTGCTTCTTTTAATGAACCAAGATTGAAGGCGGAAAGACTCCCTTAGATTTCTAATGACCCAAACTCATTGGACACATAGTGCTGAGCATTCTGCTGTTGGAGAGGCGGGATGAGGTTGCCCTCTTGCTTCCAGGGAGGGAGGGACAAAGAGTATTTTTTTTGAAGGTTTCCTTTATTGTTTGTTTTTCTAATCCCGTGAGTTAACCACGCTCATTACAGAAAGGTCAGAAACTACAAATAAGCAAACAGGAGAAAAAATTAAAATACCAATAAACACCTACCAATTCAGACACAACTACTGTTGACACGTTGGTGTTCCAGATACTTTTCTATGCACGTTAGAGTCTATGATACATTTTCTTTCATATTCTAGTGTTTCTGGAATTGGGCTGTATCTTCTAATTGATGTTCATAGCTGATGTACTAATCCTTCCTTCACAAATATGGTTAGGGTTATCATACTGATGATGTGTCTTAAAATCGTGGCATCTTAGAGTCTATGAGGGATCTTATATTTTTCCCCCAAATTATGCCAGATTGCTGTTTTGAAACCTGCTTTTATCACTCATCACTCTCCCCTCCTTTTTTTTTTTTTTTTGGTACGGAGTCTTGCTCTGTCGCCAGGCTGAAGTGCACTGGCGCGATCGCGGCTCACTGCAACCTCTGCCTCCCAGGTTCAAGCGATTCTCCTGCCTCAGCCTCCCAAGTAGCTAGAACTACAGGCACATGCCACCACGCCCAGCTAATTTTTGTATTCCCCTCCCTTTTATTTCTTGGCATGATGCCATGTCAGTAGATATTTTTCTACCAAAAGTATATTTAGTGAATGCAAAACCACTCCACTGATTGGTTGCACTGTATTTTTTTTAACCAAACACCTATGGCTGAGCATTTAAATCATTTACAACTTTTCCCAACTACAAACAGAATTGGCGACAGATATCAACTGAAGAATTGAGGTTATACTAGGTGCCAGACATAATACTGGGTGCTAGAGATAGAGAAATGAACAAAATAGATGTGGACTCAACCCTCCAGAAGTTGATAGTCTAGTAGAAACAGCGGGCATCAAACAAGTAAACACTTTCATGTATATTTGTAGAGATTTATTAAATATTGAACACTGTGAAAGATAAGAACAGTCTTTCTTTAGATTAGACAATCAGGAAGGGGCTTTCTAAGGAAGGAGTAATTAAGCTGAGATCTGAAAGATGAGAAAGAAATAGCCAGTGAAGGGAAGGCTGCACCAAACTAGACTCCCACAAGTACAGCAGGAAATGCCCACTCTCTTGCTGATATGGAATAAATAGTCTCCTTTTTCTTTACCAATCTGGTGGAGGATGAAAGGGTTCTCATTATTTTTTTAATTAGCATTTTACAAATTATTTCTAAGGTTGAACATGTGTTCTTCATGTTGTTTTGTCTCCCTAGAAGAGCTCATCAATAACACTGTATTCACTGCTGTGACGAGGTCATTATCTACTTTACACCACAGCATAAAGCTAGGGCAATGGCTGTTGAAATGTGCTCCCTCTGGAACCTCCAGAGTATATCAGCATCACCTGGGAACTTGTTAGAAATGCATATTCTCAGGCCCTACCTCAGACCAACTGAATCAGAAATTCTGGGGGTGAGGCCTAACAATCTGTCTTAGCAAACCCTCCACATGATTCTGATATATAATAAAGCCTGAAAACCACTTTCAAGAAAATATTCAATGGATATTTGTGGATGGATGCAGTTCCGACATCCTAGGATCCTAGGATGCTCTTCCAGATACATAAATCAGAGAATATAGACCTCAATTGAAGCACAAAAGGGCCTGAAAAGAGAGTTCATTCATTTATCCAGCAAATATTTCTGAGCACCTACTATGCATCAGAACTTTGCTACATACTGAAGATTTAATAAGGAAATAAGACAAGAGTCCCCGCCCTCACAAAGCTAATCGTCTAGTGGAGTGATTCCTTGTCAAAGTGGGATGGACGGCCAAGGAAAGTTCTAGCATGCACTGTTTTTGAACTCTTGAAAAGCAAGAAAAATGGAACAATGGTAATATAAGCACATTGTGGTCAGGATAAGTGACACAAAAATGGAAAGAGAGAAGCAGACAGAGATGGTCTGTCCATCTTGGTCCTGCTGAGTCTCCTCTACAAACTGCTCCAGAACAGAGGTAGATTCCAGATGGGAGAAATGCCAAGGTCCAACACAGCTATTATTATTCACATATTTCTCTAAATTGTATGCATCATTTCCCTTTTCTAGGCAGCATAGTCTCAGCTTCCTTAGATTCCTGAAGTGTACCCCAAGGATTTGTAGCTCTATGTTAATGTGATACATAAAATAGAGTCACCTTGACTTCACATTTATCTGGCTTATATAAGCTCTAACCTTTTACTGCAGTGCAACAGAAATGCCAGACCCATTTTGTATAGGCACATAAACAAATACTCTGATTCTAAATAATATATTGGGGACCCTGGTGACTATGAGAGCATGACAACCTACAGGGAGTTAGGAATTAAGCTACTGATCCAAGCTCTGGTGTGGAGGGAAGCACCAGGCTCTGGCTCCACTTCTTTTCCCAAGAAAGATGCTCATTGCAGTAAAGTCTTTGGAAAGAGCTTCAGAATTTTTCCTTCCATTGGCTATAAATCAAGGAAGCTATCTAGAGAAGGGGTCTGATGAGATCACTCTCCCACCAAGTCCAATAGCCTTGAACAAACTCTTTATAATCCTTTCTTCTAATCTAAAAGAAATAAAGCAAAAAAAAAAAAAAGGTGGGGGTGGCAGTAGAGGGGGCTAGTTATGATGCATCTAGTTTTCTTTCTCCCCTAGAGCAGGGTTTCTCAATCTCTACACTCTTGACATTCTAGGCAACGTAATTATTTGTTATAGGGCTGTGCATTGTAATAGGTTTGGCAGCACCCCTGGCATCCACCGACTAGGTGCCAGTAACTCCTCCTCAAGTTGTGACAACCAAAAATGTATCCAGACATCACCAATGTCCCCTGGAGTGTTGGGAGGAATCTCCTCAAGTTGAGAACCACAGCTCTGGAAATTAAGGCAGTTAGAAATCCCAGATATTAACCCCTGGAAAGCCACGTGGACTTTATTTTCCCAATTTGATAAATCGAATTAGTCTAAATACAGAAGACACCACTCAAGGGTTCATAAAAATAATTTGGATAGTTATCTCACTCCCACTTATAATAAACCTTAACTGCCTCCATTGACTTTAAATAACTCAACATTATCGAGCAGTGAGGTGAATTACTGAGGGCCAACAATTGGGGGACTCAAAATCAAGTTATAATGATTACTCCTTGCAAATGTATGATAGTTCATGTTTTATACATCTGTCACTTTGAATTCATTTTAACATTCATTGGTTATTTCTGTGCACCAGGAGCCTTTAATTTTCATACCACCTGTAGTAGTTTTCTGTGACTGCTGTAACAAATTCTGCTTAAAACAACATAAATTTATTGTCTCACAGTTCTGAAGGCTAGACGTTCAAAGTCAGTACCACTGGGCCAAAATCAGTGTCAGCAAGGCCACACTACCTCCAGAGGCTCTAGGGGAAAATCATTTCCTTGCCTTTTCCAGCTTCTGGTGGCTGTCAGCATTCCTTTGACTTGTGAACACATCACTCCCATTTCTGTCTCCAAAAGAACCTTACCTATTCCTCTTCTATGGGTCATCAAATCTCCCTCTGTCCCCCTTTTATAAGGTACATGTGATTGCATCTATGGCACATCAGATAATCCAGGATAATCTCCCTGTTTCTAAATTCATTATTTGATTACACCTGTAAGGATCTTCCCCCACACCCCATCTCTTTGCCATGTGAGGTAACATTTATAGGCTCCAGGGATATGGATATGGGGGAACGGAAGGACTATCTGTTATCAGCCAATTATACCACCCTTGTGACGCAGGCAAAGATTACTATTTTCAGTTTATAGATGAGAAAATAGTGGCATAAACAAGTTAAATGGTTTATAAGGAGTTACATACTGTGAGAGATTGGCACAGATGGGACAAGAATCCAGGGCTTCTGATTCCTCTTTTGAATTACCCATGGCCCAGAAGGATAGAGACCTATTCTCCCCTTCCTCCAGGAAACAGTTAAAAGGCACTGTGAAGTTAGTATAATCATGAAGGATTAGAAGATGGAGTTTACAGGCTAGCGAGGATTCTGGAAAGCCTCATATCATTCTGAGGGGCTTAGGGGTGAGAAATCACACAGAATTTTCCAAGATATTAGAATAGCACAAGGAAAATGAAAGGAGACAATATGGTATGAGAAGAAAGCAAACTGTAGCCTTTTAATATTCATTGAGTCCATGACAGCATAATGTTTCACCTGCTATTTAGCATTTCACATTGGCAACACTGAGTAGGCATATGCTGTGTATAATTTTACGAAGCTCTTTAACAAAATAATCTATAGTTAAATTTTCACCATATCTCTGTATGGAAGGGCAGTCATTATCATCATTCCATTTCATAGGTGAGGAAACTGAGGTTCGGGGAGTTAAGAGATTTTCCTAAGCTAGAATAAAATCCAAGCCTTTTTCCTTTTATGATAATTGTCTTTTCTAATTATTATCTCTCATGTAAGAATGATATATACAGGTGTCTCATAAAGTTATAACCCATCTATACTGAGTTATCAGTATAGATGACGAAAGTTACTTTATATTCAACCCTCAGGAGACCCAGTACCCTTCAGGCACTTTTCATGTAATTCAGATACACAAACAACAGGTGGCAGTAAGTGCCTTAGGTAAGTGGTTTGAATGAACAAATTTAAACTTCAATATACTTATTTTAAACTATGACAAAAATGGTAGATTTTCAGGATTTTGGTTTTACTGTTTACAGTTTGCTAGTCTATCTTATTCTATGCAATATGTTCAGATGTGTTTAAAGGTCAAATGTATGAAATAATTTCAAGAAAATAAAAATGTGTTATTTGCTGTCTTTCAAAATAATTCCTGCTAACTGCAATTAAACTAAAGTTTTATCTTATCCTGAGACTAAAATTAGAATATTCATTTCTACTTTACTCTAAATATTTTTAAAATCTAATTTCTTCCTGATTAGTACATGGCTTCAAGATTTCTATTTGACTTACTGACAAAAGAGCCATGGGATGTTGTACTCAAGTGGAAAAAGCTTTTACCATTTCCCATTTTCTCTCTAAGTTTTCAGGGAAAGGACTTAAAGAATGAGGAAATAGTAGGCAAGGACATTTCTCCTCTTGAGTTCCCTATCTCTAGCTTTTTTTTTTTTTTTACCTCTTCTCAACAGAGAAACTATCAAACAGCAATGTGTTACCACTGAAAGTACAGAGTCTTTTAACTTTTTTTTTTCTATAAGAATGAAGCAAGTTTTCATGCTAGGTCCTAAAATGATAGCAACTAGCAGCATTCCCCTTCCAAACATGTATTTCCAAAAGTAGCTACTGGCTTAGTGTAACTTGAAATTTGCATGTGATAAATTTCCCTAGCAAATCTTTAACTACCTGTAACATCCACAGAGTGGCTTCTGCCACAGATAGGCTCCTTTCTTCAGGGCTAAGAGATACAAACATAGAGCTCACACCAACACAGCAAATCAAAGAACCCACACATTTAAGTACTTTTTATACGAAGATGTTCATTTGTTACATTAAAGATACACTGGCATTTGTAGTAAACAATATCCACATTGTCAGTCAACTTTAAAAGTAACACTAATCTAGGGTTGGCTCTGCACTAGGGACTTTGAGAACTCAGGAGAAATGTAAACCACAGTTTCTACCTCAAAAGATTTACAGCCTAATTGAGGAGATGGCATTTCTAAATGATGCATTTGTATTATATGTCAGTATAATATGTACATAAGTTCATATTCAAAAGAGTGGTTACAGATACCATGAAGTACAGTGCATCATAGTAGAAAGGAAGGTTTCATGGACAGGAACTTCAAGGGTGAATATATTTTGTATAAGCATATAAAAAAGGCAAGAATAGTTCAGGAATAGAATAAGTCTCACAAAGGCCAGGGGGTTGAGAATGAACCTGGTAGAATTGAAGGTCAGATGGCACTTGCCTGGAAGGAGGGGAAATTTGGTAAAAAAAATATAGCTAAGATATATTACAGTCTTAAAGGTAGAGAGTTTGAAAAATATGATCAGTTTATAATACTTGTCATCTGCCCCTATACAGAGACTGGATCTAATAGTTAAAAATGAAAGTTTAAGCCAGAGTAGTAGTTAGGAGTAGTGGACAGAAGAAAAGCCAGGTGGTGGGAACTGAAGAGGGCTAATCCATGAGATGAGAAGAAAAGACAGGGGCCATGACCTTGAGGAGGTAAGCTACAAAGGATCAGAAAGCCATTAGCATGAATAGAAGCCTAACAAAAATCGAAGAAGGGTGATGAGTTCTATTTGGCATGGTGAGTCTTTAAGAGTGATAGTACCTTTACAAAAGAAACCACAGAAGACGGGATCCCGCATAGAGGAAGACAGTTAAAGGAAAAAGCATCCTTGCCTCTTGAGCAACTAAACACAACCCATCATTAACATCAGAGTCCCCAGGTCCAATGTGGCACCTTTTATTTTTCCTCCAAATGTTCAGCATCATTTATCTTCCTTTCTCACGGATCCTGCATTTAATTGCTGTCACATCACTTGGGAAACTTGATTGCAACACGGTCATTTCATGGGCACCAGTCAGAAGACTTATACCAAAGTCCTTGCAAAAGATAATTTTCAGATAAGACATGTACTTGTCATATCTGCAGTGAGCATCTGTCAGTCTCATCATAGGCTGCACATAGAGAATTAGTTTATAATCCTTAACACTCCAGCTTCCCATGCTGCTCCTCCTGAGTGGATTGAGATATGCAAATAAGCTTGTTTTATTTGATTTGCATTTGAGTAATCGCCTACTGTCCATAAAGTAATGATAAAACAAAAACCCTTTCCAAATTGACCAGCTTACCTAAGACCATTGAGAATAAGAGAGAGTCGAGCTGTAAAATGCCTTTCAGAAATAAGAGGAGCCACGTTCATAAAACATGTTGATTTCTTTCCTACTACAGAGCTATAAGCAATATAACCTGTGAAAAAAAGTAGATCAGAGATTTCTGTCATTTTCAAGGCACTGGTCTGGAAATCAGCAAACAAAACCTCAGCAAGATATCCTAAATCCTCTTTACCAGCTGAAGCAGTTGGTTGCAAATGAAAAATTAAAAAGATAGGATCTTCAAGGTCACCACTGAGACTATGTCAACCGCTTACCCCCAGAGTTGTCAGTAGAGTATAGCAGTTTTAAGGATGTGGACTGGATAATTTGACTGCTGGTGTTCAAATTTCAAATTCAGTTCTGCTCACCGTTAACTGTGTGAGCTTGGGCAAGTTATTTCACCTCTCTGAGCCTCAGTGCTCTTCTCTGTAAAATGGAGATAACAATATTTAGTTCACAAAGAGGATTAAATGAGTCAATGTATTTAAAACACATAACATGGTGTCTGGCACACGGTAAGTATTCAATGAATGTTGTGATTATAATTTCAGTTTCTTTCCAGCCGTATGGCCCTTTGTCATTGGTTTCATAGGTCTTAGCGGGTAACTATAACTCTAATGCTTATAATTATTAACTTTTCTTTATACAAAAGACATTCACTTATGGTCTTGTGCCAAATGTAGCAGATGCTGTCATACCAATACTTCTTTACCCTTACCACTTCAGTGCATGCCACCCCCAAATTCCTACTGCCAGCGCCTGCATTTCTTTCCCTGGGGACTTTTTCTGGATACCAAACTTGTTTTGCCAACTTGTGTGGTAGGCTGGACATGCTGAGAAATTAATGGCCCCAACCAAAGACTGATAGGAGTCAGGGTACCCTCACCTCTCAAGTGGGATAACTCTGAAGGAGATGTCTTACACTGCCTCCAAGACTTTCCCCTGAAGACTTAAGACCCAGACACTCTGTCTGTGGCAGCAAATTTGATAATGTTGTCTTTAACACGTGCTTACTTCTCTTGTTTCACTGCTCCATTCTTCTATCACTATTTCCTTCAACTCTGAAACAAACTACTTATACTTGAATCCCTGTCTCAGAGTGTATTCTTGTGGGAGCCCAAACTAAGACCTTCTCGCAAACCTGTGAGATAATTAAGAGTAGACATCATAATTTTGCAGTTTCAGTAAGAAAACCGAGTTGCAGTTCATGTGGGTAGTTGGTAGAAGAGATTGGCCTAGAACCCATGTCTCGTCTCTTGATAAACTGTGTTCTTTTTCTGTTACCAAGTATATATCACAGCTTTTTCCAGCTGCACACAGACTAATAATGTCAGTAATTCCCTATTATCTTCCTCCTCATTGTGTATCAGTTGGCCTCTGAAAACTCTGTCTGGACCAAGCAGGAAATGGTCATATTCCAGCTGACTCTTACCACTGAACTTCCCTAAGTGTGACATGCGTATTTATCAGTTTATTCTTTAAGTGTATGATCTTAACAAGCCCTCTACCTAATGAACACTACATCATCTGCCAGAGTCTGGAAATGGATTGTTCTAGATCATCAAGACTCTAGCTAATAAGGAAGTTCTGAATTAGCTGGAACTGATTTGTTTTTAAAGTAGCACTTAGCATAGCGGCTGCACTAAAACACATTAAGGTCCCTTTGATGATTTGGTCTCAGGGTCATGTACGAACACATCAATCCTTATTAGATTGAAAGACCTACAAAAGTGTTGTTTTATCTTTTTAAGACCTTCCCCCACAACCCAAAAGGAAGGTACCCAATAACCCTGGGTACCATAACTGAAAGGCTACTTAAATAGAGCATCTGTTAGATGTAAGAGTACAAGAAGATTCTGCCCATTGAGGGCTCTTATTTGGAGAGCCTCCTTAATTAATGGCCATCTGGTCCCCCATGAAGGACTATAATTAAGAAAGCTATGTAGGAACAGATACATCAGTTAAAAACTCGCCTGTGCTTGCCTTTCCTCCAAGATATTCAGTAGTCAGGTAAATGCCAAGGTCACATTGAGCTATTCGTCTTTTTCATAAAAAAATGGTTTGGGTGCAGAGGTTGGGATAAAATAAATCACTGATTGAATTAAGTGGCAGACACAGGACTTGCTAACATCTGAATGCCCCTCACTGACTCTGATTCAGCACAGATCTGCTGTTTTCATTGTCTCTGTGTTTTTCCAGTTGATTTTAGGCTCTGTATGACAGTAACAGAGGCACCCTGGATAGATGAAAGAACTGACCAACCTTGATCCTTAGCTTTGTCAAAAGGATCTGCACAGGTCCATTTTTACTGCACACATGAGGGAAAACTCCTGTTGTGGTTATTCCTTAAGATAATAAAGTTATGTTCTTCACCCAAGCTCGCAGAGAGCATCTGCTGAGTTAAAAATCATCTCTGTTGCAATGTTCAAACCTAGGGATATGACCAAACCATACGCTTCTCTAAGTATTTGCAAAGCAACAAAAAACAAAAGGAGTGGCAACCTACCCCTTGCTGTCTAATGTCCTCCATCTGCAAGACCTCCAGGTGAAAGCCTTAAGAGCCCCAGGCATTAGGTACAGAGCGTTCCTATTATCAGAAAATGGGGTTGC